>NW_009952564.1:6056974-6059421 GCF_000747805.2 Chaetura pelagica
TGCTGAACCCATCCATGACTTGAAGCTCTTGTGCAAGTCTCCATGCCCTTATTCCTAACTTTCTTTAGTAGTAGTATTGTTGCTTTTGTTCCAACAAGACTTTTCAGCTCTCTAGTTCTTGGGAGTTTCACTTGTTTGCTAATTTTTAGGTATTTCCTACTCATAAAATGTCCGAGAGAGTATTTCTTTGTTTTGTTTTCAAATTGCCAGGCTCTTGCCTGTTAGACATTCCAACTTATCGAGTTATTTTAGGGCCTCTGTATGGCTGGTTTTGAATACCTCTTGTCATTTTAAAAATGAGCTTTATTTGTTATTTTTCCCTCCTTTGCTGCCAAGAAACAGATGACACTGACTCAGATAAAATTTTCCCAGTGTACATATATGAGGAGAAACACATGCCCTGCCTGATCCAGCTTTGCTGCCACCTCACCTACTGTGTAAGGACTAACTAAAGCAACATTTCAGATGGCATATCAGAAGTCCTTCTACTAGGCATCATTTTCTCTAGGGAGATTTTTGCAGACTATTACTTGCAGTTTTTCCACTTAAAAGGAAAAGGAATATCATGTGAGGTGAAGGGAAGGTTGGCTGCTTTTGGCTCTGGCTGTGGCAGGGTTAAAAGCCATTCTCACCTTTTCCAGCTGTGAGCCTGTCCTTTACTCTGCATGCATTACAGGTAGGTGCCTTTATTTTTTTAATGGTGTGTCCTCCTGTCTTGTTCAGTGAACAAATTAGAGAGCCAGATTCAACACTAGTAGTAAATGGACTAGTAGTACTTGGACTTTTATGGAGGACTCCTAGAAGAAAAGCTCATCTACAGTCAGTTCTATTAGAATAATTAAGTCTCAACAGCTTGTCTTTGTATAGGTAAATGTCAGTAAGTACCAGGACAGCCAATGCCATTTCTTTTTCCCCCCCCCCCCCAATATTCCCTGGTATTGTGGGTGTTAATATTCAAATTCCAGATTTTAAGGAGTTATTATAAAGTTTCTGTTGTGGTAAAGTAACAATTTTAGCCAAGTACAATATCCCCTGCAATACGGCAAGGCAGGAACCAGAACACGGCAAAGCCCATTTCCCCGCGGTGGATGGGAACGGCCAGCAACCGTGGGAGCCACTTACACCTCCTGAGAGCCACGTGGGCTTCCACTGGCCCCGCAGGACCCCTGCGCAGCAGGTACACGCTTGCAATCCCTCCGTTTCCTCTTTGGGAAACAAATGAGGAAAGGTAGAGCAACGAGGCCACACGGCACAAAACAAGACTTCTGTGCAGGACACCCTGGCTCGCTGCCCTAAGCACAGTCCTTGGAGTCCCCTCTTGCTCCTTACCAAGCTGACAGCATGTGCTCAGAGAGTGAAAGTTCCTTAATCCCCCTGGGCTCTCAGCACCCACAGATCCTAGGGCTGGGATGATACCTTCCCAGAGGCTCTCTGCCCTTTTTGTTTGCCTGGGTAACAGCTGCAACCCAGTGCTCAGCCTTGCGGCCTCTGCCACTGAGCTGCCTTCTGCGTGGGGACCTCTCACAGGGTCTGGGTTGGTGTTCCCAGCCCCTCCCCAAAACTGGGACAGGCAAGGCACACTGCTCAGGCAAATACGCTTTGCCAAGGCGGTGTTGGTTTGTACGCTTGGGTTTGCAAGCCCCACCAGCGAGTGGCCAGGCTGAGCAGCCCAGTCCCCACCTTGGGACAGCAGTGCTGGGGGTGGCAGCTGCCACCTGTGTGCATCCTTTGCTGATTTCTGCTCGAAAGAGCCCAGTGCAGAGTCACAAAGATGATTAAGGGAGTGGAACATCTCCCTGATGAGGAAAGGCTGAGGGAGCTGGGTCTCTTGAGCTTGGAGAAAAGGAGACTGAGGGGTGACCTCATCAGTGTTTACAAATATGTAAGGGGTGAGTGTCAGGGAGATGGAGTTAGGCTTTTCTCGGTGATGACCAGTGATAGGACAAGGGGTAATGGGTGCAAATTGGAGCATAGGAGGTTCAAGGTGAATATCCGAAAAAAATTTTTTACTGTAAGAGTGACAGAGCACTGGAACAGACTGCCCAGGGAGGTTGTGGAGTCTCCTTCACTGGAGACATTCAAAACCCACCTGGATGAGTTCCTGTGTGATGTACTCTAGGTGACCCTGCTCTGGCAGGGGGGTTGGACTAGATGATCTTTCGAGGTCCCTTTCAACCCCTAGGATTCTGTGATTCTATGATACGCGGGGCCTGGATGGGGCCTTCTGGGGACTCTGTGCACGATACACACACGTCTGTAGATACACATACACTCGTACACGTGTATGTGGGGTTTTTTTTTCAGGTGAGACTCAATCGCAGCGAGGCTTCTGGCCGGCGACAGCAGGGTGCGGCCCCGGGGTGGGGTAAGGGCAGGGATCAGGGCAGGGGGGGAAACCCAGCTCTCCTCCCGAGTTGGGAAGGCGGAGGGCAGCGCTGCCTCTAGCA
>NW_009952564.1:6060541-6070622 GCF_000747805.2 Chaetura pelagica
TTAGCAACAGTACCCTGGATTTACGTCTGATAGGCTTGCGGAAACCGAAGGGATTTTAGGCTCTGTCTCCGCTGACAGCCGTGGAGCCCCCGAGTCCCCCCGGGGTGGCCCTGTCGGCAGCCGCGGGTCGGGCGCGCCCCGGTGGAACCTCCAGCCGCACGCTCGGCGGAAAATTCAAGCTTGGGGATCTCAGGCTTTTTTGGAAAGCTACCTGCTGCCCACCAGCAAAAGGAGGAAGGGGCTGGAAACCAGCAGTCCGCGCTCCTTGTGCTCCCGCCCCAAAGCTGCCTGAGGAATTTTCCCCATGTGCAGAAGTGTAAATAGACTGGCTGTGCTTACATAAAGGCTCAAGAGATGGGCTGTCTGCTTCTGCCGCTGAGTGCTTGCCTGATGTCAAAACACGTGGCTTTTGTCATTAGTTCCTCTTTCCCCCAAATGCTCATCTTATCAATGCATCATCTTGTGATGTGCATGTCCCACATCCTCCCCTTCTGCATCTCCAGGGCAGCTAGGTAGGTATGTTGCCAGTCGGAACACGGTGAATATTTAATCTTTGTGCTGCACATTCCCTCCCTTTTGGGAGAAGAGGTTGATGAGAGAGGCAGTTTTACAAGTTCTCGCATTTGGTGAACTTCTCAGTTTTTTTCTTTCTCTGATATGGTCCCCAAAGATAAGGAATTAACATGGGAAAGGAAGAGAGGTGGGAGAGGTAAGGTGTGGTAGTGCCAAGTGGAATTGCAAAGGAGGATGGGCTTGTTTTCCCACAGCAGAAGGAAGCGATGTAGGAGAGAAAGATTAAGTTATCAGAACGTGGAAAGGTGCCTGTCTTTGCTATCAGGGGGAGGCGTAAAGATTAAGTTATCAGAACATAGAAGGGTGCCTGTCTTTGCTATCAGGGGGAGGCGTAGGCTGAACCAAGGGGGTAGCAGACAGGGACATACTTTTGGGGTGGTCAGGTATTAACACTGTATAATTTCCAGAGCCAGTAGTATAATTTTTGGTCATTTTACACAGTTCCTTTTCCACACCAGAAATTTATTTCCCTTCCATTTTGTCAAATGCTAAATTTACTCTTTTGTATGTCCATGTTTTTACTGAGGGAATGGAAATCTTTGGCAGCAACCAGTACAGGAAGAGTAGTCATATTTTCCATTTTTTCCCATATCAGTTAGTGTCTGTGCTTGTCAGATACCATTAGCAACTTTCCTTGAAAGTATGCGAAGATACCCATTGACCTTTTTTGGGAAGGAACAAAGTCCATAATGAAAATTTTGATATATTTTTTTTTAGATAGGAAGCAGAGGATGGATGAGGTAAAAGATTGCAGGTCCACCTTGATGCTAGAGTTGGATCAGAAGGGCTAAAGGGGTTTGGATGGGAAAGTGCCTGCCTTTTGCACTTGAAGATCCAGAGAAAAGCTGAAATAATAAAACCATGGGGGAGGAAGTACTGGTGGTTGCTTTTGAAGGAATTAATGCTGTGCTCAGTGCACATGGAGCGTATTCTCTCCATTTTCATTTGTTGAAATGAACAGTTCTGATGCTCCAGTGTAGCAGAAAGTGCTTCCCTTTGCACTGACTAAACTGCTATAAGACGATGCCCTGTTTTGGGTATTCAGAGGAGATGCTGCTCATTTTAGGTTTTGTTTTGGGCTGGTGAGGCACCTCCAAGATGCCACAGAAATCCAAGAGGAGTTTTCCCCTGTAGAAGGTCCTCCAGAGTCTGCAGGATAGGAATGAACTCCATAAATGTGACCAGACTTGTTTTTAATTACTCAAGTCTTATACAAGTGGGATCGGTTTTTAAGAGACCCACTTTATTTAACCGCCTTAATTACATTAAATGGTGTAACTGCAGGTACAGTACCTGTATTCCTCACTCGAGTGATACCGTCCTGCGCCTCGCTGATAAATGCGAGCCCATGGCTTGGTAGCACAGCAGCCAGAGAGGATGGCACTTGGGCTGTCGCTGTCATGATGTGGTTTGCCAAGCAAGTGTGATGAGAAGCATTTAGTCTGGGGGCGTGCCCACTGCCCTGAGAGCGCTGGAAAACGTTGAAGAGCTGGAGGGGATGTTTGGAAATACGGGGCAAGCGTCTCGGGAAGGAGACAAATTGAGGAGAAAATGGACAAACGAAATCAGAGAGACAGAAACTGTCAGAATCAGTGGGCACTGGAAGTAACAGATTAATGAAAGGAAGTGACAGGCACAGAGTGGCAGTGAAAGAGGTCAGCACAGAGGAGAGCAGATTGTGGGCAAAGGTTGCTGAGAGAGTGGGAGTATGCAGGAGACAGGAAAAAAATGGTAAGGACATTGAAGAAAGCAAAAAAAAAAAGAAAAGGCAAGTAGATGAACTTTGAAGCTGTTCTGGTTAGTTTCCCTAACTGCTTAGATTTTCTGGGACTTAACTACCTGCTGTGTAAGGCAAGCTCTCATTGAATTTGTTAAGGGCATCCTAGAGGCAAGTTTATCATGTCAGGTAGGATGGGAGACGAGAAACTTTTCTTGAGAGTCGCTCTGCTATTATACAGTGAGAATTTCTGCTCTTGTAGAGTATGAATTTGGATTCGTAATTGTTTTCATTCAGTCCCCTTCCTGAAATGTTAAGTGAAAAAAGTCTGTATCTCTTGGGCTTCAGGAATGAGAACTATATTGGTCTAGAATACTTATATACATTTATTTCTACATCAGCTATCTTTTTTGGATTTTGTTAGTCTGCACAATGAGATATAAGCAATCACAGTCCACTAGCCACCTGTCAGGGTTTTTATTTGCCATGTTTGTGTGAATTTTTTAAGTCTCAGTTTGCAAATCTTTTGAACACATTTGAATTTTCAGTAGGAATAAGTTAACTAAATACTGTCAGAATAATATCAGGAAGCTCATGGTTACTGGTGTGAGATTAATCAATGTGTCAGATAAGTGACTCTTAACCTTAACTACCAGAAAGGCACTAGGATAGCAAAGGGGAATATGACTTGTAGGTGGCTTGTTCTCTCCCAGCCCTGTTTTTTGGCATGAAGAAAGGAGTCCATTGTTTTAACAGAAAATTCTTCTAATACATTTCTACCTGTCTGTGGCTTTTGTTGGGCAAAAAAGAATTAACTCCTCACCTCACCATATCTCAGTGAACTAGTCTGAATAAAACAGTGATTTGTATGACTGCAAAATAAAGAGTCAGCAATGTCCACTAAAATAATGCAGTTTGTGTAGATGGTATAATCTTTTGTCCTACTAAATGCATAGCAATTAGATTTGATTCATTGAAATGTGTACTTTACCAGTGTTGATTTCAGCTAAGAGTGGTTATTATGGCACAAAAGTTATAAAGCGTCAACATTTTCGCTGTCATTTTTATTTGGACACACTCAGCAATTGGTGTCTCTTATGTCAATGGTTTAAACCTCAACTTGTACTCAACAAACTATAGTATTTATATGATAATGAATATTTTCATATTTGATGCTCATTTGAAATTGTCAGTTGTCATGACCTAATTAAAATGATTACATGGTTTCTGTCTACTGGAAAGAGCAATTGGTTTGACAATGCCTACAACATCAATCCCTATCAAGTATGAGAGAATCATGCTCATGCAGTAGGATAGAGTTATTAAAAATGCCGTATTTGGGTGGAATTTTTGGAGTAGTTGGGGATAAAGTTATTTAGAGCTTGTTTTCTGCTCCTTCTCCAATATCCAGCACAATAATTTATTGGAGGAAGAGATAAGCCCCAAGAGCGACTTCCTTTGCCACTCCCTTTTCCACATCGGAAACCTGCAGGATTATGAAGGAGTGACTTAGTCCAATATGACCCACAGATAATTTGATTTTTAATTTATTTCATGTTGGTGAAGGCGCCAAGCTGTGAGCTTTGGGAACTAAAACTTCCTCTGCTTGTAACTGGACGGTGTGCCCACTTGCACTACAGGGACCGATGGATACAGGACCTATCCTGTGAAAAAGCCAGGGACTGAGCTGCTTTCAGGGCTATGCTGGCAGGAAATATGCTGTAGCTTAAAGTCTAGTATATTGTGTTGTGAGGAGGAGGAGGAAATGAAGAAGGATGATTAAGGCAACCTTTAGATAGCAGCCTAGCTGAGTTGCCTAGTTTTGGGCAGAAATGGTTGTGCTTTCTCTTAAAGATGTGTCCATTCATTAGTTGATAGGTACAGAATCTCCATCAAATTATGCAGGTGCCTTTCTGTGCTTTGGTTTGACAGTAGGCTTTAAGG
This sequence comes from Chaetura pelagica, assembly GCF_000747805.2. Lineage (NCBI taxonomy): Eukaryota > Metazoa > Chordata > Aves > Apodiformes > Apodidae > Chaetura > Chaetura pelagica. The sequence continues at coordinate 6,064,776 of NW_009952564.1, forward strand.
GGCTGGAGAAGATGGATTTACACTTGAGTGTTTTTGGAGGTATACTGTAGTACCCAGTGAGTTTTATTTTCCTGTCAGATTGAGCCTGTCGGGACTTTTGTTTGTAAATAAACAAAGTCAGGGGAAGAAAAAGGCTTGATTTAACCAGGAGCAAGCACCTTGGCCTCAACTGTGCAGGGAAAAAGTAAATCAACTTGATAGTGGAGCAGTCTGTTAATGCGCTTAGGTGTACTACACTGTGGGAAGGTTAAATCTCTGGGCACTGAAGCCATCAGCACTCATTCACCAAATTTAGCTCAGGGTGGAAAAATTAGGAGGCTTGCTTGCCTCCAGAACAGCCTGTGTTTCATTGGAACAGTTGGAACAGTTCATATGGACCGTAGTCATTTGAAATCTTTTTGCTTCAGAACAAATGAAACTCCAATGATGTTGTACAGTCAGTGACAACGATGGGATTTTGTCCTCGCCCTTTATCTCTTGGGGTTTCATCTGTTTTCTAGGGGTGGCTGTACACCCTGCTCTAGGAGTTCCTGAAGAGAAGTGTCAGAGATGGGAGAGGGGACAGGAGCTGCCAGGAACCGCTCAGAACATTTTGCAAGAAACTGAAAACGATGAAACAGGAGCAGAAAAGCATTAAAAGGAGAGATGACCAAACTTGGGAGTTTTGTTTAAAATTTACTTTATTTTCAGTTAGAGGAGCACTTCAGCAATGCCTGAGGCATCACAACCCACTCAGTTGGCAATGTAAGAGTAAAGTGGGTGCCATAGCAAGCTGCTGAAGGGAGGTGGGTGTCAGCCCAGGGAGCAATAAAGGAAAGGGCGAGAAATGATGTCCTTAGGAAGCGTTGCCCTGAATCTGTGAACTAAATGCTGGGTGGAGCTGTACCTGTGGCTTGGTTGAGCTGCAGCTCTAGGCTCCTATGCTGAGGAAAAGGAGTTTCTGCTGTCAAGCTGCTCCGTTATAGTATCTTAAAACTGGAATTCATTGTTTGATTCGCTGCCTGTTTGAGTCACTGTTTCTTCTGGTCGTTAGTGAAACAAAACTTAATTTGGCCTGGGCACTGTAGAGATGAAACATGATTGGTAATGCTGTATACATTCACTTCAGATGACTTTATAAATCCCAGATGAAATAATTTTGCTTTGTTCCAGCCAAGGCAGAGCTTGGCATGTGCTCTGTAACCAGAGTCAGCCTCACTGATTGTTGGATGAGGCCCCGCGTAACCCTTCTCTAAAAGAATACGATTTCATATGAGCAGAGAAACTGTTAATTTTGAAATGTTAATTTGCTTAGCTCATTAATTGTTTCTTGTTTATGCTCACAACAGTGTTTTAGAAAGTTCTCTCCCCACCCCCAAATCCAATTATTTCTAGGTGACAGCTTCACTGATCTCTCATCCTCTAAGAGAGATGTACAATGAGTTCTCAAACTGAAACCATATAAATATTTAACCTTAAAAAAGATATTTTTCCTTTTGTCTGTTAGCAAACCCAGGTATTCACCAAATTGAACTCGAGATTGAATTTTCAATTACACAGAAACCCTTCCCTATTGGCTGTTCTCACTTTGCTAGTAGTTTGTCATGTTGATAAAGTAGTAGCCATCATCTCATGAGATTGAGAGAATGGGGTTTCTTTTCAGTCATCTTATAGATTATTTTAACCATAAAGCAGCAATGCTAGAGATGCAGGAAATCTAACTAGATAATTTCCTTTTTTTCAAATCAGCCCTGTCATCTGTTCTAGAATTTCAAGTTGTCCATATTTTAGTTTTCTGTTCAATTATATAGTTACACTTCTGGTACAGAACAGTGTGAAATGTTGAGAGTCTCTAGTTTTCCGAGTTGAGTATGTCCAGAAAAGTCATATTTTGTTGTTTTCTGGGAAGCTGCGAGCTTGAAGTGCAGTGTATTTAATAACTATTACACAAGCCATAGGCCAAGACAGCAACATAGCGGCAGTTTTAACAAGATTCCTGCTCTACTCCTTCGAGTTTTGTGGGCAGGCAAAAGGCAGAGAGCTGGTTCGACAAGTGGGAGAACCTCAACTCTTGCTGGGGTCAGCTGCCTGGTGGCTGCACCTCTGCTGGAGGTCCACAGGCAGCCCCCAGCCCTGGCAGGGAAGGTGCCTGGGACGCTACACAAGTTTTGAGTTGGGAAGACATGAGGCAAGCTGGAAGGAGTCAGAGTAGGAATCTCTCCGTGGGGTGGAAGGTCCAGTGGGGTGAAAAGGACGGTAAATATTTCACGTCGACAAAATAACCAGTTGAGCAAGAACTTCAGTCTTTTGAAGGACTCTGCTGGAGAGGGCAGACATGGTGAATGAGTATCCCCAGGAGGTACGGTGCTCTGAGGGTCTCCTTCCTCACCCAGGCTCCTTGGAGAGCAGCACTGGTTGTGTGCTCTTGGTGGAGGCTGTGAGGGTGAAGCTCACCCCTTGCTGAGAGTGGCATAGAGGTGCTCGATGGGGTGGAAGCTCTCTCCTTAGGAGAAATAAATTACCTCTGCAGAGAAAGAAAAAGCATTGCAAAGTGAGACCAGTGCAGAGGGATTCCCTGGGGAGCAGACAGGGCCTGTCCCCTGGCGGGAGAGCACCTTGGGGGAAGCGGATGAGGGAGAAGCGCAGAGGTTGTGGCAAAAGAGCCTTTTTTTTGCAGGGATTAGCAGCTAGTTCCCTGCTCCCAGGGCTGTCTTCCCCAGACAATGACACCAATAAGCATGGCAAGGAGAGTCTGTGCGATGGAGACCTGAAACATTGTGGCTGTGACTGCTGCACTTAATTAAATAGGTGGCTGGTCTCTAGACAGCTCTTGACATCTGTCTCCATTCTTCACTTGTTTTTCTGCCACGTTTCTATTTGCTCGACCAGAGTTAAAGCCTAGAGGATTTACAGATGGTCACCATTAATTTTGTCACTTGCTGCAGGTTTTTTGGGTTTTTTTAAAAGCTTTTTTTTGAGCTTTTAAAAACAGATGTGTGTATATATATAAAAAAATAAGTCTTTTTATAGAGCTACTCACTGGAGGTCTTCTATTTGCATTTAGATTTCCTTTTAGTCTTTAGTGGCTGGGATTTAATTTTGGTGTTTCTTTTTAGCCAAGTGTATCAGTTTTTATTTTTTTAAAATAAACTCTAAGGAATCTCCTTATGTTTCTAATCTGGTTTATTTGGAACCTGAGAAATGATGGCATGCCAAAGCTTTTTTTGTGTTTTGGATCACATACCTCTTTTGGCATAGGTATCTTCATGGTTGCAGGATGCTGTTGTTGTATGAGCTGAAATCGGTCTGTGGGCTTTCAAAAACAAAATCTTAAGCAGAAAAGTCCAACCTTGTTAATGATTGCATAGGGAAGCCACAGGAATGCAGACAAAACTCAGGAGCTGTGACTAGTAACTGCTTGCAGGGTCAGGAACATAGATAATAGCCAGTTATCAAATCAAAACTGCAGTCAGTTTTGTTCATAGTTCATAATTAAACATGGAATGCCTGTTCCAAACATATTTTAACATACTTCTTTTGAGTTGTCTCTGGAAATTTTACTGTAAGAAAAGCCAGTTCTGGTCTATGTTACACACTTGAAAAATGTTCTCAGAATACACTTTTTAATGCATTTCTTTTTTCTTTTCTGTTATTTTATTTGCAGGTCAAAATTTATCTCATTCATTCAAATTAGCCTTGTTTTAACTGTCCTGTAGAAGAAGACAAATATGATGCCAAACAGAAGTAACCTCTCCTCCTTTCAGAATATTGCATCAGGTAATCAGTTAATAAAAGTGAACTTTGTTTGTGAGTGTACTGAGAGCTTTCAGAATTTTTGTTATCGATTTTAGTTCTTTAATTCTCCTGACACATGGATAATATCAACGCTCTGTTCTTATTCCGTATCTAACTTGTTTCATCAGCCAAAATAAGGCCACAGCTGGGTACGCTGCAGCCAGCCAGCCCTCCCCCACCACTTTAATGCCTGGCTGGAATAGATATCACTGAACCTCAGCAATACAACTGGGGCATAGAAGAAAAGAACAGGAAAGAGGGGAAAAGAAAGAAAGAAGAAAAAACTGGAGTAATTTCCTTCTGTATAGCTCCAGGGAACAAATACTTTGCTAAACAAAGGAGCCTTGCACTGTACGCTGAAGATTACTAAGTGAGAGCTTGGGCTGAGCTGGAGCAGGATGGATTCAGGGAACTCCATGGCCCTGGTCCCAATAGTTGCTCGCAGAGGCCGTGTCAGCCGAGATATGTAACGCATCCTGGCACACTCATGCATCTCATCCCAAACGTTACCCTAAAAATAACCAAAACAAACAAGATCTGGTTTGTGGGCAACAGCTATGGTTCAGTGAAACATGTGCTGTAGTCCAGCTGGGATATAACCGTATGATTGCGGGCACTGTGGCACTGGAACCAAAAGCACAGAGGAACTGGCATAGTGTGCAGTAGAGAAAAATTGTATCTGAGCAGCTACATGAAGGTGTCATGACTGTCTTGACCTTTTCTTACTGTACTTGTTTTGATTTCAAGTACAATGAACCCTTCATTGCTGTGGTGAACAGGCTTGAAAGTTTCCATGAGCTAACTTGTTTTCTGGCAAAAGCATCCAGTCTTGGTAGGATTAGATGTGCCCTACTGGTGTTGCAAAGCAGTAATAAACAATTATTAATGTCCCGTTAATGTGTCTGCTAAGTTATTTATATAGGAGCCAGTGGGATTAATGCAAAAACATTGGAACTTCAGCTGTGTTCAAATTATTATTTAGGCAGTACAGTTTTGATACGAGATTAGCTGTCAGTTTCAAGAGAGACTTGGAAGAGGTAAGGAGAAAGGGAGATGAGGATGGAAATGAGGTTCCATTCCACAACAGAAAGTTAAGTGTACAAGGCCTATATGTTATGCCTTGTATCGATGCTCTTAAATAACTTTTGCATCTTGTTCTTCTTCATTATAATACCACTAATGTGATGAATGCTTGATCTGTTTTGTCCTGACAAGAGTTCTGTTGAATATGGGTCACGTTCCAGCTTTTGTTCACTTGAACTTCATCATCACTGTTAACAAAAGTTGTGAAAATACCCAAAAAATCTCAAATTAAATGAAACTGCAGTTTCACTGCTCACAGTGGTGATGATCTGATGGAGAGCTCTGTGAGCTTACTGGCTCAAAGGCAACTTAGATAGTTGTATCACCATAGCAATCGTATTAAAATTACACTGAATAGAATCACAGCATAAAAATGGTAAATTCTATGTAGTAGTAAATGTGAGGCAAGATTCTGAAGCTTCAGGTTAATGTTTCTGACCTCTAGCAGAGCTTGTAATAAATACATTTAGCCAAGTCCACTATTCTCAATAAGATGTTTGATATTTTTCAAATTTTTTTTTGTTTCCCCCCTGAAATGCTGACTCTTTTATCTTCTGCCTATTCAATTACATTATTAATGATGGTTGCCTTTGTTCTTAAACTTTTGGGCTTGTTCTTTAAGAATTGAGGAGAATGTGTTGTTACACATTTAGACTTTCCACGGTTTGAGTAGAAAAAGCCTGAGCAACAGAGGTCTACTGAGTGATTCCCTGGGCAGTAATGAATTCCAGGGGTTTTTGCCTTATTAGCAAGGAAGGTTTCAGAAACAAGGACCAGCTCAAAGAATGCATTGCTACTTTGCATGAGGTATCTGAACATAGTGATCCTCAACGCAGCCAGAGCATGTAACCACATCCATGCAACCAGGAATCCAAGTTTTGTGTCTGCATTAATGTAGTAGTCTGAAGTGGTACTTGAAAAGAGGATTAAAGTATTGACTCTGAGGATTCTAAAGGCACTTTACATGTTCTGATGTTAGGTTTTCCTGCT
>NW_009952564.1:6070829-6076848 GCF_000747805.2 Chaetura pelagica
AGATTAAGTTTCTCGTGGGGTGGCTGAAATCAGGTGAAATGTGACTGAGCCAAGAGGAAATCCCAGATTTTACCTTTATTTTCAGAAACAGCGCTGGCTGGCACTGCAGGAACTTTGAATAGTGCTTTATTAGTCTGAAGCACAGCCTAGCGCATCCAGGGAGCTGCTGTAAATGTTAATGGTGCCATTTCTACATCAGCTGAGGTCTCTGTGCAAGCCTGCTGGGGGTCCTGTTTATCTCCTTCAGTGACTGAGGCTGTCTGGAGCTGAATTCCTTTCTCTGTCTTTGGCAAACTGGGACTCAAAACAATGGTCTGAAGCTGGATACGTTGTTGAATAATAACACTTGCCACAGCAAAGGCTTTCTCAGTCTATTAAAATATAATATATAAATATATATAAATATATATATTAATATATGAATATATAAATACATAAATATAAATTATAGTTCTGAACAAGCATTAGGATCTGGAACCTTAACCCCATGCCAGTCTTTTTAACGTGTTGTTGTTTTGTCATGGAGCCTAGAATTATACTTCTTTATAGCGATCTTTTAACTAAAATGCTCTTTGCAGGTATGGTTGCAGCTTTGTGCTTAAAGAGCAATGAGCTGAAATACCTTGAAAAATGGGCCTTGGTTTTGCGTTTTTCCATGAACCTATGCATGACAGTGCATAGTATAAGCAGAAAGATGACAAACTCTTACTGAGCTTTGAACTGAGGTTATTAGTATTTGGGGCTCAGATGCAATACATGTTTAGGTTAAAAGAAGAGGTGGTCCCAAGCAGGACCTAATGTTATGTGTCCTGAGCCCTAGGAGACCTATGTTCAGTTCTCTGTTCTGCTCTCAGCTTTGCTTTTTCTCTAAAAAAAATCAGCTGTAAAACATCAGGACAGTAATGCTTCCTTATTTTATGAACATTTTATGAGCCTCGGGATTATAAAGGCTGAGCCACAGAGTCCTGCAATAGATGGGACACCCAAGAAAGAGTCTAGCCTTTCTCTGACTGTGTTGCTGATTTGTAGTGTTAATTTGGTGATGTCCCTGTGTCACTTTATTTTCCAGTCTCCATCTTTTGCCAAACCAGAAATGGGAAGGTTGCATTTGTCCTTTGCTTAATGATCTGAGACATATTTATTATAAGCTCAGTACAAAAAGTGTTATTTTGAAGTTAATGTGCATGCACATGCAGGAGGCTACTTACTTATTTGCTGAAACTTTTTTCTTGTGTTCTCTTCCTTACAGATTCCAGTAAGATTATAGCAGACTATAGCCACACAGAAAACCAGATGGAATTACAAAATGCTAGTTTGGGAAAGGGTTCTGTGGCAAATTCCCTTGAAAATGGTCTCCAGGATATTATGGAAAACCTCAACCAGAAGAAATATGCATCAAGTCTCAAATTTAAAACAAATGGGGACTATGCTGGCTCTTATTTAACCCTTTCACAACCTATGCCAATTAAACCAAATCCTTCCCCTAGTGTTAAAAACACACACTCTATTACCAAAATTCAAGGAGGCAAGCAGTTCCCCTGTGAAAGCCCATATCTTCCAGATAAAAGCATCTCTGTAAAGCATTTGGGTTCCATATCAGGCACGTCTCCATCCATCAGTGGGTACAGTTTAGGAAGGACAGACTCTGATGTTCATGCCAGCAGAGAAAATGAAAGATCCCTTGGACAAATGGATAAGTTTTACTATTCAAAGTACAGTCAGAAAAACAAATCATATGACAATGTCTACTTCCCAGGAATGCTGGAGACAAAGAAGATCTCAGGCTCTCTTCTGACCATGTGGAATGGAAGCTCTGGGAATGAGCTGATGCTTTCACCTGCTAGCAATTCAGGGGCAGCCAGCATGCCTTCTAGCCCAAAGCAAGGCAGGAGGATGAATATTGAAGACAGTCTGCCCCTTCACATAAAACCGGTTAAACACAAGGATGTGATGATGGAGACTCTGGGTTCACGGCCTAGGAAATACTCTGGTGGATCTCTAAGTCATATGGGGATGTACAGTCGCTCCCTACCCAGACTTTATAAATCAACAGAAAGCCAGCTGATGCCATTAAGTTTGCCCCCCAGAAGCTCTCTGGGTAATATTAAAAGGAAAAAGCTTGGAGAAAAAGATCTACCTCAGAATGCTTTAGATGCTGATAATTACCTGAATTTTTCTTCCTGCAGCTCAGGGGTTTCACCACATGCAAATTCTGTCCCTGGGAATAATCCCTATGTCAGTTCAACTCTTAGTGTTCCGGCAAGCCCTCGAGTTGCTAAGAAAATGCTTTTAGCACCTTCCTCCCCATATCTTTCTGATGATTTTGATAGACTTGGATTCTCAGGAACAAGTCCCAGTAGTTCTTTTTCCCCAGTGGATTTTGACAGGTCTTTCTCTGTCCGAAGAAACCTTTCCACCAGTTCCATTGAACTCGATGACCCAGATCTGGAAAGTTACAGACAGACACCAAACTCTCTGCAGACGTCCATGCGAGAGAGAAAAAACAGCATTAGCTCCATTTCAGGAAGAGAAGACCTTATGGACTATCATAAAAAAAGAGGGAATAGCGGCTTCGGGAACAGGAGATGGAACGGCTGGTAAATTTTTCTTTTCCTCTTAGTTTTTCATGGCAGTTTAACATTTGCACAATGTCCATCCCATATCTAGCCATCAGGGGAGTACTGCAAAGCATAAGCTGCCATGTTCTGAAATTCACATGTTGTCTGCTGCAGGTGCCCTATTTATTATCACAGCCCTTGAAGCTAATGCTGAAATAGTGTGCTGCTGTAACAGCTCAAATGGACAGGACCATCCAGCCATCTTTTAAAAATGTTGGAACTCATGTAAATTGTGTTCAGTCATCCTCTGGGCTCCGTTAAAATGTCCATGTACATAAAACCCACAAATTGCACTGCAGGGATCCAGCACTTTTTGGTTTAGGTGGTGGCACCATTTTGTGGTAAGTGGGTAAAAAACCCAAGTCTCTGCTATATAAGCTACTCAGAGTTGTGTGTGCTGTGCTGTGGAGTCAGGTATACATTGAAGGGGTTTCAGCATCCATCATCAGTTTTCTCTGCTTGGTTGTGGGTTTTCCTTCTGACTGTTTTCATTAAAATATAGGCATCCTTGCTTCTCCCCATCCTGACATGGAGAGTAGCCAAGGTGAACAGAGCTGCTTTGTTTCTAGTCAACATAAAGAAGTGCATACTGCTTCAGCTCAGGATTGAACTTGACAGTTAAATGTTATCCATATATTATTGAAACAACTTCTGTGTAAAAATAAGAAAGGTCTTCAGAATGCACAAAGAGTGTTGAAACAGTTTCATATTAAGTATTTTCCCTGAGACAATACTTAGTATTTCTTGGAAAAAAGTTTTTGCAGAGTCTGTCACCCTGTGAACATCCATTCATATTGTATTGATTTTGCTGTCCTCACAGAAACCAGGGTCATTAGATGGGTCAGTTTGTATAGATTTGAGAAATTAAGTTGACATTTGTGTGCTTTAATTAAAATCTTGATGGATTTGAGCAAAATGAGGTTAGGATACTCTTAAACCTGCTTAGTTTGCATACAGATGGGCAAGCCTGCAGGGCAGGCAGGATGCTGGAGCAGTGGAATGAGGAAGCAATGGTATGTGAGAGCAGCAGTTGCCTGTCAGGGACCACCAGCAATGGCTTGGTGCCTGTGCAGGGCCAGTGTTCCCTTTTCAAGCTGCATCTTGTGAGCAAGTTTGGATGTAGGATTGTAACCTGTTCACATCTCTCCCTCTTGTCTCACCTACCTGTCCCTGGAAACCTCCCCTGGTTCCCCTTGAAGCTGCAGCTTATCAAGGGTGAATCATGTTTGACTAACCTTATAGCCTTCTATGAGGAAGTAACTAGGTGGATAGATGATGGTAGGGCGGTAGATGTAGTTTATCTTGATTTCAGTAAAGCATTTGACACCGTCTCCCACAGCATCCTTGTAGATAAGTTGATCAAGTATGGGTTTGGTGATCAGGTAGTGAGGTGGATCAAGAACTGGTTGAAAGGAAGGAGTCAGAGAGTTGTAGTCAATGGGGCAGAATCTGGTTGGAGGTGTGTGACTAGTGGAGTCCCACAGGGGTCGGTACTGGGACCGGTGTTGTTCAGAATGTACCCTCAGCAAGTTTGCTGATGACACTAAGCTGGGAGGAGTGGCTGACACACCAGAAGGCTGTGCTGCCATTCAGAGAGACTTAGACAGGCTGGAGAGTTGGGTGGGGAGAAACGTGATGAAGTTCAACAATGGCAAGTGTAGAGTTTTGCATTTGGGGAAGAACAACACCATGTACCAGTACAGGTTGGGGGCTGAACTGCTGGAGAGCAGTGTAGGAGAAAGAGACCTGGGCGTCCTGGTAGACAGGAGGATGACCATGAGCCAGCAATGTGCCCTTGTGGCCAAGAAGGCCAATGGCATCCTGGGGTGCATTAGAAAGGGTGTGGTTAGTAGGTCAAGAGAGGTTCTCCTCCCCCTCTATTCTGCATTGGTGAGGCCACATCTGGAGTATTGTGTCCAGTTCTGGGCCCCTCAGTTCAAGAAGGACAGGGAACTGCTCGAAAGAGTCCAGCGCAGAGCTACGAAGATGATTAAGGGAGTGGAACATCTCCCTTATGAGGAAAGGCTGAGGGAGCTGGGTCTCTTTAGCTTGGAGAAAAGGAGACTGAGGGGTGACCTCATCAATGTTTACAAATATGTAAGGGGTGAGTGTCAGGGAGATGGAGTTAGGCTTTTCTCAGTGATGACCAGTGATAGGACAAGGGGTAATGGGTGCAAATTGGAGCATAGGAGGTTCAGTGTGAATATCCGAAAACTTTTTTTTACTGTGAGAGTGACAGAGCCCTGGAACAGGCTGCCCAGGGAGGTTGTGGAGTCTCCTTCTCTGGAGACATTGGAGACATTCAAAACACACCTGGATGAGTTCCTGTGTGATGTGCTCTAGGTGACCCTGCTCTGGCAGGGGGGGTTGGACTAGATGATCTTTCGAGGTCCCTTCCAACCCCTAAGATTCTGTGATTCTGTGATTCTCAGGAGTAGGGGACAGGCTCCCCCGGGGTGAGGGGAGCTCCCCTAGCTGCAAGTGGGAGTGCCTGGGCAGCTTGGAAAAGGTTGTTGGGTTTGTGCACACAAAAATGGGAAGCATCAGGAGAAATGCTTGCAGCTTGTTTTTCTCTATCTTTTTGCTTCCTTCTCCCTGCCGTTCCTCCACACCCTTTGGAAATGTCCTCTCTTCTCCCTAACCGTGGTGTTTTGTATGTGCAAAATAGTGTTTGCTTCTTATCAGAGAGCTTTCCAGATAGTAATGTTATAAAACCTGAGATAACCAGTCATAAAAGACAGCACAGTAGAGCTTGTTTTATTTCAAAGTGAACAGCTTTTTTTTTGTTTGTTTGTGGTAAGGGATGGAAGATATGCTGGGTTGGTTTTTTTTGTTATTCAGTAATACTAAAAATTGTTCTGGTTTTATATTTGGATGTAATGACTACTTTCCCTTCCGCTCCCCTCCCCTTTTTATTTTATCGCCAGACAATATTCTCTTTTTCTAAGCAGGTGCAAGTTTTTAAAAAAATATGATGTTTTGTGTGTTGCATGTAATTTGAACATGAAGAAACTTCCTTCTGCTCGAGTTTGAATTCTATTTAGGATCCTGTTCAGTATTTTTTTTATCCCTTGTTACAACTATCTGGTGGAATAGTGAATATCAGGAGAGTGCGTCTTTCCAATGGCTTGAGACTCTGAAAAACACTGTAACTGGTTATCAGACCTCTGAAAGAAAGTAATAACAACAACAACAACAATCCTCATACCAGCTCTTCGTACCTTAGGGCCTTTACTGAATCATAGAATGATAGAACTATTCAGGTTGGAAAAGACCCTTGGGATCACCAAGTCCAACCATCATCCCTGCTCTACAAAGTTCTCCCCTCAACCATCTCCACCAACACCACATCCAAACGACCCTTAAACACATCCAGGGATGGTGACTCAACCACCTCCCTG
>NW_009952564.1:6076987-6132271 GCF_000747805.2 Chaetura pelagica
ACCAACAATCTGTGTTCAGCCTGGAGAAAAGAAGGCTCAGAGGAGACCTTCCTGCTCTCTACAACTACCTGAGAGCAAGGGGGAGTTGGTCTCTTCTCCCAAGTAACAAGCCAGGGGACAAGATGAAATGGCCACAAATTGTTACACGGGAGGTTTAGACTGGATATTGGGAACAATGTTTTCACCCAGAGGGTTGTCAGGCACTGGAACCAGCAGACAAGTAGATGTGGAGCTGAGGGATTTACTGGCCTTGGCAGTGCTGGGGTAAAGCTGGACTTGATCTTAAGGGTCTTTTCCATCCAACCCAATCCTGTGCTTCTGTGTTCCAAGGCGGGAGGGGGGAGGGGAAGCACAGCCAGCACAAAGAAGCCCAAATGCAGCAGACTAGGATTTCTCCTCTTCTTCAGAAATCAGACAACCTGCTTGGCCAAACTAAACTCCACACAGATCAGCTGGTGTTGCAGAGCTCCTGAGCAAATCCAAACCACCTTTCCAAACTACCTTTCAGGTAGTTGTAGAGAGTGATGAGGTCTCCCCTCAGCCTGTTTTATTTTTGTCATCCTGTGTGTCATGGGTCTATCCAAACAGGGTTTTTATATATCCAGTGGGAGCTTCCAAAGAGCAGCTTTATCTGACCTTGTGTAACATGAGGTGGACAAAGGTTAGAGATCCAGGTCTGCTCAGGCCTTTTTTTTTTTCTTCTTTTTTTTTTTTTTTTTTTCTCCTCAATCAAGCAAACACCAGTGAATAGCAAACATCTGAGTAGAAGTCCAGACTGAGCAGCTGGTGGGTAAATTGGACAGTTATATACTGTGTTTTTGAACCAGGGTAGAGAGTAGAAAAATGTAGGACCACTTGGAGAACTTAGTCAGAAACATGAATCTCCATTTTAGATTATTAGGCTGCACTCTAGCCCAGGTAGGAAATGGAGAGCATTGGTGCACCAGCACTGTCTCTGCAGCTATCCAGCTGGCACAGAGCAAGTTTGGGGTGCTGCATCTGATAGCTGCTGTTGACCTTTGGATTTGTAATATTTTTCTAGTAAAATCTGTGCACACATTGTAGTCTGACCTAGTGTCTGCCCTTGGTCTCTTGTATTTGCTTTCATTATTTTTCTGTTTCTTTTCCATATAAATTATTCTGCAAGTTTTACTTGTGTTTACTTCACCTTTTAAGTGACAAGAGGCTTCTCTGAAACTTTGCTTTTCAAGCTGCTGCTATGACCTGTGTAGGAAACCAAGTGATCTGCTGTCATTGACCAAAGAAATGAACAAAATGTATGAACAGTAGAAATACACGTTTCAGAGTTGTTTTGTGGGGTTTTTTTAAATTATTTGAACATCTGAGTTTTGGTGTGTTCCCATGCACCACACAGAAGAGACACTTAGGTACTTTTGTACCTTTCTTTTGATTTGCCTTTTTTGGGTACTTTTTCCCAAACAGCTGAAGACTGGTGCCACTTCTGCTGTGCCAGCCTGTGCCTCTGTGGCTTGAGGAGTGGGCAGATCTGGAGGTGCCATTGCTGCCATCTCCGGCATTGCTGCCGAGTGCTGGGGACCAGCTGGGCTGTGGGAGCAGCTGGGGTGGCCTGAGGTTGGTCCTGGAGCTTGGACAGGCAGTGGGGCTGGAGGTCAGGATCTGCTGCTGCTTCCTCTCCAGCCCAGCTGACCGGACGTTGCGTATTCGTCTAGGGATGTTTATACAAGCTTTGCACAAGCAGAAGTCAGACTTAGCTATTTCTGAAACTAGCCCACATAAACAAGGGAAAAAAATAAATTGGTGTGATGTAAGAATATTAAATGAGATTTGGTTAACTATTGAATTTTTTATTCTTTATTTTTAGTCGGCAGTTAAACAAATCTCACTTTTTTTTTTTTTCCTATCTGAGATAAAAGCCCAGCTGCAATAGTTGCTGGAACTGAAAAGCAGTCCTTCTCTTCAGCCTGTGGGGAGGTCGGGAGTGGAACAGCATGGGCAACAGATAGTAAGGCCATCTGTTTTATTTGGTACACACTCATTTGAATAACGTGGAACTTGCTTTTCTACTGCTGTTTTTTAGGCAGTTCAATGGATTTCCTCTAGATGGTGGTAGGTACTTAAAAATTACACATGCAGTGTCTGTGTGATGTCTTCCATAGCCTAGCTGTCTGCATGGATCTGTGAACATGTGCTTGATAATGGAGTTTTATTAGATGCTGGAATTGTGCTTGGAGACATTTCAGCTTATATGACCATTGCTGAAACAAGCAATAAAAAAATTAAAGGAGCTTATTTCATAGTCCACTTTTTCACACTCAGAAGAACAATGAATTTCATTAAGTTTATTCAGCAAATAGGAAATAATACAGAAGCTCCCTGTGCCTGGTTTACATTGATGCATTACAGTTCACTAACATCTGCTAATGTGAGGGAAAACGAAATTAAAATATTTTGGAATTTTTAAGGTCGTACTGCTTTAAAATTATGTTTAGTAGAGCTTATATAAAACTCCCATACAGCTTGGAAAAAATCTCATATATATGTTTTATAAATTTATTTTGGCATTGCTTCTTTTTATAGACCCTTTAAACATACAATACCCAGTCTGTATATAAAAGTGTGACTTACCTCTTACAGGGACCCCAGCCAAGCAGACAATGTCTAGATCAAGGTATTTTTTTCCCAGCACTAGTATTTGACAGTCTGTATAGTGTTACAGAATAGCTACTTAACATCAGTTTAGTTTACTAAATGAAGAAGTTACATATAATAGGATAAAAAAACCACCCTGTGGTATATAATTAATACTGACAACTTAGTAGATTTTGAGGAACACTGAGTTTTGTGTTCCAAAACATTTCTATGGGATCTTTAATAATCCAAAGTGTCGATTACACGTACTCAATTTTTACAGCTATATGTGTTATGCAAATAAACAATATGGATCGGGAAGAAATCTATTTCAGGATACTATTTTTGCTTATAGACCTTAACTACTGCACTGGAGTTCCTTCAGGCTCCTGCCCTCAATGTGATTTGAAATGGAGCTGCTGCATAGGTACTGGAGGGGCAAGAGGGCACTATTCTGATCAAAATGCAGGACTTTGCTAGAAACATGGGCTTGGGCTTCTGGGTGCTGCAAGGTGATAATTCACAAGTGCACACTGTTATTTTGGAAGCTGACGCATTTCCTCAGGAGCCAAATACGTGCCAGCAGATGCAGGAGCTAAGTCTGCAGCAAGTAGTCTACTTGGTTCCTCCCTGGAGGCTGGCTGTGCTCCCTGCCACTGATCTCTTCTGCTTTGGCTGCTCCATTTCTTGTGTGCATGTGTGGGGAAGGTAAGGGTGAGTCATGCCAGCCTGTTCCCTGCAACTGGTCCTCTGCCCTGCACTGAGGTGGTCTCTCTGCAGTGCTGCTCCATGCAGCTACCTCTGCTGTGAGGGGCTGCCTGTGCATCACCTGTGAAAAACAGACTTGAAATATGGGTGATTCTTCTGAATTCTGTGCTGCCAATGGTAGCCTCAGAGCCAAAAGACAGAAGTGAGGACTGAAAATGAGAAAATAGGCTGGCATGACCAGCTGGTGCACACTCCAGAGAAGTATGGAGAGAATGGAAAAAAGAGTTGGTGAGCTGTTCTCAGCGCCGGTTAAAGTCTAGATTTGAAATAAGCCCCTTGGTACCTGACAGGTGTGAAATCACTGAATGTAAGAGAGAAAATTTGGCGAGTTTCTACTGTTCCCTTCCCTGGTCGTTCCGATTCTCCCTGCTCCCTCCTCCCACACCCCATCCTTTTTGACTAGCTGCTGCTCCAGCTTGTGCTGTGGTGCTAGTTTTTTGCCTACCTGTGAGGTTTTGAAAGAGCAACAGTGGAAAGGTGCTGTTCTGTGGTAGGTGACAAGAACCTCTTATTCAGGCAATGGGAGCCCTGGCTGTGTGGACTAGCCATAATTCTCATTAGGGTTGGTCAGCAGAGGTAGTCTGCACCTTTGTTTTTAATGAAATCTGGGGTTATCCATTTGCTAATGGCACTCATCTAGAAAAGCTTCCTGCTTGCCACAGCTGATTAACCAAGTCTTGCCTTGATGTCTAGATGCAGCGTCACTTCTACAGGTTTGTAGAATTCATATACGTGACATGCAGCAGATGAACAAATCTGGTGATAGCTGACATGGTTGCTGCTAAAGTGGGAGGTGTTTATCTCTGCTATTTTGGAATATTTTTCTTTACAGTATGCTAGGGATGTCTCTTAATGTCAGTGTTAATCAATAACAGAGGAGGGTTATTATTCTCTTGTCCCACCCTTCTCCTTCAAATTTGAAGCCATCCGTAGGTGTCGTGTTGCTTTGTCAAAGCCAGGAGTGGTCAAACTGCTCAGGCAGAAAGTGCACAAGACCTGCGTACCCCTTTTTATACTCGGTAAAAAATCCTCTGAAAACATGTTTTAGTGTCTTAGAAAGGACATTTTATGGGGAAATGTACTGCAAAGTTTCATTCAACACGTCTCCCTACTGCCAGATCTAATTTTAAAGCAGTTTCCTTATTTTGACATACCTTTTTTCCCCTCTGATGTGTTCAGCATCACAAATAACTTGTGTGATACTTTTTGCAAAATTATTGAGAAGATTTTCTTGTGCACTTTTCATTGCAAGGGTGCTTTCCTAGCTTGCTTCTTGACTCAGAAGCCTATACTAGAAACAGTTAAATGCAGGTGTGCTGGAACTGGAATGAGTTGGCCAAGATGAAACGATGAGAATAGAACGTATAAAATAACCACAGAGCTTCCTGTCCATAAGCCTCTCGGCACATGTCAAAATAGAAGTGAGAGGTATCGGTATTTCTGTAATGTGTCTGAAAGTTCATCAGGATTTTTTTTTAAGACTGGCAGAGGTTTTCCTGCGATTTTTAGTTGCTTCTGAGACTTGGGAGGAAAAAAAATATCTTTTTTGCTTTTCTGACTGCTCGGCGAAGGGTGGGTTTGCAGCAACAGCCTCTTACCTGAGCGCTCAGCCTAGGGTGAGCAGCAGCTGTGCTTTGAAATTTGCCATTTCCTATTATTATTGAAGGAGTGGAGGCTTAGCATGGGGTAACCTGATATACCCTGTTGTTGCAGGGAAGGATGGGACATGATGCTGTGTCTCCCATCTATAACCATCACGAAAAGGCCAGGCCCCGTGACGTCACGACAGGGAGAGCTGGGTAATTACTGGTAACCCAACCAGCACTTGCTCGGCGCTTTAGGAACTGGGTTGTGCGCCCAAAAGACTTAGTAAGAGGGAGAATAGCGGCGTTGGAGGGGTAAGGGAAAAGGCTTAGGGTCTGGCAGTGGTTTCCTGGAGGGAACAAGGCTTTGGGGAGTTATAATTATGTCAGTCATTTGGGGCTGAAGGATGACTACAGAATCTGCTGGACTCATTTTGTGAAAAATACAAGCTGGCAATTGTGGCCTGGCAGCTGCTCTGAGCTCTGTTGTTTCAACAGCTCTTCTCTGCCAGTGCTGTTACAGGAGGCTTCAGAGGAAACCTGCATTGAGAACCTGGGAATAAGCTACCAGAAGGCAAAATTTCTGGCTCGCTGAGCTCTCTCGGTTGTGTCATGTTTGGAAATGGATGGGTTCAGGTGGGGTCTCCAGCTCAGAAGCTGAGCTCTTAACTGTGGGTGATGCGGGGTGATGTGAACATGTAGTGCGTACAACCAGGTAGTCTCTTGGTAGCTGAATAAAAAGGTGGGTGCTTATAAGTTGGTGTTACATTTTCATAAAACTCCGGTGGCTTGCTGCAGGGAAAGGGCAGGCAGTGTATTGCCCTAACTGCTTTGCTTGATCCTTGTTATCACTTGCTGTTGGGCACAGGGAGTGTTAGGTCTGTCAGAAATAGCTGGTTTGCAAATCCTGTTTGTAAACATAATGCTGGGTAGAGCTTGGAATGTGAATACTCTGCAGTGGCTCCTGGGGAAGGAGACTGAGGATTTTGGTTCACGGGATTTCTTTTTAAATACTGGTAAAAATAAGAAAGGTTTCCTAGAAATAAAAAATTAGATCATTAGCACACCTATTCATGGCAAGCACAGAACTCTCACAGTGGTCTTTTTTCCAGCAGAATTTTCAATAGGCTTATGGTAAGCAGTTTTTTATTTACATTCTTTTACTTCTTTAGCAAAATAAACATGAAATTACATAGAAGCATCACCTCTTAGAAATGAAAAGGTAAAAAAATGTCATCTGAAAGAGAAGCCACAGGAAGCTATGCATATAAAACCCCACAGATACAGCTTTCTGATACTCTAGTAAAGTATCATAGAGATCTAAAAATTATCTAGAAATTAGGAATTAAATTATTCTAGCAACTTGGAACATGTCAGGTTAAAATGGCACAGCTGTTAAGATTCTGAAGTTTGAAATGTTAATATGAATCCACAGGGAACTTGAGTTAGCTGGTAAAGAATTATTTCCCCTGCTTCTGTTCATTTGCCATTTGGTGTATTTTAGTGTGATACCTCGTTTTTCTGCTAATGCTCCTAAAACTGCGCGTTTCAAAATGTGGGCCGATTCTCTCCCAAAAAAAGGGAATCAGAGTTAACAAAAGAGAAAATCCAAAAAAGTCAGGAAAGAATGAGTTCATGGAAAATCTGTGTGATATTTTGCAACTTGGTAGGAGTATAGTATAAGTGTAAAATGGAACAATTAGTGATTAATACAGTGAGCTCTCTAGACATGTACATACAAATAGGGTATGGTTACAACAACCTAAATAATATTAAGATTTTCTGCATTGGAAAGATAACTAATGGTTAGGACATCTTATTTAAGCAGCTGTTAATTTCTGTGAAATGTACTTTGATTTTTTTTAAGTTCTTCTTCTATGTTAACTGATTCTTCATCTTGCACTGATACTAAGTTTTGTGTATCTGTGTATTATCTCTAAGTGCTAGAGACATACATTTAAGTGGAGGACTTTAATCCTTCACCCTAAAAAAACAAAAAAAGACCAAAACCAGAAAACTTTTTTTTACTTCATCTTTACTTTTAGCTCACATGTGATGCTTAGTGCTATCATCTTTTTTTAAACTAGGAGCGACAGCGTCTGGAGACAATCCTCAGTCTGTGCGCGGAATACTCCAAATCTGACAGCAACCCCGCAGCAGCCACAACAGTTGCTGATGTTCAAAAAATTAACAAAGAACTTGAAAAACTTCAGCTCTCCGATGAGGATTCAGTGTTCGAAGATTCCCAGATGAATCTGGAAACAAGATTCAGAAGCCACTTGAAATCATCTGCAAGTGATTCAGATTTCTCGGAGCTGGGCAGCCACAGTCGCAGCACAGCGGCTTTCCTCTCCTCCAGAGGGTTGAGAGCTGATGAGCACTTCAGTGAAAGCTCGAAGCCTCCACCTTTCCCTGCTCCCAGCTTCCTGAAGGATGCCACTGAATCCTCCTACTTAAGCATCACGCCAAAGGTAACATGCTGGAGGAGGAAAGTACAGTCCAGGTTCTGCTGTTTAAAACCCTCCTCTAGGAGTTGGCTGCCCTGGCAGGGGCCACAGTGAGGATGGCTTAGGTGTGGGAATTAATCTCAGAGCTCATACAGCTTAGCAGCCAGCAAGTGATTATTTCATTTTATGTGGAAGCTGTTGGTAGTGTAAAATTTTTTTCAGAGGTATGTGCAATTCAAGAAGAGTTTTAAGATTTTCTGAGGGAGAAGGATTTGCATGAACAAATATAGCTACTTAAATAAGGAAGTTTTCAGGAACCCTTCTTAGCACTGTGCTGAGATGTAGGAGGAAAGGAAGCTCTGGTGTCTCCTCCCAGCCTGAGGCACCTGTCTTCTGTAAAAGGAGGATATTTCTCCTGGGCAAACTAGAACAGTTGCATGGGAGGTGAAGAGGACTTGCCTGAGTCAAATTTACTCTCCTGTTTCCTTGCCTGGAGTTGGACCTGAGTCACAGCTTCTCACAGGCTCCAGCTTTCTGCTGCTCTAACTCTTTATCTCCTGCCTTTAATAAGATGCAGCTTCTTTCCTCTGTACTTCACGATTCTGTTTGGTCATGTTGGGTGAGTGTCCAGGCTCTGGTGTGTCAGGCCTGCAGCACAGCAAATCCTCATAGCAGGTATTGTGTTAAATAACTGTATTCAAGAGTTAGAATCAGGTGCATAATAAGACCAAGCAAAGCCATAAAAGCAGGTTTCTGTTGAACAAACTCCTACCTTCAGAATACTTTGTGTCTCTGCTTTTTACTGTTATGTACACGCCGTATGAGCTTCCACACAGTTATATGCCTAACATGAATTGTATTTAACCTTTGCTTAACTTCAGTTTTTATAGTCAATAGAAGTGTGTGTGTGTGTAGAAGAAGAGAGAGGTGTGGTAGAAAAACATTTTATCTTATGAAGGGCTATCTCTGGAAATCTGTCTGCTGAGTCTTTTGGTGTGAAATGATGTTGAACATAAATGTGCTTTTATGGCTTGACTTGACCTTTCCTTGTTGAAAGGATAATAAGGCATTTCACTTAAAAGTTACTGTTGTCCTATCTTTTTTTCACATTTGTTGCTTGCTTTGTGCAAATTGGGGATCCTATTTTAAATCCTTATTAGGAAGCTGAAATCGAAGACGTTATGTCAGCATTATCCAAACAGGATACCATTCAAAAAGAGGCTTTCCTGTTAGGATTACTAATGCTAGTCAAGAAATACCGTTCATTCATTCATTGTAAAGGGTGTTCTGCTAAGCCTGGAGAAACGCAGTAACAAGCAACTGTGTTAATCAAACACAGCTCATTGTTTTAAAATATCGACGTCAGATTTGTTCGGGATAATATGGCTCTTCTCAGAATAGCCTTTCAGTAGCTGTGCTGAGCCTCTTTTGAAAAAGCCTGTGTGGTCCAGTGGTTAACACTAAGCCCTGCATGCAGCCCACTTCTAATTCTGCTTGGGGACAATGAGCAAGCAGCTCTACCAGAGTAATTGGATCACAAGCTTTTGGGGTCAGATGAACATGAAGAATATGTTTGAAACTCAATACTCTTTGATCTAGCCTTTGCTGGTTACAAGATCACAGGTATTTTCTTAATAATGTTGCTTAATTCTTGGCACAGTTATCTAGTAATGGCAATGAAAAGAGCAACAGTAAGGGTACTGCTTCCTCAGTGCTAACTGAAACACAGCCAACTTCTGTCCCTATTTTTTAGAAGCTGCCCATCTTAATGGCTGATTACAAAAATGTCTTATCTTAACCCTCCTGGCTTTTATTATATGAGCAGCTGAAATTTACATTAAAAGCATCTTCATTTATCTGTGTTATTTTTATAAAGGAGAAACTGGATTTTTACAACCTGAAGAGCACAGCATGTGAAGTATTCTCAAAAGTTATTTTTTAATAATTCCTGTAGCATGAATAGTATTTACTGTTAAGTATAGTATTTACTTCCAATGCCTGGAAGTAAAGTATCATGTTTGTACAGCTTCTAAATATAGAAGTAGCAGCATAGTAGATACAAAACCAGCACTACAGTACTTGATTAAAATGAACACATTATGAAATGGGGAAGGAAAAACAGTGTAACTTTTTTAAATAAACCTCTTATAATGTGTAACTGCAGGTACCAGAATGCACAAGTGATGAGCAAAGGGGGCAGGAGCTTGGTCGGCTAGAGGAGGAGCGCATAGTAATACTAAATAACTTGGAAGAGCTTGAGCAGAAGATCAAAGATTTAAATGACCAGATGGATGAATCCTCAAGAGAGGTATGAAATATGTTTTGGTTTAAAATGTCTTGCTTGTTAGGTATGTCTACATAGCATAAGTCTGATGAGTTCAGCAAGTACATAGGAACTCATACATGTGTGTAGCCTTCATAATCTGTGTTTTTTCACCAGAATTAGGCACAGAATCATAGACATGGCAGTCTCTGACTATAAAGGTTATTTTTTTCCATCAGGGATGTGATGCTTGTATTAGCCTTTTCCAGCTGCAACCATTATACTCTTAAGTGGAATTAGAATTAACTTGTTTGTTGAATGGCCACTCAATTGATCTAAATTCCTTGTGTCACTTGGGAGCTTTATGGTGGTGTCTCCTGTGACCACTTAAAGAGAGAGGAAGTGAGACAACTTCCTTTCAAACCTCCTTGGCTTTAGGGTAGCAGGGGTATGTTGGCACCCTCTTGACTTTTGGAATCTCACAGTTGCAGACTAAGCTGGCCAGGCATTTGGGTTGTGCTTGCTCCAATTACCAGCAACAGGAAAGAAACAGCTGTTACAGAAAGGTTTCCTACAGAGCTTGGGCACAGAGAGTAGGTACAGTATCATAACAAGAGGAAGCACAGAGAGGAGGTTGAAAAGAAAAAGTTCTGGAAAAAAAGAATCTTCAAACTAAAGTTGGTTTGGACTTTATTTTGCAGTACTTGGCATTGCAGTTACTTTTTCTCAGATTTGTGATCTCTTTTTTTAGTTTCTTTTGTGGCAGTAAAATGTACTTTTTTTTTTCCCTCCTCTTCTTTTTGAAATGGTTCTTTCTTGTGAATAATCACCAATGCACTCCCTTTCCCCCAGAAAATAATATGTATCAAGGATTCTTCTTAATCTGGACTGCTTCTGAAAAATGTTTTATGTTCCTAGTTGGATATGGAATGTGCCCTTTTGGATGGGGAACAGAAATCTGAAACAACAGAGCTGCTGAAAGAGAAGGAAATATTGGATCATCTAAACAGAAAAATAGCTGAGCTGGAGAGAAATGTTATTGGTGAAAAGACAAAGGTAATTGAGTTATCTTAGCTAGCTGTGTGATCTGTTGCCCTTAATCTTCAAAATACATTTATATGATTAACATATTGATGGAGGTTATTTCGTGAAGTACTGTCTATAAATAAATGTACTTGATATATATGGAAGAAAATAATAATTGTCTCACCATCATTTCCCTGTAAGAATCTTGTTTCCCAATGTAGGCTTGACAAGCAAAATACATTATGCTTAAGAAAAAATACCTGACCTACTGTGAGGATATTTTTAAGTAATAAATCCATGTAGGGTTTGGACATGAGTTATCTGTTGTTTAAAAGAACAATATTAATTGAGCTGTTCCATTACCTTCCATTGTAGGTTATGTATTTTAAATTAAAAAATAAAATCCTTTCTTAAAAAAGGAACAGAATGAAAGAAGGCTGTGGTTTTAGAGATGGATTCATCTGCTATTATACAGAATTATATATAAGACATCTGTCAAGTATGTAATTTCAAAGCAATTATGTTGATTTATTTTGTTTTCTGACTGACAATTTTACTATTGTAGAACATTCTTTCTTTAATTATGTCCAAGGAATTAACTGTTTCTTCCATATAGTCTGTTACTTAATTGCTCTCAAATATGCAGAAAATATATATAAGCTTCTGTTTACAAAATAGGATAGTACTGTAACAAAATTTTCAGAACAGAAATGGAAAGGGCCTGCAAGATAAAGCTGTCCCCCTCCAGCCATGGAGAGCTGGTTCCCTCTAGCAGGCTCTGCGCTGGCCTCTCCAGGTGGGCAGTTCCCATCTCCACTGGGGATGTGCCACAGCCAAGAATATCCCAAGGTCAGGAAGTTTTTCCAGGGCTTTCAGCCAGTAATGTTTCCTTTCTAAATTTCATCCTCTGCCTCATAGTTTAAACCTGTCACTTGTGGAAATGCTCTAGATACTCTCTTGCCCTCTCTTTTTAAGCTTTCCAGAAATACCTGGAAGTCATCTGCATTATTTGCTTTTGCTTAGACAAGCAGCACATCTTTCACAGTTCCTGTTTAATTCATGCCTTACAGCTTGCATTGTTTATACTGAGCTTTTTGTCTTCAATTCCTATATATTCTGAGACAAGCCTGAATGCTCTGTGGCTGTTCTCATTGAACCTCTGTCTCTGGAGGAGAACATTGCTCCCACCTCTGCACAGTGAAGTCACAGTGTACATTCAGTTTAAGCTTGAACTTTTGTGAACTTCCCTGCCTGTACTTTTCCTTGTTCGTGTCTACCTTTCAGTGATCCTTCAGCTTTCTGTGCCTGGGGTCACATTTTAAGTTGTCCATAGACCATGTTTCCTACCTGCTTTTCAGTATAAATGAGAGATTAAAGTTGGCAAGAGCAGAGAGAGGTGCAAGCAGATATCCTCCAAACCATGCTGATAGAGTTTTTGGTTGGTAGGTAGTGACAAATAGTAAATCCAGAAATTCAAGAGATCTTTTGCCTTTTATAGTTGTTCTCTAGTAGCCTCAAAATTCAATGAGACTAATGAAAATGATTATAAAACATGTAGATTGTTTACATTTTCTTGCAATCATATGATGAAACATTAGTGTGTAGCAGTCAGAAAATTGAAATGCCAGGTTTAGCTTAAATTTTCAGTTTAACTGAAACTTGGAGAGCAGCCTAGAAAAAGCACTTTTGATACTTAAAAGGCAAGTTCAGTAAAAAAAATTGCTTTCAGTATGAAGGATGCCATCTAGTCAGATCAGTTACAATTATTTACTTGAGAGCCACAAGGATGATTAAGGGACTGAAACACCTGTCTTATGAGGAAAAGCTGAGAGACCTGGGGCTGTTTAGTCTAGAGAAGAGGAAACTGAGAGGGGATCTTATTGATGTATATAAATATCTGAAGGGTGGGTGTCAAGAAGGAGGAGCTGATCTGTTTTTTGGTCCTGCCCTGTAATAGGACAAGGGGTAATGGATGCAAACTAGAGCACAGGAAAAACTTCTTTACTGTAGGGGTTACAGAGCACTGGAACAGGCTGCCCAGAGAGATTGTGGAGTCTCCTTCTCTGGAGACTTTCAGTACCCATCTAGATGCCTTTCTGTGTGACCTGCCCTAGAGTCTGTGGTGGTCTTGCTCTGGCAGGGGGGGTGGACTCAGTGATCTCCAGAGGTCCCTTCCAACCCCTAACATTCTGTGATTCTGTGATTTTGTGTTCCTATGTCTTTTTTAAAACAAACAAACAAAAACATCCAGCTGTGAGTGTGGGCTCTAGACTTAAAGCCATGTCTCAGTTAATACTAAAATTATCCTTGTAGGAACAAACTCTAAAGAGAGCCCACAGCTTTTGTTCTGGAAGATATCTGAAAGCATTGCATAACAGTGAAAGTTTAAAGAAGAAATGGGAGACAAGTTTTTGCAAATGGGCAAACTATAAACTGACAGCTAAAGTGTTCTGGAGAAAGTAATGTCAGCCAGCAGAACAGTATCACTGATCATGTCAACAAATAAAAGTTCTGGCAGACGTGAAACAACAGCATTTTTTTAAAGCTTGATTTGTGTGTCTGCATATTGAAGATTACAGCCCTGCAGGTCTGGTGCAGGACAGGTAATATCTTGGCTCTGTAGTAGTGCAGGATCAACCCCTGCTCAGAATAGATGTGCTCAGGTGGAGGCAGTAAGTGGTCCTTTTGCTGAAATAATTTGAAACGTAGTACCTCCTCAACAGAATGAAGGCTCCGGGTTTGGCCACTAGTTGCCACCCTGCTGGGGTGGTGGCAGGCAGGTCCCATTACTCAGGCAGTGGTTACATTTCTGTCAGGGTAGGGGAGTGATATCTGAATTCACCAAATGGCATCGTCTTGCTGCAGAGTTAATTTCACTGACGGAGCGATGGTGGGGCATCAGTGCCACACATGATGGCACTTGTCTCTGGAGCAACTCGAGTGTCTCCCGGAATTTGCCGCTGATCTCGGCACCTGTTTGACAGGAAACCCCTGGCCGGTTGTGTTTCATCCTTACCCATGCACCTGTTTAAAAAACTTGTGAAATTCTTAAAAAGACAGATCATAAACTACAACATAAATATTGGGCCACGTTATGTTCTTGAAATAGACTGTAGATGGAAGCTTTTCTGTTACTTTCTACCTGATTTTTTAATATTTTTTTTTTAATGCCCTGTCCATAATTCATTTAGATGAAGACACAAGGTTTTGCCAACTTTTGCACAGTTTCAAATCCACAGTTTCTAGCCCTCGTGAGAGAAGAGAATTTACTGGAAAACACATTTGAAGGCATAAAGCGGGGGAGTCGTGAGGTCAGTTTGGAGTCGTGAGGTCAGTTTGGGGCTGTGCCAATGTGTTCTCTGCTCTGATGCAGTGTCCCAACACCTTGCTTGTAAATCAGGAACTGATTTTGCAGGCAGGCTTGCACATTATGTGGTACACATGTGGTACACTGCATTCTGATCTTGTTCAAGTCCTGTGCTCAGCCCTGCCTGAACACATGGCAGGACCAATGGTGAGGAAGAGCAAATGAGTTGGAGGGGAAGATAATGCTGTGGTGAGTTGAAAGCTTTTCCCTTGCTTTTGTGAGGATGCCACCACATCCATTGTAAAGAATGAAGCAATTAGTGTTAATTTACTTAGGTTTTGGCTGTAAGAGCTAGGAGCCATAACTGTTTTGAAAAAATGATGACAGAGCCTGTCGGCAGCGTTGGAGGACTCTGGCTGTGGTGCATCTCTGCCAGGTACAAGTACTGGCAGGACTTGGTTGTTCTGACGGGGATAGCAACTTCCAGCATTGTTTGGCATGACATGTGCTTTCAGCTATGCTGGAAATTGTGCTAGTGTATGGAGGAAGGTCTGACTTTGCTTCTTGAGTACAGCTTACAATTTATTTATTTTTTTAACTACCATGCACTACATACTTGGTTTAATCCACAGTAGAAATTACCAACTAAATGTTTGAATAGCATTTAAGCTATTAATTGCAAGTTCCAGTGATACAGGGACAGCCCTGATAAGTCACTAGTAGCACAATTTGATAGAGAGCTTGAAGCTCTCCAGAAAAGAGCTTTGCTACAGATACTGACAAAATTACTTTGAGTGCAGCCTGCTCTGGAGAGAGCTGAGCTGGGCAGTACCCAGAAACAAGCAGGCAAGTGAGACAGACTCCCTTTTCCCTGCCATCCGGGCCCAGCTCCCTGTAATTACTGCAGCAGCCTTTCATGTTACTGCACTGCAGGTGTACATTAATGATGGTATTGTTTCAAATGAAATTGGCACCTTCAAGGTCCACAGTACTATTTACAATTATGACTTCGTCCTGATGACCCTTCACTCACAAGACTTAGTTCAGGTTTGAAGTTTATCTAGAAGGTAGCTGAAGATAATTGGATTTGCTTAATTGGATGTTATCCAGATTTGCAAAGTACTTTTTTGTGTGTGTGTGCAGTGCTTCCTTGGTCTCTGTAGGTTTAAAACATGGAGTCTAGGGTATGTGGAGATGATTTGCCATGCCTGATGTTGCCAAGTTAAAGCATGAGGTTGAAAGTAACATCATGGTTGAGGAAAAAAGAACAGATCAGCGAGTATGAATGAAGAGGAATAACTGAAAATGAGTAATGAATTCAACATTGTGGGAGGTAATCATAGCTAAATGGGAGTTTTGGCTGAGAGTTTCAAAACAATTATTTATGCGGAAGTTTAGACTTGATTTTAAGAGAGGGAGGTTATTCCTTTTCTTCTGGAGGACCTTTGCTTTATATCATGGTGGAAATACGTACTCTGGGACTCTTATCAGCGTGGGTTTCCTGTCCTGCTTCGAGAACAGAAATCAGGAGGAACTGGCAGCAAATATCTCATCTTTTTTGGAATATATTTTATTTTGTCTGCATGCTTTTGTGTAAATACTTTTCAGTCATAAGCAGAATATCCTAGAAATGCCAAAATGTTTGAAGCTCATCCTTTTTGCTGAATTAGTACTGCAAAGACTTAAAAGAACTGAGTCAAGGAAAGCATAGCTGCTTGAGGAGCCACTAGCAATCGAAGTTAAGTATGCTGGTGGTCTCTCCTCAATCCTTTCTCTTCTGGATTCAAAATTCCTGCTAATCCGTATCCTACTGTATGCTGATAAATCTGACAAACTTATGCCTTATAGCATAGCCTTTTAAATCTTTCCTGGTCAAAGTCCAATTCAGCAAGATGTAAGCAAGTGTTTTAAATAGATTAGTTATCATGTCTATAACATTATTAACCTCCTTCAGACATGACACACAAGACTTAAGTATTTTGAGGAATACTTGCATCCACTGGATATAACCACATAAGAAAATACTGTCGAGAGAACAGTAGTGAGGAAAAAGATGATTTTGAAGACTCAAGGAGAAAAATCTGAATTCACAAGCTTTCTTTTAAAAGTCATGAGGAAATAGCAGAATGGATTATACCACTAGGGGAAATCCTGTTATTGTCACCTAGATGTTGAATGCTATATGGAATTTAAATTTTCTCAATTGAAATTTTCCTATTCTAGTTTGGATGATTGTTTCCTCTTCTTCTACATTCAGGAAGTCACAGTACTGTAGAATCAGGAGTTTTCTTTTGCCTCCCCATCTGTTCACTAGGACAACACATTGCAATGGTCAGAGATGAGCTTAGAAATGTAAAAAAAATAAAGTTGTCTTAGAAGCAAGTTAATGTGTGCAACTATTGTGATATTTTTTTTTCTTGCAGCAGAGGGATTGCTTACTCTGATTTAAAAGGCTTTATAACAATTAGCCTTTTACATGCATGTGAAACAATACCATTTAGAACTGTCATACAGATGCCATCACTGACACGTGATGGCATACAGTAAAAAAACTGTTGTGAAATACCTTCTTCTGTCATGTTATGCTCCTTTTCATATGCCTGGCATACTTTCCCCTTTATCCCTTTAATGACTTATTTCATTAGGTCCACAGGGATTTAGTGACAAATAACTAATCATGACAATTTTTAAGTCCCTACCCTGAAAGACATCAAGGAATGCAGTAAAGAGCAGTCCAAGAAATACAGAAGAAGAGCATGTACCATTTGTGCACCGGAGGATCTGGTTCATTTCAGTAGTATTTTTTTAAAATCAGAGTTGTATGCAGTCTGATTTGTGTCAGCCATAGCACTGGAAATGCTTTCAATTTGCAAGGGTGCTGGAGGAGTTGGTAGACTTCAGGATTAACACTTCCCCAAATGTACCATTTGCCCCTTTCAGCGAGCAACAAGTAAAGAGCAGATAACATTTTCTAGCCTGCTTTCTATTAGGGACTAGACTATTTTCTTACAAATTCATGGCAAGGGTTTGCCAGTTTGGTGAGTGAGCTACTGACTGCTCTTCCACTCATTCTCCAAAACACTGAATGGACCAACCCTGAAGAACCACACCACTTTCAAACAGAATGCAATAATTTATGTAGTCTGATCTTTCTCCTCTGCTTCTAGCTTTTGCAGTAAACTATTTTGAAGAAGGGGAGAAAAGTTCTTTTGTAGTGCAAAATTATACATTTTGACTAGAGGTGAAAGCATGAAGATGAGATAGAGAAGCTTTTTAGAATAAAGAACTGCATGTGCTTCTCATTTCTCAAAAACCTGTGAGAGCTGTGAGGCATCAGATGATGCCATACTAAGAGAGACATGGCTGAAGCTTGCTGTGGGTAATGAGATGTTGGTACCTCATGATGGTTTTTAGGTGAGTTGGACTGAGAAAGATCCTGGAGTACCTCAGACCAGAACATTTAAAGTGTAAAAAACTGTTGGATGGGAAGGCATTCAGTATTTATTTTTTCTTTGTTTATGGCTTGTAGGTTTCTTGGCAGTTTTAGTTTCTCTCTGAAAATAACAGGTCTGTTGGGTTTTTTTTGTTTTGGTTGGTTTGGGTTGTTTGGTTTTTTTAAGGGGTGATTGGAAGGTTGTAGAGTGAGTCTAATTCACCTAGCCATACAATCCATTTCACAGTCACCTGGTAAAGATAATAGGTTTCTTGCTTTTTTTTTTTCCTATTTTTATCTGGATTTTTGAGAAACTTTCTCTGTTTCATCCACATGTACTCTTGACTCATTTCTACAAATTCTACCAGTTTGTGCAAGAAGGTTGGCAAGAAGATACATGGACATGCAGACAAATTCTGTTTTGCAACTTTAGCATGCCTGCAGTAGCAGGATGTGGTGAATTGAAACAAACTGAAAAGTGGAACTCTGCAGAAGGGGTGTGGGGACCTCCTACGGTTTTAGGTAGCAGTATTGATCAGCCATAGGGCATCCTTAACTGCAGGATTCAACACTGAAGCAATCAGTCTTTCTCTTTCTTTGTTCCCATTCTTCCAGGGGCTGTGAATGTCCTTATACTATGCTTTTATTTCCTCTGTGTCCTCATCAGCTATGAGATGTGTCAGATATATATTCTTTTTTCTCTCTCTCTTTGCCTTAAAATAAATTCTGCCAGGTCTGATGGTTGATTCCTTTTTCAACATGTGTTGATGGATTATGGTCTGTGTTCATACCGTGAGTGCTTTGCTGACATCCTATGACTGTGCTCTTGGGGGATGGTGTCACACATCATTTATTTCTGCTGCTATCCTGCGCAATATTCTTATATCCTCCCAAATTGATCCAGACTGTGCCCCAGCACTATCTAAACCAAGTCAGTCCAGCTCTCCTG
Organism: Chaetura pelagica; assembly: GCF_000747805.2. Lineage (NCBI taxonomy): Eukaryota > Metazoa > Chordata > Aves > Apodiformes > Apodidae > Chaetura > Chaetura pelagica. Next base: position 6,095,374 of record NW_009952564.1, read on the forward strand.
CCCTGACTGACCCCAGGTTCATTTAACATGTATCTAGAGGCAGGACCATAGGGCAAGCTGGACAGTGGGCTCAGACCAGCTGTTGTGCTTTACTGAGCTGTACTACTTTTCTCTGGAAACAGGATGTTAAGCTTTCAGACAGACTGCAGTTAATGTGACTTCAGAGTCAAAGCTGAGGCTGGGAAGCTGTTGTCTGCTGAGAAATGTTTAACAAGTACAAGCTCATGCAGTTAAATGAGGATGAGCAGCTGGAGCACATGGCTTCTGCTCACAGCTCTGCTGCTGGCTGCTCTGCAGCAAACAGCTTGTGGAGCCAGCTACAGCATCTTGCTCTTAGCTTGCAAAGTTACTAATCTTTTCCCTTCTCAAGGAACTTGCCTTGATTATGGAAGAGACTGTATGAAAAAACCTGATTATTCATTTATTTATCAAATTACCTTTTTGATGAATTCAACAGACTTCACCAATGCACAGCCAGAGATACCAGCAAACTTAACTCCACAGCTGCAAAACATCTAATGCCTGTCATTGCTGAAAGCAGTATTTCCTGTTAAGACTGCACATTTTGAAGGGAGCCAGTTTGCTGGGATGTTAGCACTTCCTATGCTATAAATAGACCAGATACATATCACTTTCAGTCTCAAAGGAATACATTTCTAATTTATTGAGGGAAGTGACAGTATCTCTGACAGGATTCTCAGGGAGTTTTATACTTGCTGATGGTGTCTCCTCATGCTCGAGATTTGACTTGTTCATTAATGAATGAGTGTGCTTGTTGCTGTGCATAGACATTTCAAGAGCTATTAATAGCTTCAGAGACACGATGCAGCTAAGGTCAGAGAAGTGCTCGCTGCTTTAGGTTGCTGGCTGGGCAGAAAAGAAAAGCCAGAAACAATGTGGCAGGCCATAGGCTGAATGTTACATGGGCAGCAAGGTTTTTGAGGAGGGGAGCTATCAATTTATTCATAGCTCTCATTCTCTGTTGGAAGTAAGTATGATTCATCAGATGGGGTTCCTTGGGGACAGATGTCTAGAGGTGACCTCTCAAGAGTTGTATGCTTCTCTCTCATTGTGCAGCTTGCACGTGCTATATCCTCCTTATTTCTGAGCCCTGCTGCTGTTGTTTTTAGACAGAAGGTAGTACAGGAAGTCCAGGTAACAGAATATGCTGGCTTAGTTGCTCAATTTTACAAGCAAAAAAAAAAAGAAAATAATATTTTATTTTCAGTGTTTTGTTCATCTGATTGTATGAGCCAAGAAGCTGCACATGTAAATTAAAATAACAGAGCTGGGAATTTGGTTGACATCGGACTTGAATGAGACTGCTTCCTGTTTTTGGCTTTAAATACTGGGAAAATTAAATCCTGATCCCACTCAGATTTAGAGATAAAACCTTAAAGAAAGTAGGCAGCAAATACGTATCGGTTATTGTGCCTCCACTGTGCCTGAGGGTTTGAGAACCTTGCTGGGAACTGCAAAGAGAAGGTTTTAGGGAAAGACCATCCCATAGTTTGAAATGGCAAGTACTGTATCCTAAAAGTAGTACCTTCTCCATGATATGCCCTGTAACAGTGCTGCAGAGTGTCTGATCGTGTAGCACCTGTTGAGCCATGCATTTGATTTTAAAATTAAATTATAATTGTGACCAGAAAGAGGACAAATGAGTGCATGCTGTGACAGAATTGAACTGTTCTTAGTGCATCCAAAAGCAGCAGATGAAATTTTGAGGCTAATACTGTTAATTTTTTAGTATTACGGAGAGTTAGACACCATCTGAGAGGAGAGACATAATGACAGAACAGGTAGAAACAAGGAACTATACCAGTGTGACTCTAGAAGGTAGCAGAGAGCTGGACCTCAGAGTCTCACTTGATTATTTATGCCTGGCACATCAGGCATGTTGGTTTTTTCCAGTTATTAATTGCTCAGTTGAAGAAAATGCTATGTTGGCCAGTACAGATGCAAGTGAAAGGCATTGAAAAAGTTCTCTGCACTCTCATTTATTAGTTCCCAAACTTTGGTGTGTAGACAAATAATAGTCTACAAGGTAGCTTTAAGTGGAGCATTACTACACAGTAAAACATGTAGTATTTTATTACAAAGATTTAAAACTTAAAGGCTTTTGAGGGTGAGCAGCAGTATATCAGGTACTGCTATTCAAGTGGAGTGAGAGGTAAGCTGAACTAGTTTAAGACCAGGGAGGTCAAGCAGTCCTCTTTCACCCTCCAGAACAGGTTACAGTTCCTGTATACTGAAGCAAATTGGTGAATCACTTGGTCATTCTGCTGCAATAGGATTTCTTGGCCCAGAGTTAGTTCTTTATCAAGCTCTGTCTCATTCTGGTTTATCACTGCTTGCTAAATTATACTTATCTGTAGAGAGGCACATAGGCATGTAATTCATTCTTCTGGGAAGATGCATTTTCCTTTCACTCCCAGACTACAGTAATTTTCCATCCATTTTGCCTTTAAAAAGCTACCCTCCTTCATCAGTTACCTCACTAACATGGCTACCATCGCTTCATTTATTTATTTTTTTTTTGTTAGCTGAGACAAGTAATAATGCTGGGCTTTAACAGCATAATCCAGGCATGGGTACAAAACAAAGTGATGGGTGAGAGAATTAATCTCCGCACTAGAACGATTAATGTTTTATTTTGATCATTTTGCATCCCGCCATTGGATTTCAACTAACACGAGGTTTCTGCCTCTGACCTTCGTGCTTCAACTGTTGGTTAAGTTTTTGCCACACACTGTCATAATCACTAACAACTGCTTGGGTTTGAAGGTAATTGTCTTTATTTTCTGGTTCATGCTTCAGGAAAAATTAAAACTTGATGCTGAGAGGGAAAAACTAGAGAGGCTTCAGGAGCTTTACTCCGAGCAGAAGACGCAGCTTGATAATTGTCCTGAGTCCATGAGGGAACAATTACAGCAACAGCTGAAGAGGGTCAGTAGCAAGTTCCAAGATTGCACTAACTTTTTTTTTTCTTTTGCTGTTGATTTTTCTTTCTTTCTTTCTCTTTTTTTTTTTTTCCTTAGTGAAGTGTAACATATTCTGTTTGAAGTATTCAGTGTCTGAAAATACTTGAAACTTGTTATTAGTTATGAGAGTTATGTGTGGGGGTTTTTTGAGTGGAATGCTTGTAATAGTTAATGTGCACAGTGGCAAATACGTAAGAGCGCAAATAATTTTGTGTTTAATGTTTTTAAAGCTGTGGGCTACTTGCCTGTAATAAGCACCTGCTTATTAGGCCTGCTGAGTGCTGTGGAAGCTGTTGGGGTGTTTAGATGGATGGTAGAGCATCACCTGTGTGAACAAAAGACAGGAAGTGGTCAGTGGGATCAGCCATTTTAGCAGCACTTCCCAGCTGCTGTTGTCTGATCCTGTTGTGTACTCCTTCTTTGCAATGCTGTAACTGGCTGTCTCAGTGAAGCCATGGATGATAACTTCTTTTTTTTTGGTATGTAACTTAGCTGTTAGCCTGTACTCTGCTTTTGTAATAATTTTTATTATTATTATTATTTGTTCCTTCCAAGTTGGCTTTTTAACTGTTTTGGATTTGAAAGTGGGACAAAACTCAAGATGTGGGGGTACAGTTAAATATCCATTTAGTCCTATTGCATAGTATTCCAGGCCACTTGTTGGGAAAGTGAGCTGTGGCTTCTGTGATGGAAGCAGTTGAAGTTACCACTGAATTAGTGCACAGCTGCTCTCAAAAGGTTGTCAAGTGTGAGAGCATTTATAAAATTACTGTATCACACCCAAACCAGAGAAAATTTCTTCTTCCCCCAAAATAAGGCCAGTGCAGGATTAAATACCTGAATTTGCAGCAGGTGATCTTTTGCTAATTTACTGCCAATGTGGAAGGTGTGAAGGTGATGAATTCCCTTATTGCTTCACCTCTGGGACTTCAGTAACTCATTATTTGTGCCCAGGGGAGCAGGCACACACCCAGCTGGGTGTGGGGGGGTCCGCAGTTTGGGCTGGGGTTGTCAGTGGACAGCTGGCAAACCCTGTACACTTCCCATCGTCCATCATGAATAGACACTCTCCTTACTGGGCAGGGAGGATGCTGCCATTGGAGACTGGTGAAATCTGAGGGCTTATGGAAGGCACTGAGGGAAAGCATTGATTTTCCCAATGGCTTATTTAATTACCTTGCTTCACCCTTCACTGTTAGTATGAAAGCACCAAAGCTCATTTGTCCTTATGTGCCTGGGTTTATAGAAGTACACGTAAGTGGAGAATGAAAAGAGATGCCTGGATTCCTGCAGAGATCTGAAAAGGCACTGTCCATTGCTTGGGAATAGTTTACCCTACAGATAAAATTCTCCTAAATTTTACAGATGATGTAGACCTGAGGAGGTCCCCCAACATCCTGAAGTCAGGGCCAGCTTTTCTCTCATTGGGCTTTCTCCAGTGCCATTAATGAAGTAATAGAGATGCAGGACAAATGTATGGTTTGGAAATCCAATATGGAAACATTGTGTCTGTTGTTTAAGATATTATAAGTTACAATATTTTTATGTCTATTTTTTTTAATAAAAGGGAGGGAGTACACTTGCTACTTAGTTCGAGAGTCAGTTACCTACAGCAAGAGCTATTATCCTCTCATAAATCCTATGCTGATGAGTGGGACATTTGTGAAGATGCTTGAAGCTGTAGGAGCGACTCCAGAGGAGGTCCATGAAGATGATCAGAGGGCTGGAGCACCTCTGCTCTGAAGACAGGCTGAGAGAGCTGGGGCTGTTCAGCCTGGTGAAGAGAAGGCTCCAGGGAGACCTCTTAGCAACCTTCCCATTCCTGAAGGGGCCTGCAGGAAAGCTGGGGAGGAACTTTTTACAAGGGCATGTAGAAATAGGGCAAGGGGTAATGGCTTTAAACTGCAAGAGGGGAGATTTAGTTTAGATATTAGAAAAAAATTCTTTAATGTGGGGGCAGTTAGACACTGGCACGTGTAGCCCAGTGAAGTTGTGGAAGCCCCACCCCTGGAAGTGTTGAAGGGCAGGTTGGTTGGAGCTTTGAGCAACCTGGTCTAGTGGGAGGTGTCCCTGCCCATGCAGGGGGATTGGAACTAGATGGTCTTTAAGACCCCTTCCAGCCCAAACCATTCTATGATTCTGTGAAGGTTACAGTGAGGACTTCATGGGTACATCTCAGAGACAAACCTCATGCCCCTGCTGCTGTGCCCTGCTCCCGCAGCCTGCCTGGCATCTCATTCCCGCTGGTCCTGCCTGGCTGGTGATCTTGCTGCAGAGTGCTTGCAATCACTGGTAGAGTTAAGCTACTGCCACTTACCCCTAAGAGGGTTTTTAATTTGGAAATGGACTTGGTTTCACATTCGCTATGTTTATTTTTCCCCAGCGGACACAGTGGTACAGGATGTGGTAACATTTTTGTTCCGTAGCACATCTCACAAAGAATATAGTGTTTTGTGAGCTCAGCTGGCACTTGCCTTTCTGGCTTTCTGGCTTTCTGCCTTTTCTGTGTTCTGTTCTTCTGTGACAGTAGCAATTAATAGGATATGAAATAGGCTGATTTTTTTTACTTCCATGGCTCAGGCAAAGCCCTTCTGTTTGCTTTGAATGCTGAAGGTGGCTGACTGGTTTGAATGAAGCATTTCTGTATTGTAGGTAACTACTTTCTTGTTATTTTTAGTCCACACTTTTGTTTTATGATCTCTTCACTAGATATTGGTATTTTTATAGTAACCTACATAGTAACTTAGATTCTTCAGTTTCTGTATCCTGTGTCTTTCCCTGGTACACCAGAAGCTGGTTTTGAATGCCTTTATAGAGACTTAACTGCTTATCTCAGCCTTAGGTCAAAATAAGAAATGGAATAAACTTACATTTCTCTAAAATGATAAATTGCTTACAAGATGTAGGTTTTCTTGTGTAACAAATTATGTACAACATGCATATTTTAGAGAACCCTAGCATTTAATAATACTATGATTATTAAAAACACCATTTTCTTCACATCTCTGAAACTTGTAAGTAGGAATTTGTGTTATGAATACACAGATGTTACAGCAGAAGGCACGTGTCATCTAATTTCTTGGGTCTTTTCTGCAGCATTCAACTTCTTTTTCCTGACAAAACCTGGCAGGGGAATGCATAAAAGTGGGCTGACACCTTTTCTGAAGTAACATTCTTAATTAAGAGTCCTTAATGGTGTTTTTGCACAGGAAGCAATTGTCAGCTCAAATTCAGTGGTCCACGACCAGCCTCAGGCTGATGTCACACAGCTCCACGTATCTTTTGTCTTATCTGGCTGCATGTCTGTTAATTAAAAACACAGACACAGAATTACACAGAATCATCATGGTTGGAAAGGACCTCTAAGATCACCAAGTCCAACTGGCAACACAAAAAAACCCCACATACACTCCACCAAAAAATGCCCAGAATAAGCCCCACAACCTGAGCCACTAAAGCTTGCCCTGAAATGCCACATCTACGTATTTCTTGAATACCTCCAAGGATGGTGACTCTCTGTCACATCCCTGACACTCTTTCAGTATAGAAATTTTTCTTAAATATCTGATCTAAACATCCCCTGCTGCAACTTGAGGCCATTTCCTCTAGTCCTATAGTTATTTACTTGGGAGAAGAGGCAACACCCACCTCGCTACAGCCTCTTTGCAGGTAGTTGTAGGGAGCAAGAAGGTCTCCCCTCAGCCTCCTCTTCTCCAAACTAAACATCCCCATTTCCCTCAGCCACTCTTCATATGACTTGTTCTCTAGACCCTTCACTGGCTTGGTAGCTGGTAGCTCTACATTACTGATGCTTGGGCTAAGCCTGAAGAAACTGACTGCAGTTCAGACTACTTTGTTTGAGTGTGTATTCCCATAATTAGTTTATTCAATGAGCAGTTCTCCAGTGTTACTGGGATGATACTTTCTGTCCTCTTTGGTTGGTAAGCAGATGCTCTCCCAGTTTGGCATGTGGCAGCCTCACCAAATGGGTTCAGGCTTTGGTGGTGTCACAAGTAGGCTACAGAAGGGCCATCTGCCAAGCCAGGGTGTGCTCAGTGCTTAGGAGGCTCTGCTTGCTCTGAACCCTGCACAATGGCTCCCTCACCATGAACGTTCTTCATCTTTCTCAGCCCAGGAGATGGCAGTAGTAGCGATGGAGAAAGCAGCATCATCATAATGATTAGCCCTATTTGCTCTTGTTATGACAGTAGGTCATTAAAAGCATTGAGCTCCTTTTTGAACATAAAAAAGATAATGCAAATACTGTTTTAGTCTGATTTTTGTGTGTGCTTTGAAGTATCTTCTCTACTCTGGTGTCAGTGAAAGTATGATTACTCTTTTTTTTTTTTTTTTTTTTTTTGCTTAAGGATGCTGATCTATTGGACATAGAAAGCAAACACTTTGAAGACCTGGAATTTCAGCAGCTTGAACATGAAAGCAGGTTAGATGAAGAGAAAGAAAACCTGACTCAACAGCTCCTGCGTGAAGTGGCTGAATATCAGCGCAGCATTGTCAGTAGGAAGGTAAAAGCACTAAAACCTCAATTCATTTGTTCTTTGTTGTTGGGCATAAAGGAGATGAAATGGATCTGCAATCTGCCCATCTAAGAAATAATGCAAAACTTTTCTCTTTGAAAAAGCTTTTGAAGCAGAGCAAAGATGATGTCACAGTAACATCCTACACAAAATTCTATGCCCTGTTTGTACATTTGCATATGATAATTAAAACCTTTAATTTGCTACAGTAAGTGCCAAGGCATTGTTTTTTGTACATTCTGGATAAAATTACAGTTATTTTATGTTCATGATTAATGTTGACTTCAATTGATTTTGTTAAAATAATATTATAACACCCATGTTTAGAATCAGTTTTAAAGGTCTTAACCAATTAAATGCCAGTTTTTCAGAGATCAGAGGTTGCATCTCTACACCAGTTCTGTTGAGTATATGGTTGCCCCTCATCCTTTTTGTCAGAGAATACGTGCAATTGTTCTTTTGTTTTGTCTCGAATAAATTATCTTTACTGTCTAAATCTTTTTAATTATCTCTTTCAGAGCATTGAGCTGTCTTTTAAAAACTTATTTTCCTGCTGTTTCACTCATATGAATGACTGAACTCTCATGAATACGATTCTTACTGCAGGTTGTCTTACGCTTTGAAAATAAAACATGTAAATCATTATTATCTTCTTTTTATACAAGGAAAAGATTTCTGCTCTCAAAAAACAAGCCAATCACATTGTCCAACAAGCTCAAAGAGAACAAGATCATTTTGTAAAAGAGAAAAACAACTTAATAATGATGCTGCAAAGGGTAAGTGTTCATTGTCTTTCAAATGTATTCAGTGTGTTACAGAAGAACGTTTTATAGAATAAAAGAACATAGAGCACAAGAGGACATCAGTTGTGCAGAAGCTAGGAAATAGGCAGAAACATGATAGGCATCGTTTGTATACATTAAACTTTTAAAAAATCTTTTGTAATTAATCAGCTTATTTCTAAAGGGAAAATGCAAGTAATGTTTGATTATCAGGAGGGTTTTAGAAGTGCTCCTCTTCCAGAAGATTCAATCAGAGGTACCCACCCAGCTGCTGAAGTGAGAAGTCTGTGATCCCTGTTCAACTGCTGGAAATGGACGGAGAGCTCAGATTTTTGGCTTGTAATAGCCCATACTAGGCCACAAGATGAGCTACTTAACATCAGCTAACATCCGGTTAATAAGAAGCTAGCATGAATCCTTCACATCCATTTAATGTTTTGCTTTTAAACACAGGAGAAACCATGTTTAGCTCATTAAGCAGAATAAGAATTCTCAAAGTGCTTAAGGAGTACCTATTTATTTTGGCTGTGGTTGTTAAATAAAATCTTCCACTGGCTTTTTGTTCTATACCTCCATTTTTTGTTCCATTCTGCTGTAAATTGATAAAGTTGAAACTCTGCTGCACAGTTTGTAGCCTCCTATCCCAGCGTGGTTTTTTACGTGTTTAAGAAAATGGCTAGCATTTATTTTCACTACCTGTCTGTTGGTACTGTAATATAAAATGTCTGGTTTTAACAGGAAAAAGAGAATCTCTGTAATCTGGAAAAGAAATATTCCATGCTTTCTGGAGGAAAGGGATTTCCTGTCAGTCCCAACAGTCTAAAAGAGGTAAAGACATTCACTGCATTTGACTTCACCATAAGTAACTTTTAATAACACTTAATGCAAAAGCACTATAGTATTTAATGAAGTGCTATTAATAGAGTTTTTTTCAAATGTGATGAAATTACTTTGTAAAGCTATTTAGGGAAGTCCAAATGCCTGGGTGAGCAAAAATAGCTTCTCTTGACATTTTCCCAGATGTGACTGTTATTGTTTTAATCTCTTGCTCTGGAAAAATGATTGGGGTTTTTTTGTGGGGGAGGCGTGTGTGTGTAATTTTCTCAAAATAGACAATTAAACCTCATTGAAGTAAGGAAGAATGAAGCCCATGAATAAAGTGTTCAAGTATTAATACAATTCAGTCTTATTTTTGCACTGTAGATTTTACCATTGCCTGCCCTCCTGTATTCAAAGGCTTTGCAGTAAAGCATGGTAACTGTACATTTTAACCTTTTTAAAAAGCATTGAATTGAAGACTTCGAGTTATTTTGGTTGTAAGATACCTATTGAGCTATTTATTTAACTATATTGAATAGTTAAAGTGTCAAATTACTTCCTGAAAAAACTGAGTTAGCTTGGGTAATGCATGATGAGACCCAGAGCTTACCTGCATCTGTCAAGACTTCATAGCTTTGAGGCTACTGCTTTAAACCTCAAGGTCCACAGGCAAGGTCAGTAAAAGGTAAGCCACAGCCTAATGCAAAGATTCAGTCAGCACGTAAGATATTAGCATTAACTCCCCGTTTTTATCTTTTTCACTTGACTTGATGAATCTTCAAATTGCATATAAACTTGAAGACCGAAATGGAGAAGCAGAAAATCCAGTATTTAAAATAAACTGACAGGTTTATTCACTGACTGCTTCATTCACTTCTGCTTAAGAGGTCTGGCTGGACTTGCTGGATCTGCTTGTATCGAAGCCTTGAACAAGGTTCGCCTCTTCGAAAGATGTAGGTGCCAGTGTGGGAAGTTGGGCTTTTGAAGTCTACAAAGCAACCACATGTCCTTTCAGCACCTGGGAAGTGTGATCATGCTTATTTGGCTTCCTGGTTCCTTGTGAACCTGGGTGGCCTTCAGCACATACCAGTGGGGTTGAGCACCCTTCCTCACTGCAAGCCATGTTGCAGATGCTTAGACTTTCAGTGTCCTAGGTTGTGCTCTGGCCTGGATACCTGACCTCCTGCTGGGACATCTGTCAAGTCTAAGTTTCATTGACATTTTATGATTAATCTATTAATTTTCTCACTAGAGAGTAGGTGCTATCTCTGATTTTTGTCTTTGTTTTCACAAAATTTATCATAGATATTTCAAAATGCAACTACATTAAGTGAGACTGACACTTTTTTTGTTCAAATGGATTATTCAGCAGCATCATTCTGTTCACTGTAATGGAGTCAGTTAGAACTTACTCCAAGGTAAACGAGAGAAAGAAAAGCATGAGTTATCTCTTTTAAGCTCAGTGTACCCTTAGGCTCTCTCCTATAAACCAAATGCTTCTCCTTGCCAGATGTTATGTTGGCCTAAGTTCAGTTTTATTTTCCTCTTGACTGTTCAGAGACTTTTAAAAAACGGACACCAAATGGTAGACATGATTAAACAAATTCCTTGCACACAGAAGATAATTTCACCAGGCAGTTGCTCATGTAACAGTTGCTTCTGTGTCATTTCCCAGCCCTTCCTCACCAAAGCACACATTTGTGACCCTCACATCCATCGTGCAGCCTCCTCCATGCATGCACAGTGATAGGAAGTAACATGGCCTCACGTAAAGAGTCAGGATGCTTATCTGAGTGCTTACATAACTGAGGAAAATCAATGCTGTTTAGAAGTTCAGCATTGACAAAGATGCCTAATCTTTGTGGAAGCCATTAATTTAATCTAATAGGAGCCTGAGTTAATGCAGTGAAGTCGTTCCTTGTGTGCTTTTTTTATGCCTGTGGGGTTGTGAACTGAATGTTTTTCATACAATGGTGAAAGTGCTTTTATCATGTATATAAAAATTACTGCAATACTGCATTCATAGACTTGTCAAGTTTTGGTTACTGGTATATTGCTACTACAAGATGGTTAAGCAAATTTTGTTTAATCACACTGCACTCTATATTACTGTAATATGGCCACATGTTTTGAGAGGAAAACTTCAGTATTACCCAGTCTCCTTATAATTTAATAGTTCATCACCTCCTATTTCTAGAGTGCTGAATTTACAGTATAATACTTAATTTTCTAGAATTGTGTATCTGCTAGTAGTAGCTGATACATGAAAATTATGCTAATAGGTGATTTTTTTTTTTCAACCTGCCTTCTGTGATAATTGCTAAATTTAGGTTTTTTTACAAAAAGAAGAAATACTATAGCTGTCTGTGGCTTCTTTTACTGAATTGCCGAAGTACTTGTACTGGCACGTCAGTGTGCTGGTACAGCACATAGTCCCTTTGACATCTTAATTTACAAACAGCTTACCACCTTGATTTAAAAAATAACAGTATTTCTGTCTTGTTCTTGTGATATTGCTTCAGCAATTATTTATTCTTCCCTTTGTACAGAGTTATTTTCTATGAAGTTAGGACATTTGACTTTTTACAGTCTGGCATCCTGTACACCATGGATTAGAATACATATTTTATTTTTTAAATAATGTTTGTTAACTCCAAACACATGCAGTAATTGTATTCTGCCATTATATCTCAAATCTGCCTGCATAAATCTCTGCAGGCAGAAGTACACTCTGATGTCCTCTCCTTTCCTCAGTCCATCACCTCCTGTGTGATTGATTAAAAAAAATAAATTTTAAGACTATGAGGCTAACACTAACAGCATCTTACCTGAGTCTCCTGCTAACACCTAAAGGTTAGAAGGGACTACTAGGCAATGCAAAGGCAAGGTCTATCAGCGTAACTTGTAGAATAGCAATGGCTTGTCCTTGTGTAAGTTATTGCCAGTTCTGTTAGTAATTTGATTTACTCCAACTAGCTTAATAGTTAGGCAATAAGTAAATCAGGGTAAGCTATTTTATTTAAACATAGACAAAAGAATTAAGAAATAAAAATGCAAGTGAAAAATATTTGTTCTTCCTTTTCCCCTTAGTCTGCATTCCTGGGAAAGAGCCACATAATTTCTAAAGGGTATTTACATTTTAGTAGAGTCTTTTGGTCACTTAATGTACACTTGCTTTTTGATCACAAAAATGTATTTGTTTAAATGAAGAACCTTTTTCAGAATCCAAGTAATCAACATTTGATAAGCTTGATGATAATTGTATTTTATTTGTGATCAAATATTTCAATAATAACAATTAATTTGGCTGTATCACTCTAAACTAACTCTCATCATACTGGATACATTAATACTCTTGCACGTCTTTTGGCTTTTGCTCCTTTTAACTTTTGAATTCCTCCTTTTAGGGCTATATCAGTGTAAGTGAAATTAGTGAGCTGTATGGCAATTCCACGAGTATATCCCCTTCCACTCAGCCCCCTACAGATGCTGAAGCAGTTGCCACAGAGCCTTCCACGGCTGTGCTGACCAGCCAGCCACAAAATAAAGAGGTTTGTTTGAAAGACATTTCCCTTCATTTGCATTGTTCTTTCATGGCTGCCATTTTTTTGTTTTGTTTTGTATTTTTTTAAAAATTATTATTATTTTTTGATAATTCAACATGTAACTAATTGACCCTAAGGCAAACTGCTGTCTGCCAATTACCAAGTCAGATAATGATTTAATAGTAAAGCTGAAGGACTGCTCCAGGTGTAAACTGTCTGTTGATGATGTAGATGGGACTTTGAAGGTCAAAAAAACTGAATGCTTATAAAGCAAGCAGCAATAAGTGACAATCTTTGCCTGTCAGACACTATAATGTAATGCACCTTTGGTAAACGATCTGTGGACACATTTAATGATGACTCGTTCAGTGGTGCTTAGGTCTTAATTTTGTATGGTTTTGTAGCTTTTTGGTTTTTTTCCTGTGACATGGTAGAAGCAAATCTTGATGGGTAGTTTCTGTTTATTTCAGCTATGTTGTGGAGTCTGTCCAATCCATGTCTTTGAGCTTACTCTCTCTTTTCCTCATTCTATGTGACATTTTTGCCCTTGGTAGTGACCATAGCAAATTTTTAATAAATCCCCTTTTAAGGGAATGAAATAATCTTATGAATGTCAAGACTCCTATCTTTGTGTTGCAATAAGGCAGCAACTGATTTACAATTTCTGGGCTGCTTCTGGTAGTTAAATACACCTCGAGAGTTGCAACACAACTTCTCTTTCCTGCTAAATGCTCCAACAAACAGTGCTAAAACTGCAGCTTGTATGTGCCGTATCTTTTGAGCAATTCCAAAAAGAAAACTCTGTGTGTAATTTCTCTTTTTTCTATAAAGCTAAGATCACCTCTCTGTTCTGGATTTGTGTTTCCTCACTCTCTTTCTCCTCGCTCTATTGCTCAACTTCCATCAGTCCATTGGCCTGAGGTCATGGCTACTCATGTAGATCCTATTCCTTTATCTGATACACCTCCACCTCTGCCAGCTAAGAAACACCGCAGGCAACAACAGGTAACAGATTCAAAGCTGATAACTTGGGATTGTTATTTTATTTTCTTTTGTTATGGTGGCCATGAAGTTGATTTACGTGAAAGGTTCTTAGAGTGATACGATAGATCATTAGTTGATTGTGCTTGCAGTTGCACTTAAAGGCTTTGCTCATTTAAAAATCAACACAGTGCATCATAGCATATTACTGAACAGAAATTCTCCTTGTGTAAACAATCCAGAGGCAAATACTAATCTTTGGGAACCATTTTAACTGTCAGAAGCCTTGCAGCAATAAAGTACAGGTGGCTGCATTTGAAATCCCAAATTTTTCATATGCATTTGAACAATGCCTCTAAAAAGCTGTATTAGTTTTAAGCCACCAGTTCGTTACAGTGACCTGTAAATAAATCTTTTTCTCTGTGATTGTGTACAATCCACTTGTGCAGTAGACTTGAGGTGTGGGTTTGTTTGGTTTTTTATAAATGGTACAGGGACATGTACACAAAATATGCATGTGAATTTAATGTATTTTCTTAATAAGCATTATTTTAATGTGATATTTGTAGAAGTCCTGGGAAGCACTGAGTTGCAAAAGGAGGTACTCTGCATTTTAGGTTTTTTTCTTTCCAGTGAAGTTTCCGGACTATCACCTTCAGTATATTCCATATAGGGCATAACTGAGCAAGTAGGTCAATTCAGTTTGTCAAAACCGTGTAACAAATTACATTTGAAGCATTTCAGAAATCTGGAAGAGCGAAAGAAGCAGCACAAGGAGTGTATGTACATGAGTGATACTTTGCCTCGCAAGAAAACGGCCCCGTCTGTGTCACCGCACTTCAACAGCTCCACGCTTGGACGGAGCGTCGCATCTAAAGTACGTGGTGGCGTGTTATTAATAGCCTTCTAGTACCTACAGAAAAGCCTGTAGTATGTTAGAGGTAAGGTTGGGTAGTGTTGTAAGTACTACATAACCCTCTTAACTCACATCTGAAATGGATTTTGAAAGAAATCTGGCATTGCTAAAGCATAGGAATATCCATGAAGCCTTCCATACTCTCAGCCTTTAAGCTCAACATGAGCCAGCAATGTGTGCTTGCAGCGCAGAAAGCCAACTGTGTCCTGGGCTGCATCAAAAGAAGCATGGCCAGCAGGTCAAGGGAGGTGATTCTCCCCCTCTGCTCTGCTCTTGTGAGACACCTCCAGGAATACTGTGTCCAGTTCTGCAGTCCCCAACACAAGAAGCACATGGAGCTGTTGGAGGGAGTCCAGAGAAGGGCCCCAAAGATGACCAGAAGGCTGGAGCACCTCTCCTGTGAAGACAGGCTGAGAGAGTTGGGGCTGTTCAGCCTCAGGAAGGAGGTTCCTTCCTCCTCAGAGGAAGCTCTGAGGAGACCTTATAGTGGCCTTCCACTATCTGAAGGGGCCTATAGGAAAATTGGGGAGGGACTTTTTACAGGGGCTCCTATTTATAGGACGATGGGTAATGGCTTCAAACTGAAAGAGGGGACATTTAGGTTAGATATTAGGGAGAAATTATTTACTATGAGGGTGGTATTCACTGGAACAGTGGCTGCCCTGCTCTCTGGAAGTGTTCAAGGCCAGGTTGGATGGGACTCTGAGCAACCTGATCTAGTGGGAGGTGTCCCTGTCCATGCAGGGGAGTTGGTACTAGATGATCTTTAAGGTTTCTTCCAACTCAGACCGTTCTATGATTCTGTGATCTTTGTAAATGCCATGCTGTAAAAGCAATCTTGCATTTTGATTAATGTATCACAAGAATTTTATTTCCAGGCTAGTTTAGTTTAAATTAATCATAGAGAATAAACAGGTTGTTTCCCTTCCTACCTAAGACCTCAAAATGGTAAAGATAAAGTTGTCCATAAAGTGAAAATGCTCTTTTATTTGTGATGTGCTAAACCAACAAACAGCAGCAAGGTAGAGATACTGCTTTGAAAACATTTTGGTTTAACAGTGACTCTGCACAACTAACATATCCATGAATGATTGTTATGACATAGATGCCCATGACAAACCGAGTATTTTACCATTCGCTGAAACAAAAATAGTCTGAAAGTGTAGTTTTAAGCACATATTTTCAAAATTGTCTGCAGGGTCATTTACCATTAGGACAGAGCAACAGCTGTGGCAGTGTACTTCCTCACTGCCTGGCAACTATGACCAAAGAGTCAGAGGCAAGAAGGATGCACAGAGGTAAGACTTTTATTATTTTATTCCTTGCTGCTGAAAGTCAGTGTCCAGTTTATCAGAAAATCTATCTGAAACTAGTGTTGCAATAATTAACAGGGCTGTAAAATAAAAGTTTTTTTTTCTTGGTGAAAAAAGCAAGCTTTAAATGTAATTTGCAGTTATTGTATGTTAAGGTGATGCTGTAGATGCACATGTAAATTTGAAGTATGTGGTCACCAAATATAATCAAGTAAACTAGAAAAGTATGCTGAAAAATATACTTTGGGTTAAGTATTTAATTTCTGTTAGTGATTTGGAGGCAATGTATTAAAGATACTACACATTGCTTCCTTTTATCTTCCTTTTTATTTATTTATTTTTTTAAGTTCTTTTACTGTTGTGATCTTAAATTTTTTTTCCCCACAGGCATATTTTTTTCCCTGGACAAAGTAATTCCCCAAAGGGAGATTAATTATTGTGACTTACTCTGAGAATCTGTAACTGTCCTATTGTCAACAGTGTTAAATAGTTGGGCTAGACAATAGGAAAGGACAGCTGCATTTTTGTGATAGGACAATTCTGGATCCAAAAGGAAGTTGAATCTTTGAAACACGAGCTTTTAGGTTATGGCATTCTGTGTCTGTTTTTTGTCGACTTGAGTCGATACACTTAGTTTCTGCTTTAGTGGGATGCATTATTCGTAAGTATCCCATCTTCATATGGAGTTGCTTTAGTGCCATCTGTCAGTTTCTTTTCTTCCCAGCATCTGTGGCATTGTTATCAGTAGAAGTGCCAGAGGTCCTTACGCAGAATCACACTGAGCAGAGACGGGATCCATCCTGTTGTGTCAGCAGTAGCAGCTGTTAAAGGTCAGAGAGCCTGGCTGAGGTCAGCCATATGCACCAAGGTGACTCAAGACAGGGGTGGAACAAGCTTTCTGAGAAGGGATCATGACTTACTGCATTCACTTCCTAGAGCTGATCCAGCTGTGATTTGGTATTCCTGAGCTTTAGTTTTGCAGCAGGCCTTCCACAGATGGGCTAACTTACCTTGAATTATTTTGGATGTGATGCAAAGAAGCTTCATGCTCAGCTGGAAAGCTGCTTTGATGTATTGCACTTGCAATAGCAGAGTTGCTTGCAAGTACATCCAGACTCATCATTATGCTGTTGTGCAGAAAACACTCTGTTTTGGTTTGAAAATCAGTGAGGATGGTTTGGCTAAACTTTGATGAGATCACATGTTTAAAATTGAAAATATTTCTTTTAAATGGTTGCAAAAGAAGATTAGAGTGCAACCTAAACCACAAGGTGTTACCAAACCTACTATAATCAAAGGTAAGATTTTTTTAAATAAATTGATCAGTTTAAGTGTTCCTTCTTTTTGTCAGCATGCAATTAGAAAATTCTAAGAGTACAGACAGACTTCTTTATTAAAAATGAGACAGGAGAAAAAAACAAACCACAAACAAAAGCTGAATTATGGCCTGACAAAGGAGAGGCAGGGGAGAATAAGAGATGTATTTGTTAAGATACTTGGCACAGTACTTGCCTTATGCCTTGAAGTATCATGTCTGCTGTACTGCCTTCCATACCAGATGACCATTCTTCTTTGAAAGACCCAACAATTTGAATGGAAATACTAAGTTATGAAGATAATCTTACAGAATCAATTTGTACTAGGAAAGAGGACAGTCCTAGATGGTCTGTTCTGAATCCTTAGGGATTAAAAGCATTGAGCAAGCTTCTAGACTTGATGTTTTGTCATCTTCGTATAGATCTGAAAACAAGTATATTTAATGGTGCCTGCAGGAAGTGGCAGCTCAGAGGATTATCAGTAAGCTAGTAATGGTTTAAAATGATTATTTTCTAACATGCTTTCCTAAGTATTTCTTATTTTAGTCCAAGTAGGTAAGCATAAAAGTCTGAGATGAAAAATTTGAAGTTAAAACATTAAGTCAGGAAATTAAGAGCAGCTACTTGAGTTTGAACATGGATTTCAATCTCATTTTCTTTGTGCGGGAACAAGTAATGTCTATGAAGAAATTTTAGGCTGGATCCAATAGGAAATATTTTCATAGATTTTAAAGAACTAAATAGTCCTTATTACAAGGTTACCAAAACTGTGTTTGGTCAGTCGTGTGTTCCAGAATTGTCCTTGAAAAAACAGTGACTGTCAGTAATCATAGCTTGAGTTAAGAGCAAGTTACAAAATGTTTAATAGGATGCATTTCTGATATCAATCATTAGTGGAAAAAGGTATTTTTAGCAGCCATTCCTGAGGTCTTTTTGAAGGATTGTTGTGTTTATAAATTCACCTCCTGTGTACAGGCCTTTGTGAGCAAACTGTCTGGGGGAAAAAAAAACCCAAACCAAAACAAGCAGCTGCTGTTTGATACAATCTAGAGACCTCACTCTGCACAGGTTGAGACTTGGCCTCAGGAAGCTCCCATGGGATGCTGGGTGCCCAAGGCACCCACCAAGGACAGGCAGAAATGAGGAGAGAGGGTTAGCCAAATCAGTCCCATTGACTGCAGGATGGACTCCAGAAAGGAAGACGAAACAGTTAGCTGGGAATTCAGATGTAAGTCCAGACACAGAACAGGGAAACATACTGTTGGGGCAGAGAAGTTAGATACCACCAAGATGAGTATTTGTATTCTTTCTAAGCTCTACAGAAAAGGGCAATATACTGAGGGCAAGGTGTAGATGTACAAATTAAAAGCTTTGCAAAGCAGTTTGCCTTTTTTTTTTTTTTTTCTCTTATCATACTCAGGAAAAGCCAGAAAAGGTATGAAAACAGCCCTTTACCTGGCTCTATCTGTCACTGTCATGTTTTGGCAAAACTACTGATTGCATCAGCACTGTCAAGTAGTTCCCAAAATCTTGGAAAACTTTCAACTAATTGTTAAATAATGATAGCACTTCAAAAATTCTTTTTTCCTGCCGTCAAATAGCCTATCACGACAAAACATCTGATTAATCTGCAGAGCTACAGCTTTGTGCAGGCCTTGGTTTTTTGCTTCTTTGCTCATAGCCACACAAGTAGAGCAGAAAATTTAGAAATCTTTGCAGATCTGTTGGTGACAATGAGAAGGTAGACAGACTTACTACTTTGCCATGTTTCCATACAAAACGTATCTTGACATGCTAATGTCAATCTTTAAAGAAAGAGTAAGAAAGATCTGTGATCTTTTTTATGAAGTACTGGGAGTTTTTTAATATGCTTGACAGTGCCATTTTCAATAACAGCTTTCACCTTTAGTTCTGACCTCACTATAATTTTGTGGTGGTCTGTCTGTTTTTGTGATTCTGCAGTAACTCTTTCAAATATTTTAATGATATGTCTTTATGGATATTTGCAATATTTTGCTCAACAGCATGGCTGTTAACAGTGCTTGCTATTTTACTACAGAGAATAAAAGCCAACACAACAAGAAACATTTTAGCTCTTGTATCAGCTTATACTGGGCTGATACAAGTCATGGCTTGTGGGAAACTTACAGTGAAATGCTGGATCTTCTGAGGAGTCTAATGGTCTATAATTTTAAGTGCATGTTCTGTGAGTAGGCACCTGAGCAGTTAAAAATAACTGAAGTGATATATTGTTGGCTGCATCATGCATAAGTGGGGCTGTAATGGAGGCAGGTTGGTTATAAGGCTTCTCTGTGTTGATCCTGAGTTTTGAACTGCCTGTTGCTTATAGCATGAGGAGGAAATGAGAACTTTGCATTATGCTTTCTTTCTGTGAGTGGGTCTCATTTTGCAACTTAACAGCCATCTGTTTCTTGCAGTGTTTAGTAATGGTGGCATGATTACATAAATTTAACCAATAGATGGTTTACATAAAAGTGGGT
This sequence comes from Chaetura pelagica, assembly GCF_000747805.2. Taxonomy (NCBI): domain Eukaryota; kingdom Metazoa; phylum Chordata; class Aves; order Apodiformes; family Apodidae; genus Chaetura; species Chaetura pelagica. Next base: position 6,115,066 of record NW_009952564.1, read on the forward strand.
TATTTATCTTCATGGAAGGTTAACTTTCCTTTAGGAGAGCATTTGTAAAACTGCTGTTTCTCTATGCCTTTTAGATGGGTGTATTTTTCAGTGAAGTATAAGATACAGAGTTAAAATTTCTGAGTAGTCAAGGTTTTGCAAAGGGCTCAACAGAAAAGCATTTGAATAAAGTTCTTTCAGTAATTTTGCTTTTTTCTCTCTTTCCATAATGAATAATTGATAACCATTTCACAGGAGCAATTAGTCATTCCAAAGGTTCGAATATGAAAGGTAATTGCTTATCTGCAATAACAGCAGCATTTGCCACGATAATGGAAAAAATCCCAAACTGCACGTCAATCAGTAACACCTGTGTTGTGTGATGCTATCATCTATGACTTCTGAGGTGTATTTGTGTCCTTTTGTCTCTTTTACTAATCCATGCAACTGAACTTTTATTGAAATTTCGTGTTCTTTCAAATTAGAAACCAACTTTAAGGGTCTGCAAGAAACCTTTGTATTGTACAGAGGGACGTGAGGAGGAAAGGGAAAAGTATCTGCCTTGGAAATGTTTGTAGAGCATAGCTTCCTTAGTAGGATGCTTTAATTATTCAGCTTCAGTCATACTTTTCAGATACCTTTTGGAGAATTTTATAGCCTTTCCAAAGTAGGAACTGCAGTTTTCAGCTCCCAGAACTGGGACTCTTGCCACTCTGGCATAACAGAGAAAATACCAGAGAATAAACTTGTATGTGCAGATAGAGAATGAAAATAAGGCAGCAAAATATTCCCACTTCAAGCATGTTTTCCTAACATCAGTGTCTAGTAAATATTTTTATCTGGGCTTTCTGGCATTTTTACATTTGTCTGCATTTTTTCTGTGTCTGTTTATCTTCGTCTTGTCAGTAGCTGCCTTTCTGTATGAAGGGGAGGATTTCCTGTGGTCTAACAGTCATTCCTAATCTTCAGCTCTGCCACCAGCTCAGATTTTGGGTCAGGAATGTGCAGAGTATTATCACCTTGACTGAGTATCAGAACTGTGAGAAAGTTAGTCTCCTTCACTGGAGACATTCAAAACCCACCTGGACACGTTCCTGTGTGATGTGCTCTAGGTGACCCTGCTCTGGCAGGGGGGTTGGACTGGATGATCTTTCGAGGTCCCTTCCAACCCCTAGGATTTTATGATTCTATGAAAGTCTCCCTTTGTGCATTGATTGAAGGCAAAGAAAAAGTGCAGTTGCATTTGTAATCACATGGATTAAATAAACCTGAAAAGGGCACTGTAAAATTACTTCAGCAGTTAAGATTACAAATGTCATACTCTCCTCTTTGTCAAGCAAGCTCAATAACTTTCTGTAAGCCTATATAAATACTGCTGCATTATTTAAAAAGATCAATGGAGTCAAGAGATAAAAATAATTCTGAAGAAGTATTTTTTTTAAAGAAGACAGCCAAACTAAGTTCCCTATGTTTAAGAAGGATGGCTTTTCAGAAAGGATGATCTTGGGGAAAATGCATAAACCTTCTTTTTCTTCACAGTCACTAAGCTGTAGGGATCTGCTTCAGTCATGTAGGGTGAAATGCAGTTTCAAAACTCCAGGAAAGTATCCACATGTTGGAAACTATGATGGTGGGACAAGTAGCCTTTGTTATTTCAGCTGAAACTAAAAGTACAACTTGCAGTTACTAGAAGGCAAAGTTACCAAAACAGACCGAAAAATAACCTACATTCAGTAAAATCAGCCAAACAGGTACTCAAGACCATTGACTATCAGGATTATTTTTTTTTCTTTAATCAGTGTCAGTTCTTTTAGATTCCTGAGTTTAGCTGCATTGCTTTCCACATTAGGCCTAATTTTCATTTTGCTATTAACATGTCATCAATTCCAATTAAATTTGCATGATACACATATAGGATTATATATTCACAAGTCAGCTATATTAGTCTGCATATATTTGTGCCCATCATAGATAAAACATTTCCTTAAAGGTTTTAAGTTACGATTAGCTTTTGAAATGATCCATAATATTGTAATAACTTGGTCATAGTGCACTTAAGACTGGGGTGATGTTCAAAATGCTTGTGCTGCTAATATGTTTGGGTCACAAATTTTATATGTAAAATAAATGCTTCCTCTCTATTCTGTAGGCTATAATCATCAACGTATCTGTGAAAACCAAAGGCAGAAGTCTCCTGAATTCTACAGCAGAACAGCATCAGAATCGAATGTGTATTTGAATAGTTTCCATTTCCCAGATCGTAGTTACAAGGACCATGCCTTTGATTCACTAAGCTTAGACAGTTCTGACAGTATGGAGACAAGCATATCAGCATGCTCACCGGATAACATTTCCAGGTAAATCATCTTTCTTTCTGATGTTGCAATGGTCATAGGGTTATAATAAAAAAGTATGTTGATTCATGGCATGTTAATGTGAATGCTGCAAACTGTTTAAGAAAATGTAAGATCATTACACAGATATCATATTTAGTATTTATGTAGCACTTCATCATCAAATTTAACTATCACCTCACCTCTTTGTTTAAAGATGGAAAATAAAAATATAGAGAAGCTCAGTGATAATGTTGGGAGGCCATAGCAAAACGAGTGTCAGTCCTGAACTGAAATTATTAAGCTGTTGATGCTCAGGTAATACCTAAGGTTTCTTCTGTGATCATTAGAGACTTCCTGTGATAGGAAATGTCTCAAAGACATCTGTCGGCGATGAAGTACACTTGTTCTGCATGTCCAGTATGTTACCTTACTAGAGCCTTATGCTGAAACCCTTAGGGCTTTTCTGATGATCTATTTTTGCTCTTTTGCTCCTCCCTTTTTTGGGTCAGTAAAAAAAAAAGAGATGACACTGAAAGGCTTAGAGCCCTCATCTGCTTTTCTCATCCTCAGAGGTTGTCAGCTCAGACTCTGCACCTCAGATAAAAAGAATATCAATGACCTGTGTTAAAAGTGCAGCTGAGTCTCAAAATTCTGTGTAAACAATTTTCTCCTGACAGTCTTGTTTTAATGATAGCACTTTAATTTCTGCTCACAGCCCTGTCCCAGCATTTTCACAAGCACAAGTGGAGGCTGATAATTAAGTACAACATTGTCACAGGATTAAGAATTCCTTGTGAACACAAGGACAGGTTTTTTGGCTAGCATGTTGTGTTTTATTAAGCATCTGTTTCCCGTAACAGGGTATTAGCCCACTGATTTGAACTTGTCATATTTTATCACTGCAATGTTAACAGTTTCAGAAAATACTAGTGGCCATCATTCTGCTGGCTGGGCTTTATTTTTTTCCAATTGGTTGGTTTCATTTGGTTGGGTTTTTTTAAGTAAAAACATTAGGCCTCAGGTTTTGAGGATTTCTGTTTTAAATAGATATGAAGTGAGCAAGTTTCTGATAGCTGGAGACTGGCTGGGAATTAATTGTCTCTGCAGTGATCTAACATGGCAGTGGTATGAAATATGTCTTTCTTACTGCTCTGACCACTTTGAGAGAAGATGGTGTGTGTCTTAGCTATCTTGGGGCCATCTTGTAAGTGGAATCTCTAGTCCAGGACAGGAGAGCCCCACCAGCTGTTGAATTTCACTGGTGCTGTTTACCCTTCTGCCTCTCTCTGGCTCTTCTGTAGCTTCCAGCCAATGCTGGAAGAAAAAAAAACAAAAAAACAAACCAAAAAACAACAGAAAAGGACCCTTTACAACACATCTCTGAATTTCTCACAAATGAACCTTTGGTGAGGGACAAAAAGAGTGTGGTCAGATTTTGCTGATAAAACTTGGAAGATGGGCAGGCAGTTAATTTTCCTTGACATAACTTCCCTTAAGCAAACTTAATTCAGATTGTTTTAGATGTTGTTTTGAGGATCTTTCCTAACCATACTAAACTTAAAAGGGAAGTATTTTATGATGCTTTGTTTGGACATATTTAAAATATATAAATTTTATTTTACCTTATATAAGTTTAGACTTTTTTGCTGGAAATACATCTTAGTCTGTTTGTGCTTAAAGCACAGAAGAAACAGAACCACTGTAGTAATTTATCAACTCACCGAACACTATTTTTTTCAAGGTTCATTAGTACTGTGGTTTGGGCCCAACATGACAAAAAAGGAACAGCCCCATGGCCACTCACTCAACTCCCCCCCACTTACACACACTCTGGGATGAGGAGGACAAAGCTCCTGGGTTGAGACAAAGGACAAGGAGGGTTCTTCACCGATTAAAGTCCCAGGCAAAACAGACTCAACTTGGGGAAAAAATAATAATTTAATTTCACACTCATCAAACACACACAGGACACAGACACATGCAGAGCAGGGCTTGCATATGTTACCCCACCCCTCCCTTCTTCCTGGGCCCAAATCCCTTTGTTCCCAGTTTCTCTCCCTCCTTCCCCCCAGCAGCACAGGGGGACAGGGGATGGGGTTTGGAGTCAGTTCACAGGCTAGTGGTTCCTGCTGCTCCTTCCTCCTCAGGATGAAGGATTCCTTACGGTCCTGCCCTGCTTCCCCACAGGGTCCCTGCCATAGGAGAGAGTCCTCGATGAACCTCTCCTTCATGAGTCCTTCCCACAAGGTTCCCTCAGGAACAGGCTGCTCCAGCCTGGGCTTCCCACAGAGTCACGGGCTCCTTTGGGAACCACCAACTCCCCTGGCACCGAGGTCTTCCACAGCTGCATGATCCAAATCCTCTGGCCACAAAATCCAAGTCCAGTGGCCAAGTTCATCCCTCCTGGTGCCTTCAGGGAATGTTCCACCACGTTCCTCCGCGAGTGCAGGGGCACAGCTGCCATCTTGCCATGGGTTGCAGGGAAACTTCTGCTTGGGCACCTTCTTTCTCATCAACCACCAGCACTGCTCTCTTCCTCCAGCTCAGCTCTTCTCCTTTAAGTGCTTCTCTGCTCAGGTGTTATATCAGTTCTTCTGTATGTTAGTTGTTGAGGTGCATCTGTTGTCCCTCTAATGGCTCCTTGGCTGGGTTTGGAGCAGGGAGAGCTTCTCAGCTTCTTACCAGAGCCACTCCTGTGGCTCTTCCCCTGCTGCCAAAAAACCCACCAAGCCAGAACAATTACCAACTACAATTACCTACCATCTGACACCCACTTTCACTTGAGTGGTTAGACTGTTTTCACTACAATCCCAATTTCACTCTGCCCTAAACATTTTAATCCATTCTGTTTCTTCATATTGTGCTTTAGTGTAATGGCATTATTGATGGTAATATAGTAATATTTAATCAACTATTTTTCTTGAACAGCATAAGGTGAAAAAAAAGCACGCTATGGAAATGCCAGAATTGAAATGGCTGTTAAATTGAGATGATTCTAAGAAATTGTATTGGAGAAAAGAAACAAAACAGGGCAGGCAGTTAATTTTCCTTGACATAACTTCCCTTAAGCAAACTTAATTCAGATTGTTTTAGATGTTGTTTTGAGGATCTTTCCTAACCATACTAAACTTAAAAGGGAAGTATTTTATGATGCTTTGTTTGGACATATTTAAAATATATAAATTTTATTTTACCTTATATAAGTTTAGACTTTTTTGCTGGAAATACATCTTAGTCTGTTTATGCTTAAAGCACAGAAGAAACAGAACCACTGTAGTAATTTATCAACTCACCGAACACTATTTTTTTCAAGGTTCATTAGTACTGTGGTTTGGGCCCAACATGACAAAAAAGGAACAGCCCCATGGCCACTCACTCAACTCCCCCCCACTTACACACACTCTGGGATGAGGAGGACAAAGCTCCTGGGTTGAGACAAAGGACAAGGAGGGTTCTTCACCGATTAAAGTCCCAGGCAAAACAGACTCAACTTGGGGAAAAAATAATAATTTAATTTCACACTCATCAAACACACACAGGACACAGACACATGCAGAGCAGGGCTTGCATATGTTACCCCACCCCTCCCTTCTTCCTGGGCCCAAATCCCTTTGTTCCCAGTTTCTCTCCCTCCTTCCCCCCAGCAGCACAGGGGGACAGGGGATGGGGTTTGGAGTCAGTTCACAGGCTAGTGGTTCCTGCTGCTCCTTCCTCCTCAGGATGAAGGATTCCTTACGGTCCTGCCCTGCTTCCCCACAGGGTCCCTGCCATAGGAGAGAGTCCTCGATGAACCTCTCCTTCATGAGTCCTTCCCACAAGGTTCCCTCAGGAACAGGCTGCTCCAGCCTGGGCTTCCCACAGAGTCACGGGCTCCTTTGGGAACCACCAACTCCCCTGGCACCGAGGTCTTCCACAGCTGCATGATCCAAATCCTCTGGCCACAAAATCCAAGTCCAGTGGCCAAGTTCATCCCTCCTGGTGCCTTCAGGGAATGTTCCACCACGTTCCTCCGCGAGTGCAGGGGCACAGCTGCCATCTTGCCATGGGTTGCAGGGAAACTTCTGCTTGGGCACCTTCTTTCTCATCAACCACCAGCACTGCTCTCTTCCTCCAGCTCAGCTCTTCTCCTTTAAGTGCTTCTCTGCTCAGGTGTTATATCAGTTCTTCTGTATGTTAGTTGTTGAGGTGCATCTGTTGTCCCTCTAATGGCTCCTTGGCTGGGTTTGGAGCAGGGAGAGCTTCTCAGCTTCTTACCAGAGCCACTCCTGTGGCTCTTCCCCTGCTGCCAAAAAACCCACCAAGCCAGAACAATTACCAACTACAATTACCTACCATCTGACACCCACTTTCACTTGAGTGGTTAGACTGTTTTCACTACAATCCCAATTTCACTCTGCCCTAAACATTTTAATCCATTCTGTTTCTTCATATTGTGCTTTATGCTGCCAAAAAACCCACCAAGCCAGAACAATTACCAACTACAATTACCTACCATCTGACACCCACTTTCACTTGAGTGGTTAGACTGTTTTCACTACAATCCCAATTTCACTCTGCCCTAAACATTTTAATCCATTCTGTTTCTTCATATTGTGCTTTAGTGTAATGGCATTATTGATGGTAATATAGTAATATTTAATCAACTATTTTTCTTGAACAGCATAAGGTGAAAAAAAAGCACGCTATGGAAATGCCAGAATTGAAATGGCTGTTAAATTGAGATGATTCTAAGAAATTGTATTGGAGAAAAGAAACAAAACAGGGGAGGGAAAGGGGATAGATGTGTTGTGCTGGCCCAGGATCGATCACTCTCTGTGATTAACCCTTGTTTCTTTGGCTTGCTGGATACTTGTAGTACTGGATCCTTCCTGACACTGCTCTATCACTGAATGGCCTTTATGCATACCTCTTAATCCTCCTTTTTACTGAGAGTTTCTTGATGATGAGTTCAGTGAGACACAAAACAAAGAGAGCCAGAAAGACTGGTATATTCAGATGGCTACTAAAGCCAGCTCAGAGGATTGGTAGTGTGTTCTGCTAGGACACAGTATCCACCTCCATCCATATTCTGTCATCTGAGAAAAGAAAACAGATCAGAGTGCACTGACAAGATGCATTTTTTGGCACGAGTCCACATTTTTCATAACTCTTCACAGAAAATATACATTGAGAGCATACTGTGTACTTTATGCATAATTTTTTTGCTAGTGTCTGCTGCACTAACTGGATCAGAAGAGTATCAGCTCTGTTCTTAAACTGTCTAATGTTGGACTGTAAAATACATGTTTAAATACCAAGTATTCTTTTAAAAAACTGATTATTTTTTTTTGTGCAGTGCTAGCACTTCAAATGTTGCAAGAATAGAAGAGATGGAGAGACTTCTGAAACAAGCCCATGCTGAAAAGACTAGGCTGCTCGAGAGCAGGGTAAGCATAATTTTATGAGTAAAACTACGAGTGGGTATCTTAGTTGCATAACATCCTCCTAAGTGTAACATTGGACCCTAAGTAGTTTACACTTAATAGACACTTAAAAATTACCTTTCCTCCCTTACTTTGGTCTCATTTTACCCTCATACAACATCTCTGAGCTCATATGCAATAGCTGCTACCTCAGTGCGTGAGTCGATGGCAAAACCTTGTTAGAAGCCAGGTCAGCATTGCTCCTACACCTGCTCAGAGAGCTGCTTAAGAGGAACCTTAATTTCTGGAGTCATAATGTTTGCAGTTCTGATTCCACTTATCGGTCAACTTATGTGTTTCTGCCTACTTAAGAGGCAAAAAGGGATTTAGTCCTAGCTTAGCAATTACATTATCAGCTATAGTTTCACATATAATTGAAGTTCTACATGTGCTGTGGTGTGTAGGAACGGGAGATGGAAGCTAAAAAACGAGCTCTGGAAGAAGAAAAGCGCCGCAGAGAGCAACTGGAGAAAAGACTGGAAGAAGAAACTAGCCAGAGGCAAAAATTAATTGAAAAGGAAGTAAAAATACGTGAGAAGCAAAGAGCACAGGTGAGAGATGTTGACATGAAACAGTTTCTAAGTGCAAGACTTCCCCCTGATACACAGAAGGGACTAAGTGTATTTCTGCCAATAGTAAACAGAGCTGCTTTCAGTTGAACAGATGGATTTAGTTTTTGTGAGGCATAACTGTGCTGCTGAAAGTATGTTTGGGCCGTTGGAGCCTTAGATAGATGTCTGAATGTTCATTTAAGGTGAAATAATAGCATAGGTACCTGTTTAGCATCCTATAGGTAAATTACATTAATCCTACAAGGTTTGTTATTGAGCATGGGCAGAACAGAATTATTTAGCCTGAACAAAATACATTTATGAGCATGTTAATGTTTTAAACTGTTGGTGTGGGTTTTTTTCTTAATACATAAAATATCTTGGAATGTGAATTGTCCATCTCAAATATTTAACTGGAAAAAAAACAGATAAGGAGGCTCTTCCACATGTAGTCTAGAGAGCAAATTGTATTTTCTCCTAATATTGCTGGGACTATACAACATGGGAATATTTTTTTTTAAATTAAAACAGTGTTACTTCCTACATCTTCTTCTTTCTTGTTAGGATTTAGAGGTATCTTGAGCTTTCTTTAGGCTTAGAGGTCTTACATATTTGTTTCTTCCACCACAACTAATAAGATCTACATGATATATAGCAATTAGACTAGGCAGTAATTTTATCATTAGTACAGTATAGCAATACAATGCCTCCATCTTAATATATGTATTTGAGTGCAAAAAAATCCATATCATATTTGAAAATCTTTCTGCTGTTACCTGTGCTACCTTTGCTAAATTGTTGTTTCATGATTTACTATCATCTTTTTTTAGGAACGTTCCTATATAACTTGCTAAATCAGAACAATACGAAAATCCCAAAGGAACTTTAAGCTGTTTCTGGTTAAATATATTCACTCCATTGTTTCTATATAAAATTGAACTACCAAATGTTAGATTTTATGTGTACTTTACTTGAATGCCTTATTTTTATTTAAGAAATTTTAGTGACAACTCAAGTATGGTGTAAACAATGATACCATACTTATATCTTCATCCCGTATTGGAGCATACATGTGTTGTAATAGAACACCCTATCAGCTTCTGCTAATTGGCAGATAGGCTGAAAACTGAATTGGCCAGAAGACAAAATGTATCTGTCAAAAATAACTGTTGTGGTTTTTTTTAACTTTTTCCTTTCCTTTGTGCAGTGAGACCCAATTTTATTCTTTTTTCAGCACCTTCTGACACTTAGAAATATGAACTAGGGAGGAACTCCACCTTTGCACTTGCCAAAGCTGGTGCCAGCTTGTATCCCTACAGGACTGCATAATTTTAAAAGGGTGCTAAAAGTTCTTGTGGAAAATAGAACTCTCATTGCAGCAAGAGGTTCTTGAGAATGCAATGAGGCACAAGTCCCTTCAGTTTCTGACTTACAGTGGGATTTAACAGGCATGGAGTAGGGGCAGATTAGATTCTTCAGGTCACTGACTTCTCTAGAGTCAGTGGAGAGAGAGAGGGAGATTCTCCTTCCACAGGCCACTCAGAGTACCTAAATTCAGCTTTTGTTCTGAAACACCCTCTGGCGTAGCCTCTTACTGCCTTGACTGCAGCAGCAGCTGTGGAGACTTGTCTTCTGTGTTTAAAATGGGGGGGGGGGGGAACACAGGGTGGTGCTAGACCCTTGAGGCACAGAGAAAACAAGCCTATTACCTCAGCTGGCAGAGATCCCAAATGGTTCCTTCCTCCTGCATGTTCTCCCAGCTTCCATGACCTGGACTTGATGCAGTCTTGATCTGCATTCAAGAATGAGGCACCATTTCTTGTGCTGCTTTGCTGCATCTTGCAGAGGGATGCACTTAAGCTCCCTGTCCTGTATTGCCAGCTGTTAACTAGATACCACATCTAATTTGTTCAAAAGAAAATAATTCTGTTTTGTTCACAGCAGTCGCTGTGAAATTAACTAGTGATTACAGTTCATTCTCGCTACTGTTTCCTGTAATAGCATGGTCTTACTATTTATTTAATACTTTGCATGAAAATACCTGTAGCAGTAAAATAGTAGTGAATGACAAATGTGTAGTGAGTATCTAGCCCAGAGAAATGAGGTTTGCTTAACATCATGCAAATGAAGTTTTTACACTTCATTTAAAGCAGCATCACACCTTTACATTTAACTGATGTTTTAATTCTAAAACAACCTTTCTATGCTGTGACCCCCATTTACCAGCTTATCAACTGATGATTTCAAGAAACTCCTGAGCTCTACTCTGGCTCTTATTGTTATCCAACACTTCACAAAGTTACAAGTTTTAAGGAATTTTATTTTAAAGAAAATTAGGGCTGCAGCAAAAGCTCTTTACTTTCCTTACATTTATCCTTGGATTCCTATGGGCAGTTTGCAGTTATGTCCTTGCAGCAGAAAGAGTGAAGGTGAAGTTAAGAGTTCTGTTAAAAATGTATTTTGTTTTCCTTGCTGTAGGCCCGTCCCTTGACTCGCTATTTGCCCGTTAGAAAGGAAGACTTTGACCTACGAAGTCACATCGAAACAGCAGGTCACAACGTAGAGACCTGTTACCATATCTCCCTCACAGAGAAGACCTGCCGAGGCTTTCTGATTAAAATGGGAGGAAAAATAAAAACGTGGAAAAAACGATGGTTTGTTTTTGACAGAAACAAGAGAACTTTTACTTATTATGCAGGTAGGTTGTAGGACCACTGCTAGGGTACACCTGTCCCTCATATTTCCCTATCACCTTCAGCCGAGTTATGAACATGTAGGGAGTCCTGAATAAAACTTAGATTTCTGTTTCTTCTGGTGTTTTACACATACACTCAGAGCTTGTGCAATCACTTCCCTATATTGTTCAATCCTAATTCCAGGCAAGACAGAAATTGGTGTAATAGACAAGAGGAGGGATGTGGATAGGCAAGAGATAAAAATGGAAGACCATCAGGTTCCTAGTAAACAGAATAATTGCTCTACATAGTTTATTTTTAAATATTATAGACTTCCCCTGATGACAAAATGATTTCTGGTACCTTTCATACATTAAGATAATTTGTTATACTTACCATGACAATTAAATAAAATGCTTCTGCAGTTTCATGGCTTGATGTGCTGACAGATCTTTCAGGAAATTAAATATACAGGAGTGGATTTTTTTAGTATGCCATGTTTACATAATAGTCTAAGGAATTTCTAATTAACAATATGTAATACTCCAAAGAGGTTTCTGACGCTTAAGTTGTTCTATGTGATATCTGGAGCCCTTATAAGCATTATATTAATTTGTTATCTTGGGGTAAACCCAGAAATTTGGATTTTAAGAACATACATGTCTCTTGGATTGCTGTGCTAATCTACACATTTTGACTCTGAATTTTCAGAGGAAGCCACAAAAATGACATTGTGCTCTGAATATTCATCATTAAGAGAGGCCAAACAGGGGACCTGTGTAGGGTGGTCATTGCTAAGAAGCAGAAAAAAACATTGAGTACAAAAAATAACCAAACAGTTCAATTTCCTTTTATGACATTACTGCTTTTCAGCAACTCAGAAGGAACTTTTTAAAAACACATACTTGAATCCATTACAATAATTCACTACATACTCCCTGAATATTTCTTACTCGTTTGCAGCAGTATGATGAAGAATGTAACAATAATTTTTTTTATTTAGTTCTTAACATCTGGCTTATTGGTTAGCAAGGCCTGTAACATACAGTAGTGTTCCCATCTGGTACTGATTTTTTTATTATAATTTTTTTTAGTAGTTATGTTAATAGTTAACCGTTTTGGTTTTGAGTACAGCATAGCTGCCTTAATGCAATTTGAATTACAAAATAAAGCTTTTCATAATGTCTCAATTATTCCAGCCAACAAAGTAAGTTTCATCAGAATTCTGTACCAGCTGTGCAAAAATGCAGCTGCTTGTATTGATGAGTGAGGATCCATCTAGATATTTAGCTATATAGCAGACTTGCAAAATAAATATTGATGCTGAAAATTCAGAGTAATTACACTCGTAAGTGAATATACTGGTATATTAGTTTCATTCTTCAAGTGTACTGAACAAAGAATGTACCCTGAAGTCTGACAATTCAGTGCAGCAACTGAAGGATCTGCACTTTCTGACCTGAAGCATACAGGCAACTCTACAAATACTGCTGCAACAGCATCTTGTGGGATACCTGAAATGCTCTTGTAGCCAAGACCTCAGCTGGCACTTGAGAGGAGAGTGCGTCACCTTTTGCTTGTGCTGTACAGTCAGTATACTTTGTGTAGTATTGCATTTACATTAGTACAACGTGTGCTACAATGTCATAAGCTGACACCTCATTACTTTTACCTGTCCCGGGGGCTGACAGGAAGATTCCCAGTGCTACATCATTCGGTCTCTGGGATTTCTTTTTTGTATCACATGAAGTTTTGGAAACTGCCTGCAGCTGCTGGTGGGATGTAAGCTGTATGTTCTGAGTGTTCAAAATGAGAGCAAAATTTCTCATGGGACTCATAAAGATGTTCTGCATGAATACTCAGTGTTAAGGTGATAATAATTTTGGGTCAGAAGGTATTATAATATTTCCCTAATATAAAATTATTGGGAGTGGAAGGAGGTTTGCCCTTCAGTGTCACATGCAGTTGTGATGCATCCTAACATCCTCTGGGATTATTTAACAAATTCTCTTCCATTCCAGGAAAATGTAGGGTACTGTAGATGCATATCTGTCCTGTTTTTTATTTTTATTGTGAAACATCATAGCGTGACCATTAAGTTCACAGTCCATGTGCTCCTTGCCCTAGAGGTTCTCTGTCTAATGCTGGGACAGAAGGCAATAGCAGATGTCTAAAGTAGTTTAGAATTGAACCCCTGCAAGTGTCTGCTTCTTTCTATTGCCTTTAAAGGGAGATTAAGTCAGCTGTGTCTCCACTGTAGATGTCAAAACTTAAGTGAGAAGACTCCCACCCTTTATTTCAGAAACATGGTACCACTGCATAACAACCTGCTCCTTGTTTGCAGTGTCCCTGGAGTAACTATCCATTCAGGCATTCTTGCTTCGGGTGCTCTGAAGCAAATGGGAAGGCCCCTTTCACAACAGGGGCGAATTGCATCTAATTAGTTTGGCTTTCACCTGGGGTGTCAGAGTAGGAGAGTATAAGCAGGCAGTTGCGATGCTGCAGCTGGTGCCCAGGAACTTTTAACCTCCTGTAAACCTTTCCATGTGTCAGAGCTCATGGAAACTTGCCTACAAGCTGCTAACCTCATATTTGACTAATAAATAATACCTTGAGACTGAAAGAGATTATTATAAATGAGAAGATGTTTTTTTTATTATTTTTTTTTTAGTAAGTACAAATGATGTTTTAATGTAAAGCTTTTGCTATCAAATTGTATTTCAAATTTGCTTATCATTCCAGCATTTCTTTGAAGGCAAACTGTAGATCTTAGCCTATGACTTACGTGACATCTGGCTGGTTTTCATGGAATTGGAAGATTGGATGTATCTCAGACACAGGTGTCCTTCTGTTAGCTTCTTGAAGTACTGTTCACTGCAGTTCTCAAAAATAATTCTCTCTTTTCCATTTTAGACAAACACGAAACTAAATTAAAAGGTGTAATATATTTTCAAGCTATCGAAGAAGTCTATTATGATCATCTAAAGAATGCATATAAGGTAAACTTTGTTACTGTTGTTTTGAGTATCATATTGTAGGACCCAAAGTATAGTAGCTGCTGTAAAGTCAAAGGGAGAGCTGACATTATTAGAAAAACAAACAAAAAAACCCAGAATGGAGGAAAAGGAAGTTCAAACCAGATCCATTATTACTGCTGTGTTTTGTTGTTGTTTTTTTTAATACTGACAAAAGCAGAGATACGAGTGTCTACCTGCCAAGTGCTGGTCCCACATGGGATTTTCTGTGAGAAATTCCTTAGCCCAGTGGTGGGACCACTGACATCAGTGACTCTGGCAAATCAAGGGATGTCTGAATGCATCTATCACAGGTTGGGAGTTAACTGGTGCTGGCAGCTCATGGCACTTCCTGCCACTTATGTGTAATTCACATAAGCTGTGAACAAGCTGAATATATCCCTGGTATGTGGATTTGTGAAAACCAACGTTGTAGTAACCACTCGACATAGGGGGGTGTTAGTTGTTTGGGCAAAAAACAACATTTGGAGCCCAGTACTACTGTGTCTAGTGGAAATAGGTAGTAAAAAGTGTTTATGCTGATGCAAACACTTTAAACACATCTCTGCTTCCCATGCTGGTATGTAGGATGCAGTGCTACAGCATTCTGCACTTCATCTTTCTCCTTAACCCTATCGTAAAAATTCCTGTAAGTAATTTTACTTCTGGTCCAAATAAATGGCTTTACTGTCATTTTTTGTTATCCTTCTTTCTGATTTATTTTCTAGAGTCCCAACCCATTGCTCACTTTCAGCGTTAAGACACATGACCGGATATACTATATGGTTGCTCCTTCCCCAGAAGCCATGAGGATATGGATGGATGTCATTGTCACAGGCGCAGAAGGCTACACTCACTTCATGTTATAATAAAAGGGGGCAATAGGGCATACTGCAATAACGTAACATATGAAGTTAGCCATATGTAGGGGAATCTGAAAAGCCAGTGAATACTCTGAAATGTCCTCCTTATGATGTGCACCCGAAACCTCAGAATGAGATGGTTTTACAAATGCATTGAAAAGGGGGTGGGGGTCGTTACGTGTTTTAGTTGATCTTTACAGGAATGAAAGAGCTAAAGCTGTTGAGAGAATCACAGTGCTCCAAAATGGATAATTGGGCAATTTAAATTACAATACCTTGATTCAGTAATTTTCTACAGATTCTCTTACATGGAGAATGTCTTCAAAAAATCATGCCAAACAGTTTACAGATGTGTGTGTTCTTACCAGGAAGCAAAAACTCTAGTTACGGAACAAACAAGTGTAATAAGCATATATTTTAATATGCAGCATTTGACATTTATAGATGATTAGGTGACTTTTAAAAACTTTTAGTCAAGTATTGTATAAACAAAAAAGCAACCCTAAGGTACACACAGTTCTTGCCTTAGTAGTTAATTATTACAGCCGAGCCAAAGAGTTATACAATTCCCTTACCATGTCTTCATATTGTTAGTTGTACTTAGCTTTCTGTAAGGGGACTGTACCAAAACTCTTCATGACTTTTAATGTAATTAAATTGTTACAATATTCTGTGTGTTCAGGTGCTCAGTGATACCCACTGTATGTTTCAACAACAACAAAAGAGAACAGTAGCTTTATAAAGATGTATTTTGCCACAAGAATATGAAATGGAAACACCTGTATTAACTTCTGCATAAGGAGAGGGGTTTTTTTAGTCTTCCCTTTTGAATAGAACGAACTGATTCTAGACCCTACAGCAATTTTCTTTTATGTAATAAGGTCCCAGCATGGTTCTAATCTGACTCTGCCAAGTGGATGCTCTACTGAAACCTCTCAAATATTGGACCCCTTGAAGCCAGTATCAAAATCACTACCTAAATAAATTCTTTGGAGCCAAGTTTTCAGACCCCAAGGTTTTTTTTAAATACATACCTGCACAGAATAATGCTGTCAAACAGAACAAAAAGAGAGAGGCAAGTTGCAAGTGTTTACACTAAGCAGTTTTCAAATGAAAACCCATGAAAATTTTAAGTTGATTCCTAAAACAACAAAAATATTGAAGGTGCAGTGATTTCTCATTTTAAAGTCCTTGGGCAGTATTGCAAAAAGATAAGTTATTTAATTGAACCAAACTTCAAGAAAGTCTCTTACAATATGACTGTAAAGAGTTTCTATTTCAGTAATCAAAACTTACGTGCTGTGTCATTTGTGTCATAGAAGAAAGCACATTAGCCTTTTTTTCTTGATGGAAAATTAATGGCTTTTGATGGAACAAATATAAACCAAAAGCAGAATAGAAGTATGATGGCAGAATATTTTTATTATACTTTTGAAACCCTGTATCTGTAATGAACAGGTTGAGTTTTTTGTGATAATATACAGGTGATAAACTTGCTCTAGCACGACAAACGCCAGTTTCAACTTGAACCATGAAAGAAGGGACTGTTATCACAAACTAATTGTTATGAACTGTGGAAATCACAGCTTGTAATCTAATGATTTGAAACACTATCAGAAATAAATTGCTTTGGTTTATATAATTATTATTTTTCCCTGATGTATCTTGATTTTACTCCTAAGTATGGTTATAAAGGTTTTCTAATAATGATTTTTTGTATCCTGCATGATGCAATGAAAGCATTTCAATAAACATTTTTAAAAATATGCTTGCTTTAAATATTCTCTTTTTGCTTCATCTTGGGACATCTGTGCATGTCTTTTAAATAGTTGTATACAGTTGTGCAAGCTTTTTTATTTCTTAGTGGTGTTTAATCTAACCATTGCATATGTTTTCCCATAAAAGATCTATGGAAAACAGTGTTTCAGATGGCAGTAAAATTAGGAGCATATCAGGTTTAGTGTGTATACATAATTTAATACCTTTTTCATTTTTTATGACCCGGCTTGGAAAAGTCATCACCAGCCTTTGATTTAGACTTTTTTTTTTTTTTTTAACTGCAAAACAAAAGTTGGTGAAGTTTAGGGGTATCCCACTTTTCCCAGTATCTTACTCCAGACATGACTTGAATTGCTGGAAGCATTAGCTCATTCTAGAAGCCCATGGGGTTTTATCTTGGGGTTTTTTTCACTAGGTTTGTTATCATCACCACAAAGTGTGGTGGGTTTTGTAGTGGTGGACATCAAAGCAATGCAATCAAACCATGGTAGTAGTCACCATATGTCACAGTTTGACTCAGGTCCGACAACAATGCTCTCGATCCCCT
>NW_009952564.1:6132379-6134173 GCF_000747805.2 Chaetura pelagica
TGAGCTTACGTAGATATATGGAATGGAATATCTTTGGCCAATTTTGCTGTCCATCTAACTCAGCCTCCTACGGGGGGGTCACAGATCTCCCCATAGTGTCTGAGCCGGCAGAGTGCAGGTGCAGCCTTGAAGCCTCAGTAGTTAGAAAAACATTCCACTGTCTTATCAGCCTAGCAGAACACACTGTTGCTAGTTAAAAGAAAGCTTACTGAAGGGAAAAAAAAATCAGTAAAAAGAAAAATTGGCTTCATCCTGGCTCAAACCAGGACACCATATTTTATGATCAGTCTGCAAGCCCTGCAGGGTGACCACCCTACACGTCAAGTACCCACTCAGGCAATTAAAAATTCATAGAATAAAAAAATCATAGAATGGATTGGACTGGAAGGGATCTTAAAGGCTATTTAGTTCCACCCAGCACTCCCCCCTCTGCCCCAGCATGGACAGGGACACCTCCCACTAGACCAGGTTGCTCAAAGCCCTGTCCAACCTGGCCTTGAAGGCTTTGCAGGAGGGATCATCCACAACTTCCTTGGGCAACCCGTGACAGTGTCTTACCCACCTCCCTGAAGGATCTCGGGCAATTACAAAGAACACAGTCTGTGTCTTAAAAACTGCACCCACTGCCTCCCATCACCTACAGCTGCTAACAGGGACTGGCCCAGCACTTGTCTGGGAAAAACCCTTACTTTTGCAGGCACTGACCTTTCCTAGCATTGTTTCCTTCCTTTCAGGGTGGCTGCCATGGCTTGTATTTAAAAGGTGCAGTGCATGAAGACCTTGCTTTGTTTACCCTGCCCGCACAAATAAGGCCGAGTAGAGATGGTTTCAGTGGTATGAGATGGTTTAAATGCCCTGCAGGCTAAGAAAGCAGCTGCCGCTGGAGAGGTGACGGAAAGAAGGATGATGGTTCTGAAATGGGGTAATTACGTGCATCGCTGTATTTATATTTATATAGAAATACATATTTCTTAATGCGAGAAACGTTGGTCGCGCCAATGCACAGGCCCACACAGATCCTTCATGCGACGGAAAGAAGGATGATGGTTCTGAAATGGCTGTCTGTAAGGGCTGGGTAATTGCGTGCATCGCTGTATTTGTATTTACATGGAAATACATTATTAATGCGAGAAACGTTGGTTGCGCCAATGCACAGGCCCACACAGATCCTTCAGCAAAGCAGTTTATTTACACTCTTGCAAAAATAGGTGACCTAAGTAAGTGGGCACACCTGACAGGAAGGTGAGTAACTGTTTATATTCCCCATACCCAACGCAAAGTTTGCTCCCCTGTTTCCCCACTGGCTGGGTAGTCCAGGGTTTTACAGCCCGTCCGATGCTTCTAATTATCCTGTAAGTTTCCCACCCCTGTTCACACGTTCCATTCTACGAGTTTAGTTTTTACCTTCTAAGGACCCTGTCCCGGGGAGGGACACAGGAGTGACTTTGCGCTGTCCCTGCCATGGCCTTCGCCCTGTTCAGGTATCTCAGCTCCCCCAGATGAAGCCCAATTAAGTCCCTCAGTTTCTTGGACCACAAATCACCTGAGTGCCCTCGGAACGCCCAGGTAGCTCCTTTCTCCCTTCAGTCACCGTAAGGTCTCTTCTCACTGGGGCAGAAACAAGCTGTTACCTAACACTAGGGTGCGAAAGCAACGCCTCGTTCCTAACACCAAGGTGCGGGAACGGCACCGCACCCCGTTGCTGCCATGAGCAGAACACCCTGTGCCTACGGGCAGCCTGACGCACGGAGCTCCCCGCTTGGGCCTGCCCAGCCCTGCCGGGCACGGACGGGC
>NW_009952564.1:6134746-6156250 GCF_000747805.2 Chaetura pelagica
CCAGGCGTGGGCCCACCCCCCCCCCCCCGCCCCGACCCCCCTGTGGTGCTCGGGGCGCGTTCCCGCTGGCGGGGATAGGGGCGATGCGGGGCGATGCGGGCCCTCCGTCCCCGCAGAGCCTGCGGGGGGTGTTGCGGGGGGTGCGCACAGGGGAGAGCAGGCCCCGCAGACCCCTGCAGAGCAACTGGTTTCCCACCTGTGTTCGGCTCCTTTAAGCTCCTGCTGCTGCTTTCTGAGGAGCTGGAAATACGAGGGATCGGGCCAGTTGGGTTTGTGGGACGCGTGTGTGGCTTCCTCGGGGACCTGAGCAGCTTTCCTGGCGTCCGCGTTTGATCCTCTTCCCAAACGCGTCGTGCCCCTTCTCTGACCTGTCCAGTGCATCCGTTGCCTTAACTCTGACAGCTGTTCTTGGTGATGAGGTAGTTCAGCTGAGGCTACTCACTGTACGAATGAGTAAAACGTACATGCCACTGAGGGTGGCATTTTGTATCTGCTTAAAAACCTGAATACAGTGGAGTTTTTTATGCTTCCTTCCCTCCCTTCCCACCAAGTACCACCTTGCACCCCTCAGAGGTGCTTCCCTGCTCTTACCAAGGTCTTTCCCTGAAAAGAGGAGGAGAAGTTTCTGGGTAGCTGTTCAGTTATTGGTGTTTTTGACTGTCCAAAGGGAAGTGAATCTTGCCTTTGGATTGGCTGGGAAGGTTGCTTGAGGGTTTTGCATTATTCAGGTTAGGGTTGCTGCTGGTGAGCTTAGAGTAGCTCATTAAATGTGGAATACTGGTGTGTGAAGTCACTCAGGTAACAGCTGTGTCTTGTAGCTGCAGCTGAAAGCCTACCCAAGTGTCAGAATGGTTTGAGGGCTCCTGCAGGGTGCTGCATGATGTAAAACCAGTGGCTTCAGAGGTGGTTATCCAGGCTTAAGGAGGGAAAAAAAATACTCCCAATTCTTCTTCTGACAGGTTTAGCACCTCTTGTTGTATCTCCTCTGTTACTGGCAGGTAATAGGAAAAGAAGTGACTGGCTCACTGATAGAGACATACACAAACCAAAAGCTGTAGCATGGATGCATCTGAATAGATAGACCTTTACTGTGGCATTTATTCTCCTTTATAATAATTGGTGCATCAGTAGGATAAATAACTGTCCCATCTTTTCAGTAAAGATTTAATGGTTTTAACCTCTAGTTCAAATGGAATTGTTTCCATGCACTGAATACCAGCCTCATCCTGCTTCATCTGTGCATCCACATCTACTTATGCACATGCAAGTTTAAAAACAAACAAGCAAACCCCCCAAAATCTCTTGAATCTACTCTCTCTGACAGTGGGAAAACAGAACTCAAAGCTGTGGAACATTTAAGTGTTTCTTAAATGTATCTGATGTGATACTTGCATGGCCCTTTTTTGGAGGATTTATCCAGTCATACCACTAGGAAGACCTGATGTATTTGGTGTTGTATAGTTTTGCACCCCACTATTGATTTGCAGTGTGAAAGAACCAGTCGTCTTCTAATCTAAGGATTAAGAATGTGAAAGCCTTGAAAGTCTCGACCAAGCTTTCAGTTTAACAGATTATCTTGCTGAGTGGGATAATAGAGCAGATTAGGTCTTGATAACACCTCTCAACCAGTTGCCCTCACAGGAGAGGTACAGTTGATTGTTAAACGCTGAATACTGTGGCAGCTGTTGAGATTCAGCATATTTATTTATTAGCTAGCATTTCTTTTGTTAATATTTTTTCATTGTTTAAGACCAATTCAGGATTTTTTTGATGGTTAGTAATGTGAATAACAAGAGTCCAACCTACTGTTTGCTTTCCAAATGTATCTGGCTTGTTATGTTGAACTAAAAACCAAATAATTTCAAGTATAAGCTGGCAGGAAAACTCTCACGTGATATGTTGCAGATTACTTTGGCAGAAGTTGCACTAAATTATCTTCCATTTTTAAAGCCTTTGCAAAATACTAAGGCTGGCTAAGAGTGATTTCATTCTGGATAAACAGAACAGTTTGAATACTGGAATAATGTAGGCTCTCCAGCAAGAATACACCAAATCACTTAGTGGGATATCTGTGCCTCTTTTGGAGATGCGTGAGAAGATCATAGCTCTGCAGTCGTCACCTCTGTCTTCTTATGTGATGCCTTTAATGTCTTGCTCTTTTGACAGAAAATAGCTTTGGGTTTGGGGGTTTTTTTGTTTGTTTTTACTTTCTGTGCTTTATATCTGAGAAAAAGAGTGATGTTGAGATAGTGTTAAAATGAGCCTAGTTTTTCAGTGTTCCTCGTAATAATCTTTAAGCAGAAATAGCTGTAGATTATATTATGAAAAAGGCTAGATGTTATTTATTTAATTTGATTTTAAACAATGCTAAAGTTGTTTTATTTTAATCCTATTGAGAAAGTTACAAGATTTTTTTTTGCCAGTTCCCACCTTTTAACTTGCTGTTGTACACCTCCTTTATAGATTTTCTGGATTTGGGGGTTTGACACAGATGAAGTTTTGACCTTCAGTTTTACTTTTGCATTAAAAAATTGTTACCTTATATACTTTTAACATTACTATTGCATACAGTACTTTAGTCTCAAAATTATTATTTTTTTTTAAATTTAGTCTAGAAAAACAAAAAGCAAAAATAGAAAGTTATACTAAGATGATGAAAAAATATTATTTCATGTGAAATGAGTAAATTCTTCCAGATGGTATAAAACATGAGGACAGATGAAATACGGGAAATCATAGCATTTGTCTTCAGTCAGCCAATTCCTGAGTGAATTTGCATTGTTGGCTTTTGATGATTTGAGAATGAATTACAGAATCACAGGATCTTTGGGGTTGGAAGGGACCTCGAAAGGTCCAACCCCCCTGCCAGAGCAGGGTCACCCAGAGCACATCACACAGGAACGTGTCCAGGTGGGTTTTGAATGTCTCCAGCGAAGGAGACTCCACAACCTCTCTGGGCAGCCTGTTCCAGTGCTCTGTCACTCTCACAGTAAAGTTTTTTTCTGATGTTTACATGGGACCTCCTGTATTCCAGTTTGCACCCACTGCCCCTTGTCCTATCACTAGACATCAATCACAATCAGCCTTCCCTGTCAGGTTGATCAATACTAGTAGTCATTGAGAAGTATAGGTGATACTTCTTTCTCTTGAGCTAGAGTATCTTTTTTTACACATTATATGCCCATATTTCCTGAATCCTAATTTTATAAATTAGTAGTATTTCTGCCAACATGAGGATTGTACTAAATAGCTCTTTTTATTAGTTCACAGGCTGAAATCATCGATCAGCTTTCTTACTCGACCAGATCGGCCAAAACTTGCTTATCATAAACTAAAAGGCAGGAATCCAGGGGTTATTTTCCTTCCAGGCTTTAATTCAAATATGAACGGTCAGAAAGCAACTGCCCTTGAAGATTTCTGCAACTCTCTAGGTCATGCCTTCGTCAGGTACATTAACAGGGTTGTTCTTGAGAAAAAAAGTGTCATGGGCTGGGGGAAGGGATTTTGCCAAAAGGATGTAAACTTTGGTGTTTGGTTTAGAATGCTCACTGTATTGTACACAAGCTAAGAAGTGTCTTTCTTCCGTTTCAAATGTAGGCTTTCTGTCTACATGAAGAGAAACTGCGGTAAATCAGGAGAATGTATTCTAAAAGTAATTCGGGAAATTCTCTGATAATTTTCTGTAGTCTATACTATGTGTTTTATTAAGGCTACGGGCACAAAAATGAAAAAGGAAGGAAAGAAAACATGGAAAAAATTTGGTTTAGCACCTGTAGTTCTAATTTCTGTAAATTATCACTATAAGAGGGCTTCTTGACTCTCAAAGCATTTGAAGATGTCCAGTGCCTTCTGTGGGTTTAGAGGAACAGGCATGTACTTGGTGATACTGTCCTTGATAGACTAGGTCAAGTGCTGAGTATCAGAAATCTTTGTAGTTGGGAACAGTGTTTGAAAGAGACAAAAAAAAAGAGAGTTTGTGAATTTTAAATATATCTTTGAAATTGAAGCATATTGAGTTTGGACTGTAAGGGAAATTGTTTGTCAGGGGCATATCCTGTTAAATTTGGGTATTGTTGCATCAAATAGCAAGAAAGTGGTGCATCAATTAATTGTATCTGCTGTATTTAAACTTCTTTTCTTGTGATTTTTGATGCTAGTGATATGCAGGACCAGGTAATGAAATACCCAGTGCAGTATCTTGTCCCTTGCTTGATTTGATTCATTGGTGCTGTTTATTTAGCTTCTATTTTGCTGCAGACAGTACCATGAGTTTCATTTTGATGGTTACTTTTTCAGATTTGATTTTACAGGATGTGGAAGTTCAGATGGTAACCTTGAGGAGTGTACAATTGGGAAGTGGAGAAATGATGTTCTTTGTATACTGGATGAACTTACAGATGGACCACAGGTTATATTTTAATTTTAAATATGGTATGGTTATATAGTAAGTAGAAGATTAATCAAAAATATGCCATAATAGCTCTGGTCAACAGTAGCTTCCATTTAACAGTTTACACCTGCTTGCTTTCAAGTGAATAATGTAAGAGGTCCTATTCATAGGACTTCTTCTGCAAGCAGGTAGATCACAGAATCCAGGAAAGGTGGTTTGGTGGGACCTTCTGGAGGTTGTTTATTAGAGCCTCCTTCTCAGAGCAGTGATGTTGTCCCCTGGAGTCTGAGAAAGCCTCATGGTGGAGGTTCCACCTTAATAAAAGGATTTGCAGGAATGTTACAAGTTAATATATGCTCTATATGATAAAATAGTTTTTTAAAAATCAGCAGAAGCAGCATTTGACTTTTTCAATTACTTTAGAAATGACTAAGAAACTTGAAATCTCCTGCAACCTGGAAATGCCTAGTATTGTTTTTAAAACAATTTGTGTTATGGTTTGCTTTTGTTGACCTGCTTTTGCTGCACTGAACCTTTACCATGTGCATTTATTTTAAGAAGGAAACATAATGTACGCATGTAATACTGAATTATTTCAATTCTCATTTTGTTTACAGTGTTTCAGTCTCAGCAACAACCAGCCATGACCAAAAAAAAAATTAAAAAAAAAATAATTATGCCAGATCCTGTGGTGCTTACTCAGGCAAAATTTCTACTGGAAGTGACAGCAGTTCTGCCTGGGTAAGGACAGCAGGATTATGCCCAAGGATTAAGTAGTTGAAATGAAAACTGATGTTTTGTATAAGAAAAAATATAATTAGCTGTTTCCTATAATATAATATCTTATTTTTTCTCTTTTAAGATTCTGGTGGGCTCCAGCTTGGGTGGATGGCTGATGATTCATGCTGCAATAGCACGACCAGAAAAAGTAGCTGCTCTAGTTGGAGTAGCTGTAGCAGCAGACCATCTCATAACAACTTTTAAGAAGCTTCCAATTGAGGTAAATGCTGATTATTTGCTTTTGTGGCATCTAAAAAAAATTCTATGAAGCATTTAAAAAATTCTGTTGTTCAGATGGTAGTTTTCCTGCAAATCTTCTGATAATTCTTCTGTGTTTGTGGTGGAGGTAAGCCAAAAATTTACATTGATCCAAAAGTCTGCAAAATACTGTGCTCCTAGTATGGAGCTCGTTTGAGCACTACCTAGAATGTGTTTATATTATTACTGTGGCATATAGGACATGAAGTCAGATCCCTGCAGTTGTGCAGTCCTTTTATATTTCACTGTTGAACATCTCATATTTGCATTATAGTTGAATACTTGTGCTTTCAAGGAAGTAGCTGCTAAAGCAATTGAGATGACATTGAATGACATGAATCTGACACAGGCTGTTTGTATAGAAGGGGAATTCTTCAGACCAGCATGGTGGGAAGTCTTTCTGAGTTGCTTCCTTGATTATGGTGGTGTCCAGTCTTCAGGAAAAGAGGGTGTTACAATGTGACAAACATGGCAACAAATAGCTCATACTTCAGAATAAAATATTATCCTGATCTTTTTATTTTTGTTTTTTTTTGTAAGGCTCTGTGTAGTGTCAGTATTGCTATTTAAGACTAAGGTAGGATTCTGGAAATAGAATGTTTAGACACCGCTACTTTGGCAAAGACTGAAAAGGCTGATCACTGGACAATTTCCTAGGATTCTCCTTGTCTGCAGTCAGTGAACTGATTGAAGCCCCAGAGACTTCCTGTTTATTGTGGCTGTACCTCTTTTTCTTTCTGATAGATTCTAGCTGAGAAAATTTTTTCTTTTGTGAATCCTAACTAGGTTCATTTGCAGGAGAGATGTGCAGATTAGCTTTTGTGACATAGTGGGGGTTTTGTCTTCTCAGACACTGGAAGGTGGACAGGAATATACCTTGTCTGCTAATAAAAATGGGCAAAGTGAAATTTTAAGCTTAGGGAAGCTGTGCTGCATTTAGAACAGAAATAGGGACTCTAAAGAACTCATAACATCCATCTTGTCTGTTCTTTTTTACAGGCACAAAAAGAAATAGAAGAAAAAGGTGAATGGAAGTTTCCAACAAAGCACAATGAGGAAGGGTATTACTCCTTGACATACAACTTTATAAGAGAAGCAGAAAATCACTGTGTGCTAAATAGTCCTATTCCCATAACGTGTCCCATCCGACTCATTCATGGCATGAAGGATGATGACGTCCCTTGGCAGATCTCTATGCAAGTTGCTGATCGTGTTTTGAGCAAGGACGTGGATGTCATCCTCCGCAAAAGCGGCCGGCATCGCATGAGCGAGAAGGAGGATACAAAGCTTCTTGTGAACACTGTTGATGATTTAATTGACAAGCTGGCAACACTAGCATAAGCTGCAGAGTAGCATACATGCATGAACTGTACTCCTGACTCTTTTCCTTGAGTAGCAGAAATCCAGTCCTTAACAAGATGATGCCAGGCCTGTGACTGTCACAGTAGGAGCTGAGGTGTTTCCTTACCTCTGTTTCTAAGACAGGTATTTTATTAACACTGCATTTGCACAGACAGTCCAAAATGTGAAGGAGTGCTGCTGTTTTGTTCAGAATCTCTCCTTCAGCACCTAAGCTTTTTTTCACAAGCTTCCTGTACTTTTGTACTGAAACACTGATTCATTTTTGTTACTATTGGCCTGTACCATAGAACTTTACATTTCCATGGCTCTGGATACCTTTTCCATCCTGTCCTTTTGCTGTAACGTTCTTATGCCTGAAACCGGGTGCAAGTTACTAAACTGAAGTTACTATTATTAGTAGTAGTGAGTAACAATGAAGCATAAGAAACAGAGTTCAGATACATGATTACATTGTTCTGAAGTACTGTTGCAAAGTGAAAGGCACCCCCTGGTGGTGTGCTTGGGGTACTGCAATAAGGAAGAAGTAAACGAAGAATGCAGGGCCTCAAAGTGCAGGTGGAGCTCTCTTATCTGTGCTTATCGGCAGGGTTTTCTGTCCTCTTCCCCAGGCTATCTTTGTAAGAGCTTGTTAGTGGGCCTACTATTAAGGAAAAAATATATAATCATGGTGTAAACTAAAACTGGATTAATACGGTTACTTTTTTATAGTAACCCTTTTAAAAGTAGGCAGTACAGGACCATAGGGCATCACTGCCTCTGTTCTGTGACTTGAGAACTGTAGATTATTAGGAGTAGTGTCTTCCAGGGTTAGGAATTAAAGGTGCACGACTGCAAGCCTGAAAGCCTGTAACAGACATTTGATCGCTGGATAATTCTTGTAATGTACATCATTAGGATGTAATAGGAAATGGATTTATTTGTAAATGTAACTATTACCTGGTTTTTGTCCAAAAATTTGGTGCCATTCATACTCCTGAGAAAGAATTAGGTGAGAGGCTGGAATTAGTTCAGGCCAGTCTTAACATGAAACATCAATCAAAAGCATATAGTTTTCTCTGGCGTAATAGCCTCACTGCTGCTACCTTAAAAGACTAAAACTCCTGAGGGTAAGGTATTTCTAGAAGGTTTGTATTTTTCAGTGTTAGCATTGTCAGAAAAAGTGCATTATCAGTAGAGGTAAGTAATAAAAAGCTTTGCTGAGGGTAGTGGGTTTTAATTAAAAAAAAAACAACCACCCAACAGAAAACAAACTACTAAAACAGAAAACCAAAATCAGCAGCAAAACAAAAGCACTCTAAATGGCCCATGAATTCTTGTGAAGTACAGTTTTATTTAGGTTTCAATACAGAAAAAAACAGGAAGCTGTGATGTAAAAAAATTGAATTCTGGTACAAGAGTAAAAAAGATGGCTCTAGTTTAGATGCAGTCCTTCTAATTCAGTTGTACCAATTCCCTAATTCAGTTAATCCAGCTCAGAATACTTGTTTGAGGAATTACAGCATTCCATGAAAACTTATTTCCAAGTATTTCCAAAGGGAATAGTTTTTTCTTTCTTTACAAGTATGCAATGTGCTACTTTCTTAAGTTTTAAAACTCTTTGAAACATGTATTTTACTTCTGAGAAAAATTAATTGATCTTTTATGCATGTTGCTCAGTCATTCCTGGAGGCTGAGCTGTGCTCATCTTTATGTGTTGTTAAACAGTTGTCCTCTTTATGTGTATTCGTGTGACTTGCATTTAATAAAATCTGAAAAAATAGGGTGTTTTTTTTTTAATTTTAAAGGCACAATCAAATAAAAATTAAGTTAAATTCAAAACTATCTGCTCTTAGCTTACCTATGACAATTTTTTTTAATCCACTTTTGTCACATCTTTAGATTGGTTTGTCTCTTAGTGGAAGAAAAAGTTGAAAGAAGTGGACTGCAATATTTCCAAAGTCATTCATTTTAATTAAGGCCAAAAGTGACCAGTTGTGATTGATGTACTTTTTGTTCACGTGTATTAAAGTAACTGAAAAGTTTTCAGATATTTTTTTAATTGGGAGTTATACCTATAAACATTCAATTGAACCGTAGCACTCCAGAAAGGGAAAAGTCTTTAAAAGTCTACACAAACTGTAGCTGTGTGATGCTCTTGAAATAATTATGTTGCATTCACTCAAAGCTTCACCTTAACTTACAGAAAAATAATTAGTATAGGAGTTGTGTGAGTAGTTTTCAGGTTGGTTTATTTGGTGGTGTTTTTTGTGGAGTTTTTATTCTGGATGGGAGAAAGCAGCGTAACAGGGTTGAAACCATTCTTTAGGATGCAAAACTGCAGAATTGGTTGCTCAAACCACAACATGACTGAAACTTAATCCTAGGGAGGGTGGTGCCCTTCTCCCTGCATTCTTACCATTTTCTAAATTCGGTATTCCTAGCAGAAATTGTAAAAGAGCAGCAAAAGGTCAGTGTTCAAAATGTAATTTATTCAACCTGTCTCAGTGTTTTGGCAGACATATGCTGCATGGCATTATTTTCTCATTCTGTCGTTCTTTTATTCATTCATTTGCGTCATTTTCTCATTCTGTCGTTCTTTGTTTGCAATGTTTTCTCATTCTTTCCTTTATTCATTCTTTTGCATCATTTTTTCATTCTGTTGTTCTTTATTTGCTCATTTTCTTGCTCTGTCATTCTTTTATTTGTTCATTTGTATCATTTTCTCATTCTGTTGTTCTTTGTTTGCAACGTTTTCTCATTCTGTCTTCCCTTTATTCGTTCTTTTGCATCATTTTCTCATTCTGTCATTCTTTAATTTGTTTATTTGCTCATTTTCTTGTTCTGTCATTCTTTTATTCGTTCATTTGTATCATTTTCTTGTTCTGTGGTTCTTTTATTCAGTCATTTGCATAATTTTCTTGTTCTCTTGCTCTTTTATTCATTTATTTGCATAATTTTCTAGTTTGCTCGTTCTTTTATTCATTGATTTGCATCATTTTCTCGTTCTGTTTCTTTTATTTGCTCATTTTTTTCATTCTGTCATTCTTTTTTTCATTCATTTGCATACATTTATTATTCTGTCATTCTTTTATTCGTTCATTTGCATCATTTTCTTGTTCCATCATTCATTAATTCGTTTATTTCCTCATTTTCTCATTCTGTCGTTCTTTTCTTCATTAATTTGCAGACTCTTCTCGTTCTGTAGTTCTTTTATTTGCTCATTTTCTCCTGTCATTCCTTTTTCCATTAATTTCCATCATTTTCTCGTTCTGTTGTTCTTTTCTGTTCTTTTTGAGAGTGCAGTAAAAGCGAGCCCCAACTGTTTCTGGGCCCGGGATTCGGAGAGGGAGAGGGGAGCCTGAGCTTTTCGGGACTGTTCACAGCTAAGGAGAGTGCTATGGGAGTTGCTGGGGGTGGGGGGAAGCAATAGGGGTTTTGTACATTTCCTAAGCAGATTTATATATATAATTGTACATATTTTCTTATATCGCTAGTGTTTAATTAAAGCTGTGTAGTTTAGTTTTCAATCCAGCCAAGTCTCTCTCTTTTTCTGTCTCTCCTTTCCTACCTGGGTGGGAGGGGGAGGGGATCGAGAATGTTGTTGTCGATCCCGAGTCAAACGGTGACTCCTCATAATGTGGATAACTAATGGTGTTGTTGCTTCATACAGTATTTTGGGTGGAAAGGAACATACAGCAAAAATGTGTTTATCATTTGTCTGCACTTGTGGCTGTTACAGTATGAGTGGACCCAGCAGGTTGTTGACACCTATAAGAGGAACTAGAGAGCGGATCTTTAGGACCCCAAAGGACTTGGGAGGCTTGGAACAGAGAGGGGTCAGTATTCCCTCCCGCTTCCTGCCATACTCTACAAAAGCCAGGAGAACTGAAACTTCAGCCCCTTTTTCCTGTGCCTTTCTTCCCTGCTGGTGGTGCTGCTTGGAGGTTCTTCCACTCTTCAACTTGAACTAAACCAGGACATCCCAGCAGGCTGTGAAATCCATACTATTACCTGCAAGACTAAGGGAGGTGTGTGCTGTGGTCAGCCTCCTGAGAATTTGGATGCGTGCTTGGATAAATGGTGCCTGGTAGCATTGGAGCCAGCTGGGACCTGCAGAGTGTCCTGACACCTTAGCCCAGCTAGAGGAACTAGAGAGCAGATCTTTAGGACCCCAAAGGACTTGGGAGGCTTGGAACAGAGAGGGGTCAGTATTCCCTCCCGCTTCCTGCCATACTCTACAAAAGCCAGGAGAACTGAAACTTCAGCCCCTTTTTCCTGTGCCTTTCTTCCCTGCTGGTGGTGCTGCTTGGAGGTTCTTCCACTCTTCAACTTGAACTAAACCAGGACATCCCAGCAGGCTGTGAAATCCATACTATTACCTGCAAGACTAAGGGAGGTGTGTGCTGTGGTCAGCCTCCTGAGAATTTGGATGCGTGCTTGGATAAATGGTGCCTGGTAGCATTGGAGCCAGCTGGGACCTGCAGAGTGTCCTGACACCTTAGCCCAGCTACTGACGAAGAGGACAGCAGCAGGGACAGAGGGGTGTGTTTGTAACAGCACCAGAAATGAAGTTGCTGGTGGTGGCCTTCTTCTTCCTCCACTCCCTATTCAGGGGTTTTAGGGGTAGAAAGAGCTCCCAGTGCTGCAACCATTGCATCCACCTGGGTAAATGGTTGGGTATGGTCTTAATTTCTCTGCTATCTCTATTCACCAGGAACTGATGGCACCTACTGCTGGTCCCAGAGGCTAAAATCAGCCCTCACCACTCCAGATGGGATTTTTGAGCTTCTCAGTTAATTTTTCATCCAGAGGGAGCATCAGCTTTTTTTTCAGCATCTGCTGGTCACTCCTTGAAGGGAGATGCATGGGAACCCACCATTCTGTGTGCTGGGAGAAGCTGAATTTTCAGCTGATCTGGGAGGAGGAGAGTGTTTTGGCAGTGGGTAGGAGCTGGACTGACTTTGTGTGACACATCGTGCTCTCGAAGGAAGCATGTGGCCCATGATTTTGTCTAGGACACAAATTAGGATGTGGTTGTAATAAAGCTGGAGCTTTGGAAAAAGATAACCTCAATCCTTTTCCCTTTTCTCTTTTTCTTTTTCCTTGTATCTCTTTCTTCTTTTCCCTTTTCTTCTTTCTCCTTTCTGTTTGCTTTTTTCATTTTGGGGTTTCTTTATTGTTTGGGGTTTTTTTGGGGGGAGTGGTTGGTTGGTTTGTTTGGGTTTTTTTGAGAGTGAGAGGGTAGAGAATGTTACAGGTTCATTACCCATTGTAGCTTTTCACTGCTCATGTCATTGAAGTTCAGATGAAGGACAGGTCAGAGAAAGTGATCAGCACAGAAGATTGCTGTTACTAAGCAAGAGAAGCAACTGTCCAGCACTAGTGAAGACAAGTCTTTGGCCAGCATTTCCTACTTTTCCCAGAGAGAAGCCATGGGGCAGTGTTCCCACAGGCAATGCTAGGGAGGAGAAGCAGCTATCATCTAGCTGAGATGACCTTCTCTATGAAGAGAGGTATTGAGAAGAACTACCTGTTGTTTGTGGGCTTTCAAGAAGCTGCATCCATGTGAGAGTCATCTTACTGCGTGTATGTGTGACCCATCTACTGCTAGCTGTGTTGATCCAACCAAGGGCTGTGATTACAAAGGGAAGCTTGCTGTTTCAAGTTTCTTACCTGGAAGAAAGGTACAGTCAGAGGCTGTGGAGTCTTCTTCTCTGGAGATATCCAAAACCTGCCTGAATGTGGTTCTGTGCAAACTGCTCTAGGTGAACCAGCTTTAGCAAAAGGTTGGGCTAGGTGATCTCCAGAGCTCCCTTCCAACCCAAACCACACTGTTATTCTGTGAATGCTGGCCCTGATGCTTTGTCCCAGCCCACTTCTCCTACCAAGGGAGTTGCAGTGTTTCCTTTCAGTTCACTGACCAAGACACTGGAGATGTGGGAAAGTTTGGTGTTGTGTCTATAGTCAGTGTGGAAGTCTGTTTCCTGTTGCATGCAAGGCTTGAGTGAGTAATTTCTCTAGTTTATCTTGATTCAAATCAAGTTTTGTTGATGAAATATAGATGCTGGCAGTGGGAAGAAGGAGCAGCAACTGCCTGGAAGTGTTCAAGGCCAGGATGGATGGAGCTTGAAGCAACTTGGTCTAGTGGGAGGTGTCCCTGCCCATGGCAGGAGGTTGGAACTAGATGATCTTTAAGGTCCCTTCCACCCCAAATCAGTCTGTGACTCTGCGATTGTCTGTCCTTGCCCAGGGGACTACGGGAGAGGGTTTTTAGCTTTGGATTATTCCTGTGCATTAGGCACTTCACTATCAGTCTGCAAGAGGCTGAGGGTGACAGGTGGAATTGAAAGCTTCTCAGCCTGAGCATATGGTACCAAGGTGGGAACAAGCTCCATAAAGAACAGCTTTCCCCACTGCAGGGAGCTGTATCATTGTAACACTTCAAACACGAAATAAGGACTCCTCCTAAGCTGGCTTGTGATTAACTTGGCAACTTGGCTCCAGGAAGACCTAATTGCAGCCTTCCAGTACCTGAAAGAGGCCTACAGGAAAACTGGGGAGGGACTTTTTACAAAGGCTTGTAGCAAGAGGACAAGGGGGAATGGATTAAAGTTGGAAAAGGGGAGATACAGAATAGACATTAAGAGGCAATTATTCACTGTAAGGGTGGCAAGAGACTGAAACAGATTGCCCAGAGAACCTGTGGAGGCCCCATCCCTGGAAGTGTTGAGGGCCAGGTTAAATGGGGCTCTGAGCAACCTGGTCTAGTGGGAGGTGTTTCTGCTGATGCAAGGGTTTGGAACTATGTGATCTTTAAGGTCCCTTCTAAACCAAACCATTCTGTGATTCTATGATTCTATAATTACATGTAAGGGTGAGCACAACTCTCAGGACTTCTGACATTTCCAGAGTTCTCATTCTCAAATGTTTCAAGAGTGTCATCTCTACAGTTTAAGAAGCAATCCTTGCTAAGCCTGTCCTTACTGTGGTGCCTTGCAATGGGGCCACTTATATGTGATTCTAATGGTGTGTAGGTGCATGGCAGGAGATGGCTGTGGGCATCAGCTATGGGCTGCAGGCAGCCTTGATCTAGACAAACCACAGCCGTGCCCTTGGCAGTTAGAGAAAAACATCTTTGTAGGAAAAGAAGGTATGAGAGAGATACGGAAATTCTTGTAAGAAAACGTAGCTTGTAACCTATCACAAAGTAAGATAGAACGTGTGAACAGAAGCTGTTAACCAATGGGAAGGAGGCATAAGGCGTGTGGACAGGAGAAAAAGGTGTAAGAATGCTATGTAACCTAATAATAAAGACTGATACTTGTGACCATCATGGTGTTCCAGTCCCTTGCTCTGCCCCAGATGGCCTGCACACTGACCTTCAGGGTTGAGAGTGACCTTTCATGTGCTGTCTGTCACTTTCCAGAAAAGGTTTTTGACCAAACAAGGCATCTGTGCTCTAGTACCTGCGCTAGAGAAGCTCTCCTTCACAGTTGCTTTGGAAGTGCGGCAGAATATGCAGCTATGAGACAATGTGAGGCTGAGGCAAACACAGTTTATTTAAATACTTTACTTCTAGTTAACACGTGCTCTCTCTGAGGCACGTACCAGCAGAGCTTCAGCTATGTTCATACGGTACACCTAAACCAACGCACTTAGAAGGTTGGATCTATTTTGCTAGCTTAAACTGAACAAGAAGAGGCATAATCAAACAAGGGGAACCTATGTTGAAAAGATAATGTTGAGCTTGCCTTTACTTTTTGCAAAATGGTTGCTCTTTCAATACCACATTAGAAGGCCTCGGGCTGCTGGGGGGTCACCCTTGTTACTGGGAAGCCGCCCCTCCAGGGACCTGCTGCCGAGCCCTGCCAGCTGGAAAAGAAGCCGCATCTAAGGAGCCACACGCTACGGAAGGGTAAACGCGCACACACACGCACACTCACACACACGCGCACGCACACACGCACGTGCACACACATGCACACAAACATACTCACACACACACTCACACACACACTCTAACCGTCCTGCCAGGCTCAACTCCTCCCTCCCTCTCCTTTGATCCACAACCCTTCCTCAGAGCAAACACCTCAAGGGCACAGCACTTTTTGCATTACCTCCCTAAAGGACACATTACTGCCCTGATATATTTGTCATTTTTATATTTTCCCTAAACCTCATCCTTCCGTTTGTGTTAACCCTTAATAAACCGGTGAACTCATAAAACAAACATTGGTCTCTGTAGCAATTTGTGAGCATGGTGGGGGTGCATTCTAACAACCACTCTAAAATAGGGTCCCGCAGCGACTGTTCCTCTGTGAGAGGTGAACACCACGTGTGAGCCCTCGGTCTCATTCAACAGCCCCTCCAAATTGGGGGGGGAAAGTCACGAAAGCACCTGACAGCCAGTGGCCCCCCTGGCATTGACTCACGACACACGTCCTGTATCAAATAATCATATAATTCCAAGTTGGAAGGGACCTCAAGGATCATCTGGCCCAACCTTTCTTGAAAAACACGGTCTAGACAGGATGGCCCAGCACCGGGCTCAACTGAGCCCTAAAAGTGTCCCATGTTGGGGAATTCACTGCTTCCCTGGGGAGATTAGTCCAGTGTTTAATTGTTCTCATTGTGAAAAATCTTCCTCTCGTGTCCAATTGGAACAGCCTTAGGAGTACCTTGTATCCATTACCCCTCACCTTTTCCATGTAACTCCTTGTACAAAGGGAGTATCCATCTTTTTTGTAACCACACTTTAAGTACTGAAACACAGTAATGAGGTCTCCCCTGAGGCTTCTTTTCTCAAATTGAATTGGGGACCTTGTCTTCATGTGTGTTTTTATAGGTTTAACACAATTACAGTCTTGGAATCATCAGCAACTTTGCTTTTAATAACAAAAATAAAGCAAAACATCTGCTTTCAGTGGACTAATCTTTTAAGCTGTAAAAGCCTGGACTGGTTACTAATCCTAACTCATCTCTTGTATATGGGAAGGAGGGAACAGTTCCCTGGACACGAGAAGTGAAAGCTGAAATTGAAAATTCCACTAGACACGCATCTAACACCAAGCAGAGATGGACTTCAAGCACACTAGGGAATAGGACTAGAATTCAAAAGACCTTGTGAAATTGGAGAAATGAGGTAAAAAAAGAACATTTAATTTATGCAGGGAAAATGCAAATTTTATGGTTTGTTAGGAATAACCAGGATGTTAAAAACAGAATGGGGGACATTCTGTTAAGACAGAAGTTCTTCATAGCATGGCCTGGTTGTGCAGAGCAGAATTCTCCTAAATAACTAGTTTTAAACACCTACATTTAGTATTTATTTGTCTTGACATGCTATACCTTATAACAGGTTGCTCTGCCTAGCAGTTCAGCAGATAATGGCCAGATTCCTGCTTCTCAATTCACGTGGCCAGACAGCAATGCCATGTGGCACTTGGCCAAAGCACATTCGACCTTGGAAGGCAGCATGGCTGTCTCCTAGCGACACAGAACATAAAATATTATTTATCCATTTCTAGCGTGATCAAATTTGTCTTTGATGAACCTTTAATGTCTTAGTTACATTTTCTGTCATCACTTGTTCTACATTTAAAATATAAGTAACGTTGTTAGACACAAGGTCACATTGTTTATCAATCAGTATTACTTTTTCTGCTTTAGGGTACAAGCTTTACTTGGTTTTGTGGTCTAAATTTAGCTTGAGACCTTCAGGGAAACAGTAAATGTGGACTTCTCACAGCAACTCTAGTGGGGAGCATCAGAGAGCAGACAGTCAAATAAAATCATGCCATGGTATATTTCTCCTCCTGAAGAATATGGCCACTCCTAATGCATTTCTTCCATTTCTCCATTATTTTTCTTTCCTTTATGTTGGTTTATGGGCCAAAAAATGTAGACAAGCCACCAGCTCTCACTTCACGTGTAACATAGGCTTGGGATTTTACCCAGTCTCTCTTTTAACTGATCCATTAAACATTTCTGCAAGGGCTGGCTCTCCTTAGCATGATGTGTCAAAGAGATAGGAGGAAAATT
This sequence comes from Chaetura pelagica, assembly GCF_000747805.2. Lineage (NCBI taxonomy): Eukaryota > Metazoa > Chordata > Aves > Apodiformes > Apodidae > Chaetura > Chaetura pelagica. Next base: position 6,151,557 of record NW_009952564.1, read on the forward strand.
GTTGCAGGTGGGTGACAAAAGGGTTTCCTCTATTCTGAAGCCTTTAGAAGCTGCTCAGAGTCCGGTTTAGCTGAAAAGGGGGGAAAAAATTTTTTAAAATAATAATTAAAAAATGAAATAATAATAATAGTAGTAGTAGTAGTAGTAATAATAATAATAAGTAAGATGCAGGAAAATTATCTGAGCACTGGAGCACCTCAGCTATGAGACAGGCTGAGAGAGTTGGGGCTGTTCAGCCTGGAGAAGAGAAGGCTCTGAGGAGATCTCATAGCAGCCTTCCAGTACTTGAAGGGGCTACAGGAAAACTGGGGAGGGACTTTTTACAAGGGCTTGTAGTGATAGGGCAAGGGGGAATGGCCTTAAATTGGAAGAGGGGAGATTTAGATTAGACATTAGGAAGAAATTATTTCCTGTGAGTGTGATGAGACACTGGCACAGGTTGCCCAGTGAAGTTGTGGCTGCCCCATCCCTGGTGGTGGTCAAGGCCAGGTTGGATGGAGCTTTGAGCAACCTGGTCAAGTGTGAAGTGTCCCTGCCCATGGCAGGGGGGTTGGGACTAGATGATCTTTAAGTCCCTTCCAATGTAAACCATTCTATGATTCTATGAAGACCAAAGAGGTAACAAACATCACATCAGTCCCATCTTCCACCAGAAATAAGTCTCCAGCTCATCGGCTCCCCACCTCTCCCTCCAAGATCCTGGGATATGTTGATCTCCATCTCTCCTGAGTGGGGGTGCAGTGGAGAGGATGATGCTCCTTGCTGCATCTCGCCCACAAAGGAAGTGGCTCAGCACTATAAACTCCTACCTGCTCTTCTCCTGAGCACAATGAAGAGGACAACGATGAACATGACGGTAGCAATGAAAGCCCCCAATAGTCCTTCTGATCCTGTTTGCTCTGCAGAGGAAGAGGAGCATCAGTGAAGTTAAGTTGGCTGGAGTGGCTGAACAGTTGGCTGGAGTCATCGCAGTTAATCTATCTACCCCAGCACCTGAACATGTACATGCTCTTGCCAGGTACACAGATGTGACATGACACACATGAGCTAAAGCCACACAGACCCAGGGCCAGTTACACTGGCTCTACTCTCATGTCATAACTCATTAAACTGTAGTATTGCTTGCTTTTTCCATGCTGGGTCAAGACAAGGCACAGGAGCAATCTCCCATCAGCAGGGAGAGTGCTCCAGAAGCTCCAATGGGAAGAAGGATTTTTTTGTGCTGCTGGGACTATAGTTCCTAAGCAGCACTGGTCTCCAGATGAACATCTAGTCCAGCTGGTTGTCTAACTCCTTGGGGCATGCCTGTTTTCTTCTGCCTGCCCAGTGGGCTCCAACCCTTACACTACCAACTTTTGCTCTGTTGCTCCACTTAATGGTCATAAAATCCCTTTTCCCCTGAAGGAAATGAGATACTTGTTCCCAAAAAAACTTCAGGGAGTGAAATAAAGGCTGAGGAAGAGAAAGGGAAGAGCTGGATAGAGAGAATAAGTGTGAGAGGACACCAGAAGGAAAGCAGGGAGAAACAGGCAGATATGGTGTGACTCAGAGGTTTTGGTCTCTGTGGTGGGTTGATGAAGACATCTGAGCAGGACAAAGAACTTGCCTCTCTGCCCCTGACATTTACCTGGTGCCTTAAGATGGGCACTCACAGAGATGGGCTCTGCCAGGGCCATGTGTGACACACGGCAGCTGTAGGTGGCTGGTGCCTGCACTGTGGCTGAGCTGATGCTGAGGTAGGAGGTGATGCTGTAGGTGCCATCTCGGCTTTGCCGGTGGCTGGAGAAACGTGTGTTTGAGAGAGAGATTTCCACTTCACCCTTAGGAGTCTTCTGTGTCCAGCTCACTGAGATGTCCAGGGGGTAATAGCCAGCAATGTTGCAGGTGAGAGTAGTTGTCACACCCCTCTCGAATGTCACCACTGCTGGAACCACATGAACTCTTGGAGGCTCTGGAGGAGATAAACAGGGAACATACAGTTAGCAGGGTATAGAAATCCCCATCCATAAGGGAGAGAAGACAAGCTGGTTGTCACAATGAACATGGGGTATGATATGTTAAGCGTGCAGGGCAAAGTTTCAGTGCCTGGGGACATGGGACTCTTGTTGCCCCCAGATGTTTGTCTTCCTCACCTGCCACTTGCAGCTGGATGATGTGCTGGGCCTGGTGCAGTGAGGTAGACAACAAACAGATATATGTCCCTTCATCCCCTACGCTGACTTCTTGCAGGTTAAGTGATGCATCTCCGCTCCTCAGCAGCTCCACCACATCCACATGGACTTTTGGCTGTGCTGCTGGGCTTGTGCTCCCCACCTGGTACTGAAAAAGGCTACGGCCGCTGCCTCGATGCTGCCTCCTCCACTCCAGGGAGAAGAACCAAGAGCTGGGAGCCAAGGCAAAGTGACAATCAAGGGTGACTGAGCTGCCAAGACGCACACGCAAGGAAGTATTGTGTGATGATGATTGAAATTCAACTAGAAACAGAAAGGACACAGACAAGCAGAAGGTTAAACAGATGTAGTTAAAGAAGGCACTATTGGGTGGGAAGGGCTGGTGGAAGGGCTGGCAGTGAACTCCCCAACAAAAGGAGGCACAGGCACCAATATGGAACCATGTGGACCTGGAACCATGAAGAGCTGGAGAAAGCCAGTTTGGTGAGATTAGCAGGGCAGGGAGACAAGTGAACACCAAGTACACATCATGATCTTGAAGGTGTGTGTCACCCCTAGGGGCTGGGGCACGGGAAACCTTGAGAGGAGGTGTGGGAGGGGCAATACATGAGGCCCCTATTTCCCCAAGCACCAATTCCTGTCAGCCCTCAGGTCCTGGTGAGAGGTGGGGCATGGGACATGTGGGCAGGCAGGGCTTCTCTCCCCTCAAGTTCCTCACTGCTTTGGGGGCACCCTGGACATCTGGTCACCTGTGGTCAGCACTGTCCCCTCTTTACTCATAGGAATCCTCAGCTTTGGGTGCAGTGTTGCATTGTGCTCCTTCTCCTGCTCTTGGCTGATGCAGTGGGGGCCTCTGAGCACCAGGGTGATACTGATCCCACTGGAGAGCTGCAGGGTGGCCATGAACCAGGAAAGACGGCAGGGCCTCTCACCAGCCTGCTGGAAGCTGTATGGGGAGATCTCGCAGCTCACCTCCTCCCCACCACAGTCTGCGTGCAGCAGGGACTCTGCGTGGGGGACAGAGACGGATGGGGCTGTGGGGAGAGGAGAAGAGGTTTAACCATCTGAATCCAAATGGGAAAAGAAGCGCAAGATGATGAGATTTCTTTTTTGGAGAAGTGGCATGTGCTGCAGGTGTCAGTCAGAGTCCAGAAGTGCCAGGCAAGGCATCAGAAATTAAGGCCTGCAAAGAATAGGAGAGGTTTGTCACAACTGTCTTACATCCCTGTGCCTGTTGGCTGCATTTGATCTTGCAAGATAGGAGTAGCAAGGACAGGAATAGATAGGAAGCTGTTAAGAAAGGAGAATAAACAGAACAGACAAGCTGTGTATGCCCAGCAAACGGTGTATGAGAAATGCCCAGTAAAGACTTGGCTGTTCAGTTTAGGCCTGAATCCAGAAAGAAAGGGGACACTGAAACATCCCACATAAGGGAAGAAAGGATTGCAAGAAGGCAGAATGGCTGTATGTACTGGATGCACACAGTGTCTGTGCCTTTGGTCACGGCATGGGCTTCAATGTAGGGGCAAGCAGGTTGGCACCCATGGGTGAAGTAAGGAGAGCCAAGCTGCACACAGCCAGCCTTCTCAGCAGGAGAGTTCTGCTTCACTTACCATGACACTTCCTGCTAGGAAAAAGCATCTGCTTGACTGAAGATGTAAATGCTCTTTATGGGTGCAGTAACACCATATAGTGGAATAATTCCTGAGTTGTATTTCTCAAGGTATTTCCCAATAAATAGGCAATCTAGGATAGCCCCAGTAGGAGAGAGGTGCCTCAACAGGGTGAGCTAACACCTTCCACCAAGTTCCTTTCTTAAAGTCCCAACCCCTGAATTCAATGAAATCATGCATGAAGCTTTAGTGGCCATTGAAAAACTGCCTAAATTCAATTAAAAGAAAAATCATGTCGATGCCTGGTACATACAAGTGGCCCAAACCCCAGTGGCAGCTCTCCCACCCCAGTTCTCTCACTCACCTGAGGCTTCAAAGACAATAGGAAAAGAGAAGTCAGGATTTGCCTGTGGAATTTTGTACTCAGCTTCATCCCCCAAGTTCCCGTCGTTCCTGACGCTGATGTCCCTCAACACGAGGGTAGCAGGATGCTGGGATGACAAGCTGCTGAAGGCACGCAGAGACCCTCTGGCATCTTCCCCCACGTAGGAGCAGCCCAGGGCGATGTCCACCTTGCGAAACGGAGGTGCTGGCTCTTTAGGGAAGGAAAAGAACCGCATCCTTACGACAAAGAACAGCGTACGAGCTTCTCCGGGATGGCCAGTAGGGATAAATAATCGGGAGGCAGCGGGGCTGGCTGCAGCTTGGAGGTTGCTCTCCCAGCCCTGCAGGCTGCAGACCCCTCTAGCCCCGCACCACCCTCCCCCGGCAACACTATCAATCTTTAGGAAGCCCCTGATTTTCCACTGGAATACCTTCGCCGAAGGAATGGGGGGTTGTGAGCGCAGGAGGCCCCGGCCCGGCCCCGGGAAAGCCCCGACCCCGCCTCCCCGGCCGCCCGCAGCTCACC
>NW_009952564.1:6157333-6177613 GCF_000747805.2 Chaetura pelagica
GGGGGGGAAATGATGCTGCTCTGCTGGTCCGTTCGTCTCCTGCCCGCCTTGTCAGCCCCGCAGCAGCACCCGAGACGTGGGCTGTGATAATCGTAGAAACACAGGCTCATGGAATGGGTTGGGTTGGAAGTGACCTTAAAAACCCTCTATTTCCAACCCCCCTGCATGGGCAGGGACACCTCCCACTAGACCAGGTTGCTCAGAGCCCCATCCAGCCTGGCCTTGAGCACTTCCAGGGAGGGGTCCTGTGTACACACCTGCAGGGAACCGGGATAACCCCCCTGCCTCAGCTCTTCCAGCCTGACACTCAGCCCAAGAAGCACCTTGCCAAATACGGCTGCTTCTCACAGACACAGCCCTTGCATCCCAATCCCATCCACACTCCCCACTTCAGTCCTTGTTGGAAAAGCCCCACAAAGAATATTAACTCTTCCTGCTGGACCTATGCTTAGGATCCCTGAGCTGTCAGATGTGGCCAGCCCATCTGACTAGCTTTCCCACTGCCTCACTGCTGGTAATATCACACACTTACCAGCTCAGCCTGAGGGTCTTTGCATCCCCCTTCAATCCCAGATGCACTCACATAACTACATGTTATTATCCAGCATTATCTGTGCACCCACATATTCCTGTCAGCCAGTGAGGCAGAACACAAGCATCTGTGCAACTTCTTCACCCTGGACGAAGGCAACAGAGCACTATGCTCATGCAAGGCTTCTTTCTCTGATTTGTTTTAAGAGCTGCTCCAGCAGGGCCAAAACTGCATTTTGGCAGATTTGCCCATTAGCTTTTTTATGCAGAGGAGCTGGGGGAGGTCCATTGCCTGTGCTGTGGCTGTGAAGAGAGGTTCCAACACAGCAGTTGTGATAGACAGTGTTTTGCAGAGCAGTAAGTCACAACTGATTATTCTTTGTGTCTGCTAAAGCTGGGTCTTCTGTTCTCCAGAGGTGCATGCTGGATCAGACTGACTGAAAGGAAAAGCTCTGGTAAAAAGCTCTGCAACTCACTAAGCTGGCTGGTAAATAAGACTTTACTCTGTAGGTATCATGTTCAAGAGAGCTATTCAGTGATGCTGCAACTGCTGGGAGGTGGCTTTGTATCTGTTGACTGATGCAGGGAGATAAAAAACCAATTAAATATATGGTAACAGATAAGGAGGTATTGATGGGCAGAGGCCTAGGCAACAAAGGGAAAGAATATACTTGTGATGAGAAAAGCAGCAGCAGACAATACTGGTAGCCAAAGGGCATCTAGTTCAGCTGAGGGAAGTGGTTAAGGCCAGGGAGGCAGATGTACAGGTTCTTCACAGAATCAGAGAAATGGTGGCAGGAGGAGACATCCAAAGTCTCTGATCCAACCTCTGGTTCAATCAGGTCACCACAATTTTTGCCAAACAAGTCTGGAAACCCTCCAAGAGTGGAGATACTGCCACCTTTCTGGGTACCTGTTCCAGTCCTGCATTTCATTTACAGCAAAAAAAATTAATAATTACAATAATGGGGAATCATAGAATGGTTTGTGTTGGAAGGCACCTTAGAGATCATCTAGTTCCAATCCTCCTGCATGGGCAGGGACACCTCCCACTAGACCAGGTTGCTCAAAGCTACATCCAAGCTGGACTTGAACACTTCCAGGGATGGAGCAGCCACAACTCCCCTGGGCAACCTGTGCCAGGGTCTCACCATCCTCACACTAAAGAATTTCTTCCTAATGTCTAACATAAATCTCCCCTCTTCCAGTTTAAAGCCATTCCCCCTTGTCCTCTTGCTACAAGCCCTCATAAAAAGTCCCTCCCCAGTTTTTCTGTAGCCCCTTCAGGTACTGGAAGGTCACTATGATGTCTTTCTGGAGCCTTCTCTTCTCCAGGCTGAACAGCCCCAACTCTCTCAGCCTGTCTTCATAGGGGAGCTGCTCCAGCCCTGGGAGCATCTTCACAGCTCTCATCTGGACTTTCTCTAATAGCTTGGTGTCCTTCTTCTGTTGGCTTCTCCAGAATTGGACACAGAACTCCAGGTGGGGTCTCACGAGAGCAGAGCAGAGGGGCAGAATTAACTCCCTCGACCTGCTGGCCACACTTCTTTTGATGCAGCTCAGGACACAGTTGGCTTTCTGGGCTGCAAGTGCACATCGCCGGCTCGTGTTAAGCTTCTCATCAACCAAATTCCCCAAGTCCTTCTCAGGGCTGTTCCCAGTGAATTCTCTGCCCAGTCTGTAACTGTGCTTGGGATTGCTCCAACCCAAGTGCAGAACCTTGCACTTGACCTTACGGAACTTCATGAGGTTGGCATGGGCCCACCCCATGAAGCCTGTTAAGGTCCCTCTGGATGCCCTCCCTTCCCTCCAGCGTGCCAACCATACAGTTTGTTGTCATCAGCAAACTTGATGAGGGTGCACTCAATCCCACGGTCCATGTCACCAACAAAGATGTTAAACAGCACCAATCCCAGTACTGACCCTTGAGGAACACCACTTGTCACTCATCTCCATTTGAACATTCACCACAACTCTTGGAGACTGACCATCCATTGTTGCTGAAATTCAGCCTGACCTTCTCAAGCTGCAACTTGTTGCTGTTGACCACTTGTTATATCTCTGGCTGCTATTGGGAATACTGGCTCCGTTATCATCAAAACTACCTTCCAGATATGGGCAGGAAAGAAATATGAGCTACTGATCTGCTATTATGCAAGCAATGGAAGTATGGTAGAATAACGGTTATTCCTAGCATTAAAATATTCTGCTGTTTAGAACTGATAGAAAGGAAGATTAAAATATTGCATTAGCATCACATGAATGATATTACAGGTTGTTTAGGTGAAACTCAGCAAATTAAAAAAGGCTTTTACGTGATGCAGCTTGAAGTCAGCTGTGGACCACTCAATTTCATAACTGCATATATAGGGGGAGGGTGAAAACTAAAAGAGATAAATCCCAGTAAGGACTACCCTGCCATGGGGAAACTAACTTCATAGTTATAATAATCTCTGATGATCACAATGGACCTCAGGCCTATGATTCTCAATATGACAGAAGACAGATTCCTACACAAACCATCAGTGAACCTACGAAAGATTTGCTAGCTGCAAACAGCCACTAAGTCATAGAGCAGGTGGTCATCAAAAATAGATTTTGGGCGTGTGATCAAAATTTCCTTACATATAAATTAAGTGGGATGCTAAATAAGGACTAGAGAAGCTAAATAAGAATTGTCTGTTCTATACATGAGGGTTTTGTTTCAAAACAAAAAATATCAAAGAGTTAAAACTCTTTAATATAGACTGTAGCAGCAGGGAAGGTGGATGTAAAAGAAGCCCAGAATTTCTGTGGGTGGCTATGGAACTTGCACCCCAATTAAATAATCAAAAAATCCCTCTGTATTTACCTAGCTGAAGAGACACAAAGTTATTAAAAACAGGTGAAGAGTAAGGACAGAGATCAACAAAGAAAATCCTTCTTCAAAAGTTTGTTGACAATAATGCAACATCAACATGGAAAATGGATTTTTAAAAGAAGATAAAGTTTTTCATAAAAGTAAATAGCTGAACCAGAAAGGAGAAAGTGGCTGTGCAAAGAGAATGGGGTAAAAAAAAAAAAGTAGTTGTTGATGACATGTAGCCTTAGTCTTAAATGAGGAAAATTATACTGAAGGTTGGAGCAGAGGAAAGGAGTATAGTGAATTTAAGGGTACAGGAATTACCACATCTGCTTCAAAAGGAAAGCAAACATTATTGTGATGAAACTAAGAAAACAAGCTAAGACATGGATTTTGTTGGATTTTTTTAAACCATAAGGATTTTTATTTTTAAGAAAGCAAAAAAAGAGTTACAGAGTTTTGCAAAATAATAAGCATTATTCAGATAAACTTCATCTTATTTGTGCTCACTCAGTTTTGGGAGCTGGAGGCCTGGCAAGGAATTTTTTCCTTCAACCTAGACTTATGATATGTGTCAGTAGGTGACTTATCCTTTCATCCCTTAAGACACACCATCTCTCCCATGTTACTCTAGAACACTGATTGGTAATGTCCAGTCCCTTCCTCAAGGAGAAGCATTTATCCAGAAAGTCTGCTGACAGCAAATTATGAGCGTACAGGAACATCTAAATGTGTGACCTTTTGGTGGTTTTATGGTGGTGCCTCAGCTCATGTGTCAACAATCCACTGGCTGAATACTCTAACCTAGAACGGAGGTTGTGCCATAGAATGAGGTACACTGCATAAATCATAATTCGAAATAGTCTGCATTTCACTGAGTTCATCTGGCTCCTCCAAATATCTTACTTTGTCAGTCAACATCAAATAAAATACAATAAACTCTCCATTCTCCTTATGTCTCTGCTTTCCTAAACATCACTCCTGTCCTCTTAGTGTGTCTGTTGAATTGAACTGTGTCCTCCTAAGTCATTTGCTGCTGCATCAGCTCCTCCACATCCCACTTCCCTTAATTTGTGTGCCCTTTTACCTTTCTCCACTTGCCTCTGCCCAGTGAGACCCATAATCAGGCAGGTCTCCTCTATCCAAGCCCTTTACCTTTCCTACTAACCATAGTTCTGTCCTCTTCTCTCAAGCCTTTTTGCCCTACTCTGATCTGTCTGATTTCCACAATGCCATCATTTCAGTCCCTATTCTTCCAATGAGAAGAAAAGCTGCAACACAGGCCAGCCTGGAGTGTGTGGAGTATTGCTCTTGCCCTTCACAAGAGCTGTTGGCAGCATGAATGAGATCAAAACTCTGACGATCCAGACTGCGGGATCTAAACTGAGAGCAGCCTCAATGCTTTGCTGGATTCGCATCCTATTTTCCAGTTCAGACCTCATCACAGCAAAAGAGGTATTTTGAAAAAGTCAGATGCTCAGATTCTTATAATTAAATCCCTCAAGCTGAAATTCAGGAAGAGTTTTAATTTTCCATTGGTCAAGCTATGAGCTTAAGCTAGGAGCTTAAGGACTTGTTGAACTCAAAGCATCTAATTTTGTGCTCACTAAGATAAACAAGGCAGGCAAATTCAATTCCTTGCAGCTCCCCAAATTTTCTACTGACTCTGCTAATTAGAAGGCCATCAACACTGAGCTAGCTTGGTGTGCATCTGCTGGTTAATTAAGCTGCAACCAACACCAGCCCACAGCTCTCCACTAGTGTTAAATGTGAGATAAAGAACAAAGTGACTACCAGCTGGCATTTGCCAGGTGTGTATGCATGGGTATAAGGAGGAGCTCCACTTCCCTGTACAGCTTTGCCTCTTCCATGGTCAAGTTCATAGAATCATAGAATCAATCATAGAATCATAGAATCACAGAAGATTGTGGGTTGGAATGGACCCTAAAGGCCATCTGATCCAACCCCCCTACAATAAACAGGGACATCTCACACTAGAACAGATTGTTCAGAGCCCCATCAAGCCTGACCCTGAATGTCTCCAGGCATGGGGCCTCTACCACCTCTCTCTAGGCAACCTGTTCCAGTGATCCACTACCCTCATATTAAATAACTTTTTCCTAATGTCCAACCTAAATTTACCCTTCTCTAGCTTGAAACCATTACCCCTTGTCCTATTGTTACATGCCCTAGTGAACAGGTCTTCCCCAGCTTTCTTAGAGGCTTCTTTCAGGTATTGGCAGGTCACTGTAAGGTCCCACAGAGTCTTCTGTTCTTCAGGCTGAACAATCCAAGCTCCCTCAACCTGTCTTCATAGGTGCTCCAGCCCTCTGATCATTTTCACTGCCCTCCTCTGGACATGCTCCAACAGGTCCACATCCTTCTTGTATTGGGGGCTCCACAGCTGGATGCAGTACTCTGGGTGAGGTCTCACCAGGGCATAGAGGGGCAGAATCACCTCTCTCTTTCCTTGCTGGCCACAATCTTCTTGATGCAGCCTGGGATGCAGTTGGCCTTCTTGGCTGCAATTTGCACATTGATGGCTCATGTCCAGCTTTTGATCCACTAGTACTCCAAGGTCTTATTCCACAGTGTTGCTCTCTATCATGTCTTTCCCCAGCCTGTATTCATGTCCCTGGTTGCCCCGGACCAGGTGCAGGACTCTGCACTTGGCCTTGTTGAACCTCATGGGTTTCACCTGGGCCCACTTCTCCAGCTTGCCCAGGTCCCTCTGGATGGCATCCCATTCCTCTGGTGCATCAACTGCACCACACAGATTGGTGTCATTGGCAAATTTGCCAAGGGTGCTCTCATTGCCACTGTCAATATAATTAATGAAGATACTAACCAACACTGGTCCCAGTACAGGACTAACCAGACTAACTTGAGGATGGCTGTGGATTTTCATCTTTCTAGAATCACAGAATAGTTGGTCTTGGGAGGGACCTTAAAGATCAGCTAGTTCCAACTCACCTCTATGGGCTCTCCCACTCAGACCCCCATCCAAGCTGGACTTGAACACTTCCAGGGATGGAGCAGCCACAACTCCCCTGGGCAACCTGTGCCAGGGTCTCACCATCCTCACACTAAAGAATTTCTTCCTAATGTCTAACATAAATCTCCCCTCTTCCAGTTTAAAGCCATTCCCCCTTGTCCTCTTGCTACAAGCCCTCATAAAAAGTCCCTCCACAGTTTTCCTGTAGCCCCTTCAGGTACTGGAAGGTCACCATGATGTCTTTCTGGAGCCTTCTCTTCTCCAGGCTGAACAGCCTCAGCTCTCTCAGCCTGTCTTCATAGGGGAGCTGCTCCAGCCCTGAGATCATCTTCACAGCTCTCATCTGGACTTGCTCTAATAGCTCGGTGTCCTTCTTCTGTTGGGTTTTCCAGAATTGGACACAGAACTCCAGGTGGGGTCTCACAAGAGCATATCAGAGGGGCCGAATTAGCTCCCTCGACCTGCTGGCCACACTTCTTTTGATGCAGCCCAGGACACAGTTGGGAAGATTACTTAACCAAATTTACAGTTTACAGAAATATATATTCACAGCAATCAACCTGTCTTTTCCCCTCTCCATGAAATAACAGCCAGTGTCTCTCCAGTGTACCCCACGGCAGTACCAGAAGGAAAATGACCCATTTTCCTAGATGTTGTATGTACACCCTGGCTGATCCCAAGAGGTAGAGGTTGCAAAATTCCTGTCTCCAACTCACACCCTGAACCCCCACATTTACAAAGGTTGCATCCTCCCTGCAGTCTGACTCAGGCAGCTCCTGCAGAGGGAAGAAGTAGGATCAATGGTAATAAGGTTGGAACTGAAGTCATGTGATCTCCAGGAACAGGAAGATACAAATACAAATTCCTGGAGGCCAGAAGCAGAATAGCAGTGGTGCTGGTGACACTGGCACTAAAGATAAAACAAACCCATCTAATCCCTAATATAAGGCACTATTTCAGAGCAGCTACACCAGCTTACAGCAGCTAAGTGGCTGATCAGGTGAGAGATGGTGCACAGGCAGAGCTTTTTAATGTCTTTTATTCCAGCCTTGAGCACTGACTTACTCTGCATCTTTGTTTCCCCCCCTCCCCAAATTATCAACAATTTTGGGTGGCTCCATTTTTAAGTACCCAGCATAGATACTGACACCAGTTTTTGGATATGCATTTGCAGCTACCATGGTCTGCAGCTACAGCAGGGGGTCAGCACCTTTCAAAATCAGGTACATGGTATGTGAAGGGTGAGGCCCTGATGTAGAGACCAGTTTAGGAAGCCTGACTCTTATGTTCTCACCTGTCAAATTCCCTGTGTAAAACAAAGCAATAATATTGGGTGCCTTATGTTATATGGAATGTTTTGAGGACAGGTGGACTTTTGTAAGCAACTTTAAAGGATGGCCAGTTTGTTTTTCATAAGCCACTGTGATCACTCAGCTCTAACTGCTCCTGGCCCAGCTTCGGTTCTCTGTGTTCATTTGCTTCAGTTTCCTTGGTATAAAAACTGGGATGCTACTTATGTTTTCTACAAGGTACCTGCACATGCAAGTTTATTCTCATGTGAAAAGCATTGCAAGACTTCCCAGAAAGCATCTCTAGGGACAGAAAACAGAATGGCACTAAGGAAAAAAAAAAAAGTAACTGCTGTTACTCCTGGGACCAACCCACTGCCTCCCCACCCCCACTCAGATAATATATGCTCCTGAGGGCATGTGTCTGGAGAAGAAAAAACATCATCTTTTGGTTAAAAATCTCATAGGGACCACTCAAGCTGCACATGTAGTCAAGGAAGAGCTGCACTCAGCACGGCTTTTGGTCACCAGGCAATTCATGCTTTTGATTACCAAGTTCTCAGCTCAGGTTCCATCAGCAACCTTTATAGGTAAGAGAGGGATCCTGCTTGCAGAGCCACCTCATCCAGATCTCCACTGTGACCAGCGATGGCAAGTGTGGTGTGTGTCCATCCACCCAGGCCTGTTTTCACCTGGCCACACCAGGTGAGGAGAACAGTGGTCCAGGCTAGCAGATGTCGCAGCTCCTACTGAGGCTCTTCTGCCCAAAACAGTGAGATGAAGGCCAGACCCCATGTTTTGAGCTCACACTTCTGGCTACAAGCTGAAAAAAGAAAGGGGTGTGAGTGGGTACTGCTGGGCTGTGCAGCGGCTGCAAGCTGTCAAATCAGTTTATGGCCATTTCAGAGGAATCCCACCCACCACCACAACTATGGCATTTCTAATTAGCACCTCTAGAATGTGTTTAAATAGTGTAATAAGACAGACACAGTTGGTAACATGCCTGCTTCCTCTCTTTTCTGGCCTGAACAAACACATTCTTTTTTTAAAATTAGTGTATTTATTAAATAAATAAATAAATAAACCAAATCCTAATCACTCTTCTGCTCTGTAAAAAAAATAAAAAGTTCTTATACGCCAGCTCACTTAACTGAAGCAAACATTATCATACCATCACTGAATGGGTTACTGACTGCCTTTCTTTTACAGAAAAGAAAAGTATTTCTTTGACACATTGATACAGTTGCTTACAACTACAATTTCCAATTTACAACTGCAAAACTGAGTAGGTAAGGCATTCTAAAAATTACTTCCAATATTCTTTGATGGTTTTAATAGATTTTTAAATAAAAAAAGAAAAAGTTATAAACTGAAAAGCATACAAAGGCAGTTGAGCCCCTAAAACTGTTGACTGCTTGGTTATTTGTCACAAAGGGCAAGTTTGTTTGGTTTGGTTCGGTTTGAATGCTCCCATGAGCTCAGCATTGTGCTTGTGCTCAACTAGGCACACTTGCTGAATCGGAGTCCTGAATTATGGTCTGTGGCTGCACAGTGAAGTCCTGAGTCCTCACTGGACTTCTAATTAATTCACTTAACTTTGGGGAGTCCTTTTCTTTTCCCCATTCAGAACAGATTATGAGTCCCTAGATCTTCCATGCAGGAAGGCAGCTACCTGTGCTCCTAAAGCATGGCTTTCCAGACAAAACTAAGGTGTTTCAGACCTAGTCAAGCTACATACATCAACTGTGCTTTTTTCTCTCGGAGACATGGTACAGGAATCATAGAATCATCATAGAATCACAGAATGGTTTGGGTTGGAAGGGACTTTGAAGATCATCTAGTTCCACTCCTCTATATGGGCAGGGACATCTCCCACTAGTCCAGGTTGCTCAGAGCCCCATCCAGCCTGGCCTTGAACAATTCCATGGAGGGGGCATCCATGGCCTCCCTGGGCAACCTGTTCCAGTGTCTCACCACCATGACACTAAAGAATTTCTTCCTAATTTCTAGCCCAAATCTCCCCTCTTCCAGTTTTAATCCATTATCCCTTCTCCTCTCACTACAGGCCCTTGGAAAAAGTCCCTCCCCAACTTCCCTGCAGCCCCTTCAGGTACTGAAATGGCAGCCTACCTTAAAGGTTGTGAAGATGCTCATTTCAAACAAGTTCCTTTTTGCTTTCTTCAGGATGCTGCATTAAGCAAGGAACAGAAACACAAACAAAAGCATGTGATATCAGTGAGCAGTGGATGAAGTTTTAGCAATTAATGCAGGGGAAAAAAAGAATGCAGGCTATTTCAAATGCAGCTGGAGAGAAGCCAGTTTTGTACGTAAAAAGGAGAGTTGGAAGCAACAATCTTTGCACCCAAATTCCCAAATCTTCTTCTCAAAGTCCCCAAAAGGAGCATAGCAGAAGGGAAGCAGGTTGTTCAGACCCTACTTTTAAAAGTAGAAACCAAAGTCTTTCGAGTCTCCTCTCGAGATTCACACATGCCCGTCAGCAGCACGGGGTCCATCTTGCGCTCCACCTGGTAAAAGGGACAATTCTTCAGGTGCTCCGACATGCTCACCACCTCGCTGTGCTGCCATTTGTGAACTGTGGAGAACAGGCTGCTGAACTGCCAGATCTAATATGGGAAAGGGAAGAGAAAATGGGAATGTTGGTAAAAACAGAAGACTTTTAAATATATATATATATGCTTATAGTGGGCTTATATTACTCATATTGGACTGGCTAGTGAACACTTGATTGTGCAGGGCTGGCACAACAAGTGGAAATGGCATCTGTATTGTTATGCACCTCATACTTGCTGGTTTTGCTGCTTTGTCATCACCTGCCATTTTTAAAGGGAAAGAATCCAGGACACCTGACCACCACCACACCTCTACAGAAAACTCCATCACATGTACAATGTGATCCAAGATGATTATAAAGCAGAATGACTACAGAATGCTTGTATGATATATATCTCAAATATACCTGACTTCAGAAAGACCTTCTGTGAGCAACTTCAAAGTAATTAACATTACACCACTGTTGTTATTCACCCCACCCCAGAACAAACCTGGGAAATCTAATGTTGAAGTTATTCCCAGAGGACATACAAGTTCATAAAAAAGAGACATGTGCAGTTTAAAATTTCATATCACAGTGGTATCATGTGCTGTGTAGTGATATACTAGCATGTACTGCTAAGACTGTGATTAAGTCACTTTAATATTTTGCTGTATACCATTAGATCAAATTAATTTTTTAAGTCACAGTATATTTCTTCTCCCTAAAAATGTTCCTTCCTGTGGAAGAAGGACAATATGTGGGTGGGCTACACTTAACGTTACCTGACCCTGTCCTAGTCCTAAGTAATCATGGCTATTATACACATTAGTCAAGAAATTCAGAATAATTACAAACATAATTACAAAGCAGTCTGTGCATTAAAAACAAGATTCCTGGATGGTCAGCACAGAAAGGTAACATGAAAAGAAAGTCTTTAAATTCAATGCTGCTGGTTTGAAATTGCACTACAGTAACTGAAATTAATTGCTATATGATTGCTCAGGTCGAATTTCTTCCTTTTACTAAAGGAAGTTACATCCTCCAGTAATTTATTTCAGTAGCTAATTCAACCTGCAGCCACTAAACTTTGTTACACAGATTTTGAATTCACAACTCATCATGTTTTCTCTTCATAAAGAGTACTTTTTCTTAATAAAGAGTCATAAACTGCTAAGCTTTCATTGGATAAGAATTGATAGGTGGAGATCTTCAAGGGATCTGTCTGAAAGACAGGTCACAAATAATCTCTGGGCATCTTCCCTGGATCTCTAAATTATTTGTTCCTAGATGTCTGTCCTGTTTGCTTGGTCATGCTGGAGTCTCTAATGTTATTGTTTCAAAAAGTTTTATGTTAGAGCAGCTGCAAGACTAGAAGAAAACCCTATAATAACTATTGTTCAACTAGGCCTTAAACTGACCTGTTTCCATATTTCTCTCAGACTACATAAACAGCCAATAAGGGGGGTAATTTTCCAGCAGAAGCAGTGAGAGACCAGCTTTGCAGAAGGCTTTCTATCTCAATGCTGCTCCCTCAGGTGCTCACCACCCAGAGTCAGACGCTTATGGCAATCTGGTGAACTAATCATGAAAGCCCTCAGAGGCTGATGTGAATGCCTGAGCTCCTTTCAGAGCCACATCTCCTCATTCTTTACCCTTTTGGAATTCTAAAGCATGTTTTAGTTTTGACTACCCTAGTTTGGCTTGGAAAGAGCAAAAAAAGTATGAACTTCAAGTTTGGGGGATTGGATCTAGATTATCTTTAAGGTCCCTTCCAGCCCAAACCATTCTATGATGCTATAATTCTATGATTCTTCAAAAATCCATGTGCAATCTTTAAATATCAGGAATTTTCAGTTCCCAGTGCCTAAAAATGGTGTCTATGCAAATAGGTTACCCAAGACATGCTTGGGTGGGGACTTCCAGCTAGTTAGATGGTGTCCATTTACACCTTCCTACCTGTGCTAGATGTACTGCATTTTACAGCCCTGTCCTGACAGTTGTGCTGCAAATTCACAACCTTATGAACCTTCTCCACATCTGCATATTTATTAGCAGCATTGCCTTGCCACATTTGTGTTCTGAACCCACATCTGTCCTTCTCCCAGTGTCACTTGCCTTTTTGCGAGCTTTCCACGAAGTACCACCATGGGAATATCTCTTTTTCTCCCAGACCAACAGGACCATTCCCCTTTCTTGAAGAAGAGTGGCACAGATGTCCCTCATCAGCACTGACACTTGTGACAGCTGAGATAAACTGAAGCTGTCCAGGAACCCCGCAATGTACTTGAGCACTTCCACTGGGAGGCTGCTCAGCGAGTCCTTATTTCTCCTTTGATTAGCCACTGTGGAATTGCCCTTCCCTGATTCGGCAAGGCGGGTGTCCACCTCTGGCTTAATAGCAAATGTCTGGAGAGGCTTGCTGTATATAACCTTGGCCTTAACTCCATCAGGGCAGAAGTGATTTTGAACAAAAGTACATCCCAAGTAGGCCAGTGGGCAGCGATGCTGGAACCATCCATCGAGACATGACTGGATATCAGCATGCACATTCCTGAAGTGGGATGGGAACTCATCCCTCCTGAAGAAATGACTGCAAGTGAATGTGAAAGCTGAACTGCTTTTGTTGTGTCTTCTGGTTACACAATCAGTGTAGAGCTCCACATGGAGTTCAGGTGGGCTTTTTTCATCCAGAATATCTGCTAGAACAGCATTGGAGGAGAAGGGCTCCAGAGAAAAGTTGTATGTCTGTGTTGCAAAATCCACAAAGAGTCCATCAATACCTCTTGTTTCAGAGATCTCATGGCCTTTCAGCTCTTTTTCCAGTGCACACAGGAGTGTGGCTTTAACTATATTTGTCTTAGGTAGTTCTTCTAGGTTTATTCCCAGTTCTGAGGTATCCACTGACTTGTCTGAAGTTGGCATCTTGTGGCCAAGTGCATCTCCTAGTCGTGCTCTTTTGCCACAGTAACTAACTGGCACTTTAAAGGTATAGACAGTCTTCACCTCCTGAGCTTCCAAGTTCCCATAGACAAAGTCTTTCTCTCTGGGAGTACAAGCAGCTAGCTGGCCAAAGCGGATAAGCATTCCTCCATGATGTACCAGATACATGTTGTAATCACCTACACCAACCTCCTTCTTCAGCCTCTCCAGGACTCCTTCTTGCCAGGGAGCCAGTCCTGTCATTTCTGTATTTGGTGTTACTCGTTCAGACTTTTGGTCCTTTGCTTGCTCTGCACCATCAGGTACTTCCTTTGCCTTCTCCATGGAGCTACCAGCATGGGGGGCCGATGCTCTTTTCTTGGAAGTCTCCTCTATCTTTTTTCCTGTGCTGGCTGCTGAGCCTGTTACCTGGCAGGCCAGGAGCTCTTTGCTGAAAATGTTTTCCCACGTTTTGTAACTCCCCAGATCCATCCCTTCTTTGTCCTTTGCCAGATCCTCTCGCTCACATTGGCTGAGCTCAGTCAACTGGTCATGGCCCTCTTGGGAACCACAGGCTACTCCTCCCACAGCCCCTTCTTCCCCACCCATGGCTTCATCCATTAGCTCTTCTACTTCATCCTTTTTCCTCCACTCTGGAAAGAAGTTGGCTATTTTCAAAGTCCTGAAAAGTAACTTCTGGTCTCTGAGCGCCAAGGCTGTGTCCAAACACTCTTCATTCAGGGTCTCCTTCATAATGTTCTTGTGGAGGGTTGTGTCTGAATCTATGTTTGGCCAGCGATTCCACTCCATCGAGCAGCAGACAACACTGGCCGGACAGACCTGGAGGTGTTTTGCCAGTTTAAAGCGGGCCATAGAAAAAGGGCAGCCATAGGCTGAGTTGAGGCAGGAGACCTGCTCTAAGGGACAGAGCAACTGGTGCTCCTCCTTCTTGCACATGTGGAAGGTGGCCCCGCAGTGGAAGTGGCAGGGGGGCACCATGCAGGAGATGGAGGGCTCAATGGGTGCACGACAGTGCCGGTTGAAACATCTCTCACAGTGGCTGTGCTGCCCAGGGCGAGCTTTCTGAGCCCGGTGCTGTGTGTAGCAGAGAACCATGCAGGAGATGGAGGGCTCAATGGGTGCACGACAGTGCCGGTTGAAACATCTCTCACAGTGGCTGTGCTGCCCAGGGCGAGCTTTCTGAGCCCGGTGCTGTGTGTAGCAGAGACAAGAAGACAAGAATTATTGCCCTAAGGAGCGAGGCTGGCCACAGGTCCTCTGTGCCCCTGCTTAGTTTCTACACTTGAGGTGCTGACATGCACTTCTAGAGGGCACAAGGGTGTGGGCAAATGGCAGCCACCTGTCAGCATCGATCCCTGCAGGACAGCACGGCCTGAAGAGAACCCATATAGATAAGGTCCTACTTGTTAGCCCAGCAGAGGCAGACAGGGTTTGGGAGCCAGCTCTTTTCTGCCTCAACATGTACAGTGGTTCTATCTACACCAAGCTGCTAAAATCAAGTCACCATGAAGGATCTTCCTGCTTCCCCAGTGCTGTATAAGTAGGGAAGATGACGTTTCTTTTCCTTTCTAAAAAAAATATCTGGTCATTTGGCCTGCATGTTTTGTCATGTCCCCAGAAAGATATGAATGTTGCAAAAATTACCCTTCCTTTGCTCTACACCAGCAAGGTTGAGAGTGAGGATTACTTTCGTGATCCTAGTTCCATGTGTGGAAAACAGCCTTGGTAAAGTCTAATTTGTCTGGTCTTTTTACTCTGCTTTTCTAATTTACCCTTGCACTCTTAGATGATGCCTGCATGTCATGGAGCAGAGACTGCTGGGCTGCCCAGGGAAGTTGTGGATGTCCCATCCCTGGAAGTGTTTGAGGCCGGGTTGGGTGGGGCTCTGAGCAACCTGGTCTAGTGAGAGGCATCCCTGCCTATCACAGAGGGGCTGGATCTAGATGTCTTGAAGGTCCCTTCCAACCCAAACCATTCTGGATTCTGTGATTCTGTGACTTTCCTTCAGGTAGGTTATTTGCTACATGTACTTGCAGATGTCAAAACTTGGAATAATGTGATGCCTCAGTCTGCATTTTGCAGAGAAGTTCCAGAGCACAGTGGAGGCTTGTTGCAAGCTCACCCAGATAAATAAGTTTTTTTGTCACCTTTTTTTACAAAGTGCCTTTCACTTTTCTTCCTCTGGCTGTCACCTGTGAATACTGCGTAGATAGGCACAAGGACATGAGGGCAGGTGTGTTTTTTCTCGTGCCTTACTCAGCACTACAGTGTGTGGTTAGGGCAGAAGAGGAGCAACAATGGTCTAACACCAACAGAGATTTTTTCCTTTCTGTGACAGTGCAGGGCAGAAGCCAGCTTCAGCATGCCTTTTTTTTCATGATGTCTCTTTGAGAATGAATTCACTTTTCTTCCTTTTGGATTTGTTTTAGAGCATGATCCTAAAAAAACAGTCACCACTCCTCTCTTTCCGTTCATCCTATGTACTTCTGCAAGTCAGTGCCAAACACCAGCCACACACATAATCAAATAGGTGATCCTGAGCTGATCATATTTTGGATTCGGTTTACTGAAGGTGTTTGTGACACCATAGGGGACCAGAAAATAGAGGAAGAGGTCCCAGGCAATAAGTAATAAACAATACCAGTCTCCTTTTCATAAATTAAGCTGCCACCAGGCAGCTCCATGAATGTAACATTTTACAACCAACAGACTGGATTAAAAGAAAAACTGAAGTTGGTAAACCAAATGTTTCAGAAAATTCAACCAGCTTTATTATACAAACAGGTTAAATGTTTTCTTAAGGAAGACTGCATTTCTGTTCTCACACATCCATATGAATCTGGTTTAAAATTACATATAATATTTTCCTCTCCTCCTCTTAAAAACCTTTGGTATAAAAAGGATACACAATTTTCCTGAGGTCCAACAACAACAAGCAGTACAAGAAAATGATCCTGCCTAAAAATGGGAAAGTAGAAGCATATAGTTTGACAACAAGTAAATGGAGATTATGATTAGCATGAAATGTGCTTTCTGTTATAAAAAATACCAGAATATAGGAAATTACATTCTGGGTCAGACCAGTGGTCCACCTAGCCTGGCAGTCATCTTCAACAATGTCTGTAAGAGATGCTGTTCAGGTGAAAGGTGTAGGACCTCCTGTGGTCCTTTCCCCTCCTACACAGTTGAATTAGGGAACCAGAGTCTGCTCAGTCACCACTTGGAGCTACTTTCCTGGATGCCTTCAGATGGTGCCAGTAACTTGGCCCAAGAGCTGCTGCAAGCAGAAAACTCCCAGCCTTGCACTTTCCGCTCTTTGCTGTAGAGGCTGCACTCCAGCTTGGTTCAGCCCACTCAGAATCTTTGTGGAAGGGAAAAAGCTAACTATAAGGAGGAAATAAGAGCTCTGTTTCCAAACAGGACCCAGGGCACTTTTTATTTTTTGGTGAAAATGAGGAAAATATTTTTGACAAGTCTTCCCACCACACTTTCTATACAGTAGGAACTACCATAGGCCCAGCAGATTCTCATTTGGCTCTGGGGAAAAAAAATTAGACATTGTTAGTAAAACAATTTAGACTTTGGGGTTATTTTCTAAGGTTAAAGAAAATATTGTAGTGTCATTTACCTAAGTGGTAGTGATTTTGAAACCTCAGGATTTAGTGGCCAGGCCCTAAGGAGAACTGTGCTGCAGAGGAAGCAGGCTAAGGTTCAAGGGTTAGAGATGCTGTGCAAAGCTGCTTCCCCTCTCTTTCTTGAAGGCATCGTCTTAACTTCTTGTCTTTCACACCCCAGCAATGGAAGTCACAAACAATGCTGGAGAAGGAAAGATGTCTGGGGAAAGACAATGCTTGTGGGTTCCTGCAGTCACAAAAGATCCCACACTCATGCTGGAATTTGAGGTGCATTAATTGCTTAACACATCTTCGCTCCATCCTTTGCAACTTCCAATGCTGACTAATACCTGGTTTTACCTCTTAGTAAATCCCATTCCCCCTTGGTCCTGCAAGGTAAAAAAATACATCCTTGGTGGTCTCTTTAGGCAGGGACAAACTTACACTCTGAAGTAGAAACCCCAGACACCTTCACCTTTGTTTGCATGAAAAAAGCTTGAGACAGCAATGCAGAAAAATAATATTTCAAGGCTACCCATTATAACATTCTCTGGTCTGTCTTTGGAAGCACCAGCTTCTGCACAGGGGTAACACCAGAGTGCTGGCCAGAGTGGACCCAGCCATATCCAGCCCTTAAATGAGTGTGATTTAGGGTGGCATCTCTCCTTCTTTAGGCTGTTTAGCTACATCTACTTTCATGTGGCTCAGAGAAGGAGATACAGATGGATTTATTTCACATTGGCAGCATCCTTGCTGCTCTCATTCTTGCAGCATTTTGCTGCAAGTATAATCTCTAAAAATAGTCCCAGCTATGACTTGCATAAGGTCAGAGGAAGACTGGGTACATTACACTGCAACACAAACATGAATGTGTGAACAATACTTTCCACTGCAGAAGTAATTCTCAGAGAGAAATAATTGTTAAACAAAAATACATTGGAGGCACAGGGCTCATGGTTCTCCAAAAACACAGAAAGAGCTGATTGCAAACTTTCTTGAGAGGAGGTTGTTTTCACACTTGTATGCTGAAATGAACCCCATCTGAACCACATACAGGAAAGAAAATACATGCTTTGTTTATCAAAAGCGACAGATCCAGAATCAGTCTTCCTGATTATTCAAGTATTTTTCAGTTGAGTTTGCTGTATCTCTAACTTATAAATGCTATTCTTTTCAGAGAAATTATTTCCATACCTCTCTTCTCATTGTCAAATCTGTGAAGCTAGAGGACAGGAGGAAGGGATAGAGAATTTTTCTGGTATTTATCAAGGTTTGAATGCTTCTTCCATCCTGACATGCTGGTAATGAGGAACTTCGTATTTTAACTGATGATCTAGTTAGCTCTGTGCTTTACATGCTGGTATTACTGCCACTACATAAACTACAACTTCCAAAACTCTGAGCAGAAAGTTTACAAATTCTTGCCACAGTATGTTTGATACAGAACATCCAGAGGCAGGTGAAGTTATTTTCACAGAATCACAGAATCCTGGGGGTTGGAAGGGACCTCGAAAGATCATCCAGTCCAAACCCCCGGCCAAAGCAGGTTCACCCAGAGCACATCACACAGGAACGTGTCCAAGTGGGTTTTGAATGTCTCCAGTGAAGGAGACTCCACAACCTCTCTGGGCAGCCTGTTCCAGTGCTCTGTCACTCTCACAGGAAAGAAGTTTTTTCTGATATTCACATGGAACCTCCTATGTTCCAGTTTGCACCCATTCCCCCTTTTCCTATCACTGGTCATCACTGAAAAAAGCCTGGCTCCATCCTCCTGACACTCACCCTTAACATATTTGTAAACATTGATGAGGTCACCCCTCAGTCTCCTTTTCTCCAAGCTAAAGAGACCCAGCTCCCTCAGCCTTTCCTCATCAGGGAGATGTTCCTCTCCCTTAATCATCTTTGTGGCTCTGCACTGGACTCTTTCAAGCAGTTCCCTGTCCTTCTTGAACTGAGGGGCCCAGAATTGGACACAATATTCCAGATGCAGCCTCACCAAGGCAGAATAGAGGGGGAGGAGAACCTTCCTTGACTGACTAACCACATCCTTTCTAATGCACCCCAGGATGCCATTGGCCTTCTTGGCCACAAGGGCACATTGCTGGCTCATGGTCATCCTCCTGTCCACCAGGACTCCCAGGTCCCTTTCTCCTACACTGCTCTCCAGCAGGTCAGCCCCCAACCTGTACTGGTACCTGGGGTTGTTCTTCCCCAGATGCAAGACTCTACACTTGCCCTTGTTGAATCTCATCAAGTTTCTCCCTGCCCAACTCTCCAGCCTGTCTAGGTTTTGCTTCTGGTGTGTCAGCCAGATATGTCAGGTGATGAAACATTTCTCTAAACCTGTACATTTCCTGTTTTCCTGCAACTTGCAAAATTTCCTAAGAGCTGGGTTAGAAAAAAATATCAAACCAGAAATGATTCCTTGAATCATGTTCAAGCTACTGTGGAATGAAAGGATGTAAATTACAGTCCACTGGCTGTCCACTTTGGTAAATCTTTATTTTTAGACCCTACTGACAGCAAATCAAGTAAGGCTTAAAAATATACAGCTGCTATTTTAACTGCAGATATGTCTGTGTCTGGAGCAGATCTGTTCAGTTAAAATAACTTACAGTTTATAAAGCAATTACAATTTATTTTCCGTAAAGGTATATTTATTACGGCCACAGACAGTGAGCCAAAACCAATACAACTGTCTCCTTATTTGCTATTTGCTATATGTGACTGACCACGTGACATACTAAGATTATACATAATATCTGAGCTCTTTGCACAGAATCAAGGGATGATTCTCATTTAGAAGAAACATCAAGAAAGGCCACCCAAAACCCCAGATAATTACCTTCAGTAATGCCTCTGGGATTAGATTGCAAATGAACATGAACAAATCTTTCTAAGTTTTACAACACGATAAGGAAAGTCTGTGTCCAAAGGCTGGAGCAAAGAGTGTTAAAGTTTATATATAATGTTACAACAGAAATACATTTTCAAGAAATGTGAATACTTCTGGTGAAGTGTATAGAGCAGATAGGAGATATTATCTATTTTTATTTTAATTCTCCTTACCCAGTATATGTTGTTTATCTCATTTTTCTCATAATACTTAAATCCTGGGGTGAATATTGAGTTACTAATTTCCTTACAGGATTTTTCAATATATTTACTCTCTTAGTAGCAGAGTGGCTCATAGGTGAAAATGAATTTATCTTTGCAGTACTAGAGGTGCACTTGAAGTCAAAAGATACTGGCACTTCTGTCTGGTAGATGTAGAATTAAAAGTATAGAAAGAGGAAAATAAAGAGAATTAAATATAACACTTCATATAAATAAAACAAAAGATTTACACTACACATGAAAATGATCAGGTTCTGATGTTTCAACTGAAGTTCCATGCACACAAAAATCCTGGCAGAGCCAACTACAGAATCACATTTTCTAGGAAAGCACCTAGGTCAAATCAAAGATTTTCTTTTCATGAAGTGCTCTTCCTCCTTCACCAGCTTCTTTTAGAA
>NW_009952564.1:6177735-6182462 GCF_000747805.2 Chaetura pelagica
TCACTAGTTTCTTTTAGATCCTCCGCAGGAAATGAGGCTTGGGTCACCTTTTGCTGCACGGATATATTTATTTCTTGGAGTTGAGGAAGAAAGCACTATCCCATTGGAAACCCTACCATACCGCATCTATACATGATTCTTGGGAGCCTAAGTTTTCCGAAGTCCTGTCCTTTGATATAAAATAAAAAGCAAATCCAAGAATGCCACCACCTGGAATCATGGTGACCCCTGAGTCGAGCCTTGTGTCTAAGCACCCACATTGGGGACAGCTACAGCTTGAGTGACTGCCTTGGCATTAGACATAGAGGGGTCACTGTCCTTCGTGTGACCGCCTTGGCATTAGGCACAGCAGGGTCACCATCCTTCATGACACACCAGCTCTGCACTTGCCATTCAGACTGTTAGATAAGCCCAAAGATAGAAGGGTGAAGCTGTGAGAATTAAGGAACTACTCCTTGCATTTTCTAGCTGGAGGTCAACTAGCTGAGGCTGTGGGGTTTCATGGCAATAACCAAGTTCAGAGTTACTGAATGGGTTGGAACTGTATCATACTGAAAAACAAATATGTTTTTAAATGACAGCGTTGGAATAAGTCCACAGTGTAAGTGCATCAGTCTGGCAAAGACTTCAATCTATGTTCATTGATTTTCTTCTCAGCATGCCTGCTGCTCAGGCTTTCACAGCAGCACATTAGCTTCTCTTCAGCTCCTTAAACCTGGCATGCAGAACTTGGGAGCTCAAGAGAAGGTGTTGCACCATCAGACCTCCTCCTAACCTTGGTAAATCTGTGCTGCGCACAGGCAGAAAAGTGGCAGTGAAAGCTGATTGTGCAGTTTCTGTCCAGTGAAATGCACTAGTGCTGTTATGGAAGGAACAGGGGAGAGTTCAGAGTAGTGTGGGAGGAACAGGGGAGAGTTCAGAGTAGTGAGCCACAGGTAACACGGGGCACTGCACGCGCTCACTGTGCTCCTCTGCCGTGAGACCTTGGACCAGCAATATTTTTTGCTCCTCTCTACCTGGCACAACGTAGCCATAGTTCACCCAAGACAAACCCACCCAAAAATTCTGGATACTAAAGTGGTCCTCTGGGCTAGCAGCGTGGTGCAGGGCAGCCCAGCAACAGGTTCTAGTTGTAGTTTGAGAAAATAAACAAACAAATAAACAAATAAATGAAATAAATAGCCCAAGCTGTGTAATTTTGTTTTGTTTTGTTTTATTTAGGCTCGGGTTCTATTTTATGCCCTGGTAACAATCTCATTAACATACTTTTCTGAAAACTTCTTGAGATAAACAAGAAACAAAATAAGCCCAGCCCAAGGCAGGTTCCCAGCAGAGATAATTTCAGAGCAATTGTTTAAGGTCTAAGTCATAAAAAACAAAAGAGAAGATTTCTGAAAAAAAATTGCTAAGCAGCCACAACTCTAAATGGTACAGTAGTACCTGTAACCCTTGTAGTTCTCACTTCATCATAATTCATTCAGTCTGGATTACTAACGTAAAGTTTGCAGTCTGAATCTATAAAACTCACCAGATTTTAAGTCTTAGCATTTTTTTTCCCACAGAAGTGCTCTTGTCTCTCCTCTGACCCTTACTGTATCTCCTTGTCTTACTTTTCTCAGAATTTCTTGAAAATTACAGAGATTTAATTTTTGATTGTCCTGCTGCTGAAGCTCTCCTTCTCGTACCAGCATCTTAGTTTTTTAAAACCTCAGATACAGTGCTACAAACTACAGCCAATCCACGGAATATATTACGGAGGGGGGTGTTTTTTTTTTTAGAGTTGCATGTCACAGAAACATTCACAGTTACCAGCTGCCTGTTGTAGGGTGTAATTTAAGACATCTTGTGACTGATTATTCTAATTTTTCCTAATTACTAAGCCTGTTTTGAAGACATCTTGATTTTCATAACCATTGCATTGCATATGGTTTGACCAACAAAGATTGCAACTCTATTTACAAAGCCTTACCTTAATCATAGAGTCCCTGTATGTGTATCAAAGACTTCCTCTCCTGGTTGTGCTCAGCTGGGTTGAAGTGGGTGGGTGAAAGAGAACTGCAAGCAAAGAAAGAGAATGGGAGGACATGGAGCAAGCCCAGGCAGACATATCAAGTAGTTTTGGGATGCTAAAAATAAAACCTGTGCATGTGACCGTGTAGCTCAGCTTACAGAGCCATCTCTTCCACTGTATTTGTTAACACTGTCATTTCTGGAGGGATACTTCACAGAGAAGATGTGCCCCTTATGTGAGAGGAAAAGAACAAAACCCTTCCCAGAGCCCTGTACCAGCTCCTTGCTGTTCTCTGATGGAGGTCTGCCCTTTACAACTGGACTCCTCTTGGTGCCTACACCAGCTTTCAGTTTCCGTTGTTGTAATTGTCACCATGCCCCCGCAGTCACCAACTCCAGCAGCTGGTGCAGACAGCGATGGCAGGCTTCCCATCTGCCTGGGCAGGGGGAAGCAGAGAGAGAGAACAGCCCAGAGCTGAGCAGCCTGGCATCTCTGCTTGGCCATCTCCCAAAGAGCCTCCAGCTCCAGCTCCAGCCCCAGCCCCCCACTGCGCAGTGAAAGGGTCCCCCCAGCCACTGGGAGGAAGCCTGAAGGGTGCAGCTCCCGGCACCACCCTTTCTCAGCCAAACCTGAGGGTAGCAGCAAAGGAGAGCAGTCACATTTTACCTTCAGCATGGATCCATGAAAACATTTCAGGGGAAGTTTTACAGTGAGCATTTCATACTCATGATGAGTTCATACCTATGTGTACTTCTACTGCCTGTCAGTAAAGTTTAGGGGTACAGATGGGGCACTGCTTCTCCCTGGTGGGTGCTCAGACTGTCTGGCTGCAAAGACACTTCTTGTGACCCTGCTGATGTACGTGACCACTTTTCACCACCTCAGAAAGACAGACAAATACCTTTCAGCTGCAGCAGTGGCAGCTCTGAGCTTCCACGTCACAACAAACTTCTTGCTTTACCTTATCTTTCTTTCCCTATCTGTGAGTCCCCAGTGACTCTCATCATTTGAAACACTGCAGGCAACTGTGCTTTCATTTTTAGGGCTGAACAAAATGTCAGTAGGTGATGACCAAGGTTCACTGGTGCCAATTGTAATTTAGTAGTGCTAAATATGGTTAGCAGTCTGGCTCCATGGCCTTTTTAAGAAAGGGCTGTGTTATCATGATACCATTTTCTGTCATTCCATTGCACTGGAGAAAAAAGGGAGCACTGGTAATACACCTAAACCTGAATTTCACCCAATCACAACATGATAGCTGATCTGTTTACCTGGTCCACTTCCACTCTTCACCCCCCACCCTCCCCAGTTCAGGGTCATTCTTCAGCCTTCAGTGCTGTCATTGTATTTTTAGACTGTGTTTCAAAACATGCTGTTTGCCTGCTTGCCTCACTTTTATATGAAGTAAAAAACTCTTCTCAAAATTTCTATTACTCATTTTAGGAGTAAACTCCCTTCAGCTGAATTAACCCAGATCGCCAGAATACTTTGGGTTTCAGAAGTAGCTTTTGTCAGATACTAAGCTACCTTCTGTCTTAATATTACAGGCACCTACTGTCAGCCTGGTTTTTGGATCTCCATGTTTCCAGATATTCTGAGCTCTGGTGGTGCTTTTTACTGCTTCCATGTATTGCTTGGTGATCACCTAGACCCAAACACCCTGCCCTGGGCACCTTCATGTAACACAACCCCCCCAAGTTTTGCAAATCCTTGCCTGCAGGTGACGACTGTTCTGCAAAAAGGCATCAACTGTGGTGGCCTCTCAGGACAGGGTATCACAAGACATGCAGAATGAATGCAGTTCACCATCCCTGAATATATATATATGGTGGAGAGAAGGGAGCTGAAGAGTGAAGGTGACAGGAATTCATCCTTGTACCTGCAGCACACCATTGTATTAGCTCAGCTGCACCTGAAACCAGACACTGATTAAAACAAGGAGATCTCTGCCACCACCCTTATATGTGCTAATTTGATTCAAGGCATCTCAAGAATGACAACCAATACTGTAACCAGACCTTTTGCTGCAGTATAGATGTGGTTGCTGGTAGGGTGTGAGAAATGTGAAATCTCTGAAAGGAAAGTCTAATCGTTATTTCTTTTTTGATGAAAATGCTTTGGGAGAGAGCTGTTGCCTGTTCCCTTCAATCTCTCTTATCTCAATTCTGTGGGTAGAATTTCTGTGCTATTACAGAAGCCCCATAAATATACCTAGCTAAATGCATATTATATGTATAGTGCATATGTATACAGATAATATGTATACAAACATACGTATCTAGTGATACGGGAAAATTGAGCTAGATCAGGTAGCCTGGGGGAGGTGAGGCTGCTGCATCTCCATGTCCTCAGCCGCAGCCAGCAGCTGGGCCGGGCCTGTATCCCCAGCAGGTGTACACACACACACACACACTCACACTCACACACGCACACACTCTCACACACGCACACACACTCACGCACTCACACGAACACAGGCAGCCCCAGTGGCCTTATCCCACCCCTTCCTGGAGCTGTGCCGATAAGCACATCTGTCTCCCCACACTCGATCCTCCACGGACCACCCGACCCGCTCCCTCTCCCGCCCTCGGTTCCCCCCCCACACACCCCCGAGCGAGCTCCGCGCGACCCCCACGCGCTCTTCTCCCGCGCCTCCCCGCGCGCAGTGACCCCCAGCCCTACGGGGGCCCCGGGGCGCGGAGGGGCCCGCACCGCG
>NW_009952564.1:6183805-6244506 GCF_000747805.2 Chaetura pelagica
GGGACGGGGCCTGAGGGGAGGCCGTGCCGGGTCGCGAGGGGTGGGAAACTTTTTTCCCGGCTCTTCCAAGCTTGTCCGGTTCGTTTCCCACCGGTGAGCTCAGCTGAAGTTACAGAAGGTGTACGTTGTTCCCGCGAACGTCGGTCACGGCGTTATCGCTTCGGCCGCGTGTGTGCGGCGGAGGGTTTGCGCTGTCTCTGTAGCGTGGGGGCTGCTGCCCGTTGTGGCGTTGCCAGAGCCCTTCCATCCTTCAGAAACTCGTCCCATTCATAATATTTAAATGTGTATTGCTCGCATGAGAAGACAGGATTTTATGCTTTGCCTCTTGAGGGCGTTTCATGAAAACTGAAACTCCAGCCTGAAAAGATAGGTCATGAGCTGTGAAAATACTGGGCTGCTGTTTCGGCAGAATTCCCAAATGGTGCTGAATGGCTGGGTTTAATAGTCCCTTTATCCTTTATTCAAGCTGCCGTTTATCTGGGTTGTTGGATTTTTTTTTGTTTGCTGGCGTGTTTTCTACTCTGCCTGCTTGATGTTAATGGAAGATTTGTTGGGATATGTATATGGGCTATCCAGAGATGGGATGGTAACTTTATTCCTATAAACTGTGTTTTAAAAACTTATTTTGTATATAGCTTTGAAATTAAGAGTTGGAGTAGAACAGGTAATAGAACACTGCGGATTAATGGTTTGAATCAAACTAGTCTTTAGTGGCTCAGTTCACGTTTTTATTGTTAACTTCATTATGTTGCATTATATTACCACGTGCATTGACATGTGAACTAGCTCATTGAAAACAAATCTGTTTCCATTTGAACTGTGGTTGCACCTTTTAATTACCCTTTAGACATACCCGTAGGCACAGGGGAAACAAAGAGTGGCTTGAGGCATAGTAAGATAAGATGTCAAGCGAGGTAGAGGCTTTTCTCAGGATGGGTTCCCTTGTCATAATCTGAATAGATGCCGTGATGCTTCACTTCCAAGAAACTTAGCTGGTTTGGGGGCTTAGGATTCCACCCCCCCCGCCAGAACTTCCAAACAGTCTTTGTCACATCCCGTCTCTCTTTCCAACACTGTTCCAGGTTGTTTACCTTTTGCTGTCATTGTGCCATCCATTGATTTTTTTCTGATGTTACTGTTCTCTGTGTTGACATCTTCAGAGCTGGATTGCTTATGCCTGTGTATTCAGCTGGGTTCCTGGAGAGGTCACAGTTTAGCCCATTTAGAAAGGGAAAGGCAGCAAACAGTCCATGTCAGCAGCACTGACCAAAGGCACTGTGAGAACTGAAAGTACTGCAGTCGGACTTCGTTGCCGTCTTTAGAGAGACTTTTTACATGTCAATATTTATTTAACAACGTTGTTTAATAGTCTTAATTTCAGCTTCAGTGTTTCAATACAGTGATCTCTTTTTTTCTTTAAGTGAACAGGCTGGTACATTTTGTTTTAGACTGTCCTGTATCTGTCAGACTTGCCATGATACCTTTCTGTTTGTCTCTTCACGATATTGTGGAATTTTTCTTTTGAAGTGTTCTACAAGTCCTGGAGGGGACAAAGGGAGGGGCTTATGTCACATCCTTAAAAACACAAAAGGAAACTGTACCTTTAAAGGCAACAGTAAAGAAACTGCTAGGTTGGAAAACACAACCTTGTGGCAAGAGGTGAGAGGTTAATGGACCTAAAACAGTGCCCTCTGGAACAATGGAAATACAGTCTGTGTGAAAAAGCATAAAATATAGCAGATTCAAATAAAATAAAGGTGATGTGGATTAGGGTTTAGGGCTTTTAATTTAAATATGAAACTTAAGGCGAAATAAAAGACCAAGAGCAGATAGCTGTGGTTAGTGGACTTGTTTAAATACTTCTGAAAGCCAAAGAGAAAAGGGGTGTGAAAGACTACTAGGATAAAGAAAAATGATGTTAAAGGAGTTACTCACTTGATGAAACGTTGTGAGTGGCTGAAATATCTAAGCAGGAGGTTCTGGAATGATTTAATGGACAAACAACAAGTTAGAAAGACCAGACCACCTCATTTTTTCAGAGAACAAGAGTGGAATCTGACTTGATATGGAATTGTCCAGCTTCATACTAAGGGACTGAAGCCTAACGTACATTCTTGTTTAAGCAATGTAATAATACTAATGAAAAAAATTCTGATGTAAATTGCAGAGAAAAGGGGCAGTGATATGATAGGAAGTCACTTTTTTTCTGCTCTGAAGAAAAAAATTCTTAGTCTGCTACAGTTTTTGAAGTCTAGCAAGCAAGTAATGCATTAAACTGCTCTCTTACTTCCAAGAATGAATGTGGGATTTTTAAGATACCTAATGCTACCAGTAGGATGCAAGGTATGTAGAAATATCAGTACTTTTAAATTATTTTGAAGAGGCACTCTGGAAATACAGTGAAGGTTACTTTAAACAAATCATCCAGTGAAAACCTGTGGTAAATATAAAATCTGTAGAACAATAGGACTGGAAATTGTATTACGCCACCTCATGTATGTCTTAAACTGCATTACATGTAGTGCAGGCATAATAATTCATAATGAGGATAAAAAGTAGAGGTAGTCTAAGGGAGGTAACTGACAGTAAATTTCTTTTCACCAGAATTGGTTTAAAAGAGGTGTTAGTAGTAGGAGAGCATGAAAAGGTGGTAGGAAGTAATGGTAGATAGGACATCACATTGTCACTTCAGTCGGTCCTTTCATGTAAGATGGGAATAAATGGAGTTCAGTGACACAGAAGAAATCTTAAATTGGGACAAAGTATGTTCTTGAAACATAATTAATACTTAATGTTGTGAGGAGGCAAAAGCTAAAAGCATTAGAATTGAAAGAAATGTGATTGTGTACATAGAGAGTAATACACTCTTGAGTTTTAAAAGTATGCCATAAGAGTTAAGATTTAGCTAGTCTCCAGCTGCTGAAAGCTTCCTTATTATCTAAAGTAATTATCTTTTTCTGTTTCTATTCGCTAGCTCAAACTGCTTGCCAGGCCCAGCAGGAAGATTCATATGTTTGCTGAGAAACTAACTAGTTTGACATACATACTTATTTATTTTACAGTCTGGGCATAAAGTTGAGAGTACCCATAAATTATTCCTGTGGCTAAGCATCCTTAACATATTCCTCTCTGAACAAGGCATTGTAAAGCTATAAAATCTAGTGCTAAGGTTATACTTGAAAGAAAATTCACCTGTTGATGTGTGAAAATGTCATTTTGTCAAACAATCCACCTTTTGGTGGCACACAAACCACAATTTACCTTTAAGTAAAGTCAGATAACATGATCAGTGCTAGATTCTTGTGATGTGGTTTTTTGTCTGGAGCAGGATGAGATTGCCTCTTAAAAGATGCAGGACTTGTATAGTTTCCTCACAATCATCTCTCTAACTCCTTCTGTGTTTTTCTTTTACTTTTTCTTCTATATTACAAAATGATCAGGAGGGAGAAGAGGTGCTCTGTGAACATGCTGTGTGTTGAATCCCAAGAGCTTTTGGTGAGGGGGGTGATAGGTATAAATGGGATGAAAGGCAGAGTGGGAGTCACCAAGCTTTGAAGTTCCTCTGGGTTTTGGCTGGATATGGCTGATCCGTCAGTACTGTGTGACTGTTTTGGTTGCTACTGTCCAAAGCTAGTATGAAATTAGTAGAATTTTTACTTACTGTTATTTTGTGCTTTTGCTCACACATCTGCCATAATGCTGAGTCACAGCAACCAATAAATTAGTCGAAGGCAAATTTGCTGGGGAGGCATGAGTTAGGTTTGGTTTCAGTGCCTTCTGGCATTCACAATCCCAAACAAATGTTGCTTCAAACTACAAAGTCAATTTAATAATTTAAAATATTTTAACCTAATTTATTTTAAAGTGTCTGGCATTTTTCTTCATGATACAAAATGCTGAGAGGTGCATTCTTGTCCTCTTATAAAGTAAGTTTAGGGCATGTTAGGATGTTAGAAATGTTAGGATGACTTTTTTTCTGACAGATTATGACTGTTAAGCGATACACATTACTTGTTTTTCAAACAGTCATATTTTTGGATATGACCTTACGGAAAATACGTTGTGGGTCAGTTCATTCTGTAAGTGCAGTGAAGATGTGCCATTAAAATACAAATTAATCACAACTTAAAAAAAACCAACACATACGACATTTTAGTTTGGCACAGCAATAATTGCTTTTGTTATTTTCTGTAGATAGGCACGTTAAAGTGAAGCTATTTTTTCTTTTAATGTTAGCTTAATCCTGTGCGGCTGACAAGTTTAATTCTCCATCACTAGCTGCTTTGTTTTACAGCTTGTGGGAACATTTTGGTTTCAGGTTGATTGTGGACTGTAAGGTTAGAAAAATCAGTGTAGTTTTGTTTTCTGTTATTTTTTTTCCCCCATTTAAACAGATTTATTGCACTGCAATGACTTTGAATACAGTAAAGGTCTGTGTTTGTAACTCAAATAAAAAAGGCTCAGTTAATTTGTTTTCCTTTTAAGTTTAACTGACTTTGAGAATTGATGTATTTTTGCAGTCTTGATCAAGTTAAAAGCTTTCCGAAACTTTGAAAGATACTCCTCAAGTCGAAACAGACCTTTAAAAAAATGGAACTCAAAACATCTTGGCAATACCTTAGTGACAGTAAATGTATTTTTACATTTACTTCCCTTTTTTACATTACATTTATTTTTTTACATTACATTTTTACATTTACGTTTTACAAGTGAAAGCCAAGCTATACAGTGTATATTATTTTTTCCTCCCCCTCTCCCATTTGATAAAACTGTTTTCCAACAAAACTTATAAATGCATTACTCCTTAATATTTTCAGTATGTTTCTTAAAAAAAAAGAAACAAAAAAAACCCTAACCAAAACAACCCCATAATCCTTAAACTTTTAAAGATTGTCTGAAGAGAACAGTTGTAAGGCTGTCAGTCACTGATACTGACCTGACTTAAGACTTGACTCTTAAAAATCCTCGATTTTTGTGAACACAAAAGATCTTTTGAATGTTACCTGGGAGTATAATCAATTCAAGATTAGTAATATTGGGGAAAAAAACCCCAAACAACCCACTTTTTGATATTGTTTATTTTTAAACAACTTTTTGCCCGGTTTTTTTTGTGGAAGATGAGATAATATTGTTGAGCTGTGACATCCCTACAAACCAGACATCAGCAGCGTTGTTCAGATAACTCAAACTATTTTATTTTCTCCATTTTGTTTGCTCTTAAACATATATTTTATATTAGAAAAACAGTCAGTGTTGAACTTGTTAATCTATTTTCATGTCCATATTGTGTAAAATTGTATGCCTTTTTAGGCCTTCAATTAATTGTTCTAGGTTTTAAGATTGGCCTCATCTTGGGCAGGCAAAAGTCCAGCTTGCTGAGTGGTCTACGAATTAGAACATGCTGAACTTGGCA
Source organism: Chaetura pelagica (assembly GCF_000747805.2). Lineage (NCBI taxonomy): Eukaryota > Metazoa > Chordata > Aves > Apodiformes > Apodidae > Chaetura > Chaetura pelagica. The sequence goes on from NW_009952564.1 coordinate 6,189,219, forward strand.
TAGATTAAATGGTTTAATACTTTGCTATTTCACGTGTTTATAAAGGTGCTAGAACAGAAACAATTGTCAATTAAGGACTATGACTGGGCATGGAAAAAAAAAATTAGGAGTAAGAAAGCTGATTTAAAAGACACAGAGATAGGCAGCAATTCTGTGAAGTCCCTTTGTTGCTTTCAGTTTTTGGCAGAAAGTTCCTGGAAGTCTGAACCCAGTTTCAAAGCAACATAAGCTGTATGGTTTTAGCTACCAATGTTGTATTCCATTTGAAAATCCTTTATCTTCTGGCCTTTTGGATAGCAGAAGGTGGTCATTCTGTTTTTTCTCCATTGTTCTTGTGTGATGGTAGCCCTTGGAGTGTGTATCCCTGCTATTCGTCATAAACTTAAGTGTCTTATTCCTGCTAGAGAATAGCACTCAAACCTGTTGTGGCTTCCCCCAGCCACATTCATGTGTTCATTTTGTTTCCTTGTTACTGTCAGATTTTGATGTATCATCAACAAAACTTACTCTGCAGGTCTTTACAAATACTTTAACTGTTAATTTTATAGCGCCTGGGAGACACATTTCCAATCCCATTTTACAGCTAGAGAATTACAAAATCCTAGGGGTTGGAAGGGACCTCGAAAGATCATCTAGTCCAACCCCCCTGCCAGAGCAGGGTCACCTAGAGCACATCACACAGGAACGTGTCCTGGTGGGCTTTGAATGTCTCCAGCAAAGGAGACTCCACAATCCCTCTAGGCAGCTTGTTGCACTGCTCTGTCACTCTCACAGTAAAGAAGATTTTTCTGATGTTTACGTGGAACTTCCTGTGTTCCCATTTGCACCCATTGCCCCTTGTCCTATCACTAGACATCACTGAAAAAAGCCTGGCTCTGTCGTCCTGGCATTCGCCCTTTACGTATTTGTAATAAACTCTCATCTTTATCTGATGTGACTCTCACTTTAAAGTGTCAGAAGATTATGCCTTTTGTAATCAGAAGTCAGTGAATTGCTCAAACATCTGTCCAGGCTGTGCTGATGATATTTGGTGTGATGTCAAGAATCATAATTGTGAAGAAAACTAGGAGGTCTACAAGTCCTATGGCAGAACAAATTAACAAAGAAAAATCTCCTCAAAAGGAAAGGTTTTGTAGTGTAGCTGAACCATTTCTTATCTTGAATAATGCCAGCTTCTTTCCCTGCTTGAAGTTATCTTGACAGTGCCATTTCCAGTGTAGGTTGTCCTTTCAGGGCCAATAGTGCTTCGCATCTTTTCCCTGTCTCTGGCACCACTCCGAAGGAAAGACAGGAATTTGACAATACAGTAGAGCTCACCGTTAGCATAGGTGAATTTAAAGTGATCACTGAAAGATTTTCAGTTAAGCCCCAAAAAAGCTACTAAAGACCAGTGTCGTTTGAAGTCATTTTTCCCCTGTGGTTTAGTCAGGGGGAAAGGCTACATCCTGAAAAATGGAAGAGGACATTTTATATTGAACCAAGGAGGGACTACTATGAAATTAATTATCAAACTCATTACTGGTTGAATGGGTAACTTCTCAGTGGTGAAGGGTGCTTAAATTTTTCACCTTTAATAGAAAAAACTGTCTTCCTGGTAATTTGATGGTGGGAATTTGTAGAAAGACTTTACCCCCAGGTAAAACACAATACACAATTTGGAAAGGATTTTAGTTGTACAGATTATCTAGAAAATAGAAGAAAGGATTAGTCAACAAAGTGAGCTGTCTTGAAAATCAGAAATTAGCACAGGCAAAATATACAGCTAAAGCTTGTGAAGGATATAATAAATAGAAGATAATTCTGAAGTTGTAAAAATAGAATTAGAAGAATATGAGGGGTTGAGGCAGTCAGAGAATTCAAATAAGAAACTGATAGATGTCATGCCTGTGTTTTCAATAAATGAAATTGTGACAAAACATAAAAGGAGAGGGCAAATAGAGCTCCAAGAAGAAAATGAAAGTTCTTTAAATTTTGCTTTCTAATTTAAGGAAATAAATAATATGCAAGTTGGGAGATGAGGAGGAACTAGGCAAATAAGTACAAAACAGAAGAATATGCTGAGGAAACTTGCTGATCATTAAGTTGGATGGTGTAATTGATATTTAGAAACATTGGAACATCATATGGAGGGGTAATAGTAGAAATTACGTGAAATTGTGTAATAAGAAATAAAGATGCTCACTGTCAAGGATTTCTTTAAGAACTCTGAGGGATTGTAACTGAAGGTGTGAAGTGATCCCAGGAGCTCCCAAATAAAAGCAAATGGCATTTTGTATGTTTGAGAAGACATGTTTCAGATTATAATGATGTCACAGAACGCCTGAGACCTTACCTGGGCTGCAGTGAATGCCTGTGGTTGTCCAAACTCAAGGGCAGATTGACTAGTGTGGCTGCAAAGCCATTTTCCTCTTTAAGTGTGCCCATCTGTTGTTTGAGTTAATTTTGCTAATTCTAAAGTGCATCAAGTATTTCTTTAAAAATGCTTTACAAGCTCAGACACCTAAACACAGTAAGAAAATGGTCTCTAAGCTGTTAAGAATAATGTTAGGAACTTCTGTCATTCTGAGATTTATGTTTTTGTAGGACCTTTATATTTTAAAAAAAGTCATTTCAGGAAGAGCCTTTTCAGCAGAATTAGGCTGCTGAATTACTTACCTATATGGTTAGGTTTTTATGTTTCATTCAGTGCAATCTGTGACTGATCTTGAATATAGTAGTTTTATGTCTCTTAACAGTCTTTTAAATTACAGTTGGCAGAATATAGTAGTTCTTGAAATGAGGCCTGAAGTGTCTTCTATGAAAGTCTGAATTCTTAGAAAGGGTTGTCAGGAAGCAGGAACTTAAAAAGTGGCTCTAATAAGAAGCATGTTGTTTTGAGATCTCTTAAAGCTTTTTGTGCTAACAGAAAGAAGAGGTTAGAACAGAGTCAGTTATATGTTTGATGTATTTTAAGTAGGAAAGTTAGGCTGCTGAGAGTGTATACTCAATGTTGCTCCATTTTAAAGTAGAAAGTACACAGGAGATCATTTATCAACTGATGATTCAGTGCTTACAGAATTTGATGTAGGTGGCGTGTTTAATGCGTCATGTTTTAATACATCATTTAATACATTACCTTTAAAAGCCTTGTAGAGTAATTTTTATATAGCATAGTTTCTTAAATTTTGTATTACAGAGTTGCAGATATTTACAACGTATTGGAAGTTCTGCATCTCTATGAAGGTATATGGAAATACTGCAATATTTAGAGTTTAGTTCCAAATAATTTTTAGATGTAAAGGATGGGTATAAGGAGAGAAGTATCAGCAGAATGGAGCACTGAGAGTAGAGACCTGATCCACAGCCCGTTGATTTATGGGAGAGATCTTTCCACACAGTTTTATCTTATTGTTTTAAGTAACTCTCAATTACAGCACTGCACATGTCACAATCATCATGGGCAGATATAAATGTTGATCCACTGAATTACATAAGACAGCACTGCGAAATAATAGACTGAAAAAAGGCTCTTCTGCATTAACAGAGGCAGAATTAGAGGCTTGGGGCTGGGAAGAAGGGGAGGAATAGCACTGCTTTCTTTGCAGTAGTGTTTTCAGTCCTTAAACCATCCTCACCTAAAATTTCTCACTTAATTTCATTTTTCTTGTAGATATTTTGTGGACAGAGGGAACACAGAGTTTTGTTGAATTAACTTTAAATGTAGATTTGGAGTGCAAAAAAAGCCCTGTACTGACCTGCAAAATGAATTAAGCTAAGAAACAGCTAAGACCCCTTAACTTTAGTGAATAGGAATATAATTAGTTTGGCTAATTTCCTATATGGAGAAATGTCAAGACTTATTAGTGCAGCTTTCTTTTTAGCCCAGGCTGTATACTCTGCCTTACAGATCTCAGTTCTTTCTCAATAAAGTATTTAATTTATTCATGCCTTGCAGCCTCAGTGAGTAAAATAAAAGTTAGTTCATCTGATGTGAACAACTGGCACACAGCAGTGATAATTGTGTGAAGTTTTGCTTGTCATTGGAAGTTAGGTGGCAGGATATAGGGGGCAGTGACTGGAATTGCGTTGCTACAGAGATGAAGAGATCGAATATAAAATGATGTGTAGTTGGGAAAGTAAGTATTTTTTTTACTTCTCTTTTTAATTTAATTTAATTTTAAAGGAATCATGACGACCTCAGGAAAAGAGAATTTCCGACTGAAGAGCTACAAGAACAAATCTCTTAACCCTGACGAGATGCGTCGCAGGCGGGAGGAAGAGGGTCTTCAGCTACGTAAACAAAAGAGAGAGGAACAGGTACTGTACCACAGTAATGATAACTGTAACCAGTCCTGAAACAGTCTTGTCTTGCAGTGTCTCTGAGTCTTCTTGTTTCTGACCTGCCAAACCAATACATAGCCTGAAATAAGAGTTACTCGCAGACTTAACTTCCTCTTCTGCAGTCTCCACAATATTTAAGAGTGCTCCTTGTTTGCTGAAGTGTAAGATTGGCCAGAGCAGCTTAAAGGTGATTTGAGCAAATCTATGTGACCTTGTAGTGAAGGTGATTGAGGAACTACTGTTTTGTTTGTGGCCTGTTTTGTTGTTTGCTTTTTTTTGGTGTGGGTTTGTTTTGTTTTTATGGGGTTTTTTGTTTGTTTTGTGTTATTGGAATTTATTTTGTTTAGTTGTGTTTTTTTCCTACCTGAATCGTGGTGGCTTTAATCTTTGTTCAAAGAGTGGCAAGCTGGGGTGAAATGGAAGGAAACAGTGCAGCTAGAATAGGAGGAGCACAAGGTCTGACCGAGTCCTTATAAATTGTAGTAGTTATATTCTTGAGGGAAGAAATAATTTGTTAACCTGATTCTTAGTTTTTAAGTTAATTTATGAATTTACAGAATTCATGCTGTGATTATCCCCATAAGGCTGTGGTTCCTTGAGTAGTGGATTTAGTAAATGCTGTAGGCAGAATGATTGAGAAAAATGCTTGGAAACACAGCTTCTCTGCCTGCTCCTGTCTTGCTAGTTCTGGGCTCTTCATTTACGTTGTGAGGTGACAGGTGCTCTGCAGGTTTAGTCAGGAGACAGGAGCAGTGACAAGACATGATAAAAATAATCTTCTAATAAAAACAGGTAACACTGAGCAATTCTTTCTTTTGTTCTTAGTCGTGTTCATTGGAAGCTTTAAGGGATTGGTTTGATTTCAAGCCAAGTTCTAATGACGTTTTTTCATCAGTCTTGAGATTTCTGGAGTTAGGATGAAGATAGTATGCGTGTGTTTGGAATAGTAGGTGAAGTCTATAATCTATTCTGTTCAATGTAACTTCTGCAACGTCCATACCAGATGCTTTCAAGCAAAGTCATGGGGTTGTTCTGATATGGAATTGGAATACTTGTTGACTTTGTTCAGTAACTGCAGGTAGCATTTGCAGACTACTGGTAGCACAGAACATCATTGGTCTTATTTGTAAAGCTGTTACTAAATTAGGCAAATGATGAGTAATTTTCCATCTTATCTGTGTCTCTGACCTCTCTTGGACCTGATTACCACAGGCTGGCTAAATAAAGTGTGTGGCTCTATTTCCATCTGTTGAGGACAATTTTTAGTCCCAACTGGACTAACAGTGGAACACAAATGGAGCTGCAAGCAAAATGTGCAGCTCTGCAATTTCAGACCTTGTGCACGTTCTTCACTTTTATGTATTTGGCACATAGGTTATTTAAGTTTGTTTAAACTCCCTGGATTGTTTTTTTTCCTGGGGTTTGTTTGTGGTGGTTTTTTTTAGTCTGAAAAACCCCATAAAAACAACCTCAGGCCTCTGAATTTTCACATAACTTGCCAATGTATATATTTTCAATTAAGATCGTGTTTGAGTATGTTTGTTGAGCGTGAATAGGCACATTCTACAGTAGTTTAGAAGGAGTAGCATTCTACAGGAATGCTTATCACTGATGTAGGGTTGCTATAGACTTAGCCGTTCTACATACTGTTTCCTCCCCATCTTCTTTGTAGAGAAGAGTAACAGCAGGTCTGTGTCAGAACTCTGTCTTGCCTGTCTGCTGTGGTGCAAATCTGATGTGGTTTGATGCTGGAGTCCTGTTTCCTGAACTTGGCAGGCCAAGCAGTACCCTCAAGCCCATCTTGTCATTGCTAATGTTTTTACCAATGAGACAGATGGATTAAGGGGAGAAGCTGCAGCCTCTCTAGCTCTCCTCATGACCTCTCAAACTGGGTAACTTCTCTAAGAGGAAGCAACGAAATTCCGTTCATCCCACTATAATTTCTTTACACCAATCCCAAGTGATCATAGAATCATAGAATGGTTTTGGTTGGAAGGGACCTTAAAGATCATCTAGATCCAACCCCCCTGCATGGGCAGAACACCTCCCACTAGACCAGTTTGCTCAGATCTCCATCCAGCCTGACCTTCCAGGGCGGGGGCATCCACGACCTCCCTGGGCAACCTGTTCCAGTGTCTCACCACCCTCACACTGAATAATTTCTTCCCAATATCTAACCTAAGTCTCCCTTGTTCCAATTTTAATCCATTACCCCTTGTCCTCTCATCTTCCAAGGGCCTCTCTGCCATAGTAACTCCAATTACCTCAGCCTCCCCAGCTGTTCTACAGGTTCTGCTGTACACAGCAGTTTTTCAGGTCTGAGCCTCAGCATCTTCTGCCAGTCAGTTGCAAGGAAGCAATTGTCTGTAGATATTGATAGCTCATAAATGGAGGGGGACAGTGAAGAAGAGGAGAGAACATGAGCATTTTCCAGAAATGCTGGAAACCAGTAACCTAGCATGTTGCTGTTTTCATTTACTCCACGACTAAACTTTCTCCATTTACTGTCTGGAGGAGTCCAGTGTATTAGAATGATAGAATGGATTTGGTTTAAAGGGACCTTACAGATCACCTAGTTCCAACCTCCCTTGCATTGGCAGGGAAACCTCCCACTAGATCAGGTTGTTCAGATTCCCATCCATCCTGGTCTTGAACACTTCCAGGGAGGGGGCATAACTTCTTTCAGGTCTGACATTTTTCAGCCCTTGTCATTTTGACTGCAGCCTAATGTGACATGCTGTGTATATATTGACTATATAAAATATATATGTATATATAAAATACTTTCTCTCTTCAGTTGTTTAAACGTCGAAATGTTGCGACTGCTGAGGAAGAAGCAGAGGAAGAAGTGATGTCAGATGGTGGCTTCCACGAGGCTCAGATGAACAACATGGAGATGACTTCTGTAAGTGATGAGAAGGGAATACAATATTTGCTGAAACTGAGCAGGCCTGTTTTGCAGTTTCTTGAAGGAATGAAATTCCAAAAAAATGTATCTTAAAATACCTGTCTCAGTGAACTACCCTGGAACAGTTTACATGAGAGAAAAATGTTATGGGTAGGAGTGAGTGGTTACTCAGTGGGTATACTTTCAGGAAAACTGAATAAAATGTCATTGTTCCAGGCAGGCTGATACTTCCTGGTTTTGATGTGTGCCATTATGACCCAAATCACCCAAAATGGGTGATTTTATCAGCTGCTGCCCAGAGCTGTTGGGATTTTTAAATCTGAAATTCATAGTGTTTGAAACATGGAAATGCAAACCAGGCAATATGTTACTGTAATTTACAAATTAAAAATGGGCTCAGTTGGAAAAATTTGTTAGAGTACTTTCAAGTGGCACTGTTTCTATGCAGGGTGTTGAAAACACAGCTAGACCTACTTTATCTGTGTGCATGTGACCTTTAACTCCTTTCCAAGCTGGAATTTCATCCTAGAAAAAAAACTTTTAGCAGAAATTAGACTTTTCTGCTTTTTCTTTGTTTCTTTACCAGAGACTTTCCCTGGAAAGAAAAATAGTAAGGGATTCAGGCTGTAACAGAGAGGTTTAAGGGAAGTGCAGTCCTCACTTAAAAGTTGGACCACTCATCTTCACGCTTATGTCTGTACTTAGAGTATTCAAATTATATTTTCATAGAAATCAGGTGGGACTTAGTTTCTGTTGGTAGTTGTACCAGCCTTTAAAATTATTGAGAAATAGAGAAATGCCTATAAACAATGTGGTAGATCACTAATAGAGTATATTGTTTTACTTTTCAAGATAATCTTTAAACATCAGACAAGTTCTAAATACCATTTAATCATGTGTGTGGAAGCTTATATGAAATTATTAGATGGTTAAAAAGTAAGACAATAAGCCTATCTAATTGTGATAGGTACTACCATTATCCAGTTTGCTATTTTAGATCTCATTGATTTCAGAGTCTTATGACTTGGAGCTGTTAGACAGCTATTACAGACAAAGCTTTAGTATTTTCAGCCCTGTCATCTGTCTAAGGGTTAGGATCACTTATCTCTAAGGATTTAGATGAGAAGAAGTAGAAAAAAAATACTAATTTCCTTATGCATGTTTACATGTGTGATGAACAGAAAGTCAGATTTTACCTGGCATAAGAAAGGTCATTGGTTGAATTTAACTGTGTTACTGGAAACTGTCAGTATTACGAAAAATGTAATACTCCATTTGATTATCATGACAAGCATTAGGTCTGTCAGCTCTTCTAAAAATGACAGGTCCTGTACGTTTTGGTGTAAGAGAATAACTCAAAATGTACAAGTTGCAGAAATCAAAGCAATAGCATAATCAAACTGGTGTTCTTGTATAACAATAATTGCTGTTCCAATTTAGATGAACTTTTGTTGACATTGACAATTCTACATTTATTTTAGAGGAGGGGAGATAGAAAAAACAGGGAGAGAATACCAGTGAAAGGTTCTGAAGAGTAGTTTTCTTGCCATAGCCTAAGAAAATTTGAATTTTGGCATCCATAGGAGAAAGGCTAAGCTTAAGAATGGTGCTGCATATGTAGATGTACACGTGCAATGACTTATTTGTTGTCTGTATTGGTCTTATCAAGGTTTTTGCTCAGTAAGAGATAAAATTGATAGCATTTTAGTAAATGTTATGATTTTTACCACTCATCCCAGATTTTCTTCTCCCTCTTGCTCTCTGTCACTCTTATTTTCTCCCCCACCTGAATCCTAGAGTGCAGTCATCACCTCTGATATGATTGAGATGATTTTCTCCAATAGTCCAGAACAGCAGCTTTCAGCCACCCAGAAATTTCGAAAGCTTCTTTCTAAAGGTAAGGGCTGAAATTACTTGTGGAAAAATGTTGAAGCATCCCTGGCATATATGGTTTTACTTTGACAGCAATAAAGATGAAGTTTGATACAGAAATTTCTGGGTGAAGCTCTGTTTTAGGATATGTCAGTTAGGTGTATGTAACAGTGACTTCTGTTCTTGTAATGTGTAAAACTACTACATGATGCAGATGTGATCTCTGCTCTGTAATATAATTACAATAGACAGCTTCTCTATGGCTCAAATATGCTGCTTCACAGAAACTGAGCATGTGCATGTGCCAGAGTGACTGCAGAACCACAGCTGTGAAGTTGGTCAAAATTCACTTTTGGTGACTTATAGTAATACATTGCCTTTCAGTATAGGTAAAGCAGTATTGCAGAAATAGCATACAGTTTCATAAAGGGGAGTTAGTTTGTCATTGGGTATTGTTTTGATGCTGTAACTTGAACATTTCCCAAAAAATGAATTTAACTTTGATTTTTGTTTTACATAGAACCAAACCCCCCAATAGATGAAGTCATAAGCACACCAGGAGTGGTGGCCAGGTTTGTGGAGTTCCTCAAAAGGAAAGAAAACTGTACATTACAGGTATACAAATATAAATATCTTCCTATATCATGAATGCATTTGGTGAGGCAAACTGGGTAGAAAATAAGTGATTTGCTTAATTAGCTGCATTCCCTCTCTTCTTCTTCACTAGGATAAAAAAGCAATTTTATCTTCAGGGTTTCAAGCAAAACCTCTACAGGAGCAGGAAAAAGAGGGACAAAGAAAGACGTACCTCTGAATTGTGTTGTGTGATGGCTAGGATGGGATCTTTACATTTTCTTATGTACCAAAAGCAGATTATAAAATTTGGAATTCACCAGATGAAAAGCTATTAAACTAAACTTTAGTGTTTGGGTTTTTTGTACTAATTGAAGACTGTTTTAAATTTTTAGAATTATGATTTAAAGTTTTTCTTAAATGAAAAAAAGTTTAAGATTAGAATTACAATCCATAATGATGAACATAGAAACCTTGAAACTTACTTCGGTTTGTAAACCTAAATTTTGTCTGTTACAGTGGTGCATGATTTGTCTTGTACTTGATTCTTGGAGCTTTGTCTCATTTGTCTATGGGGCCTAATGGGATCCAGACTAGAGTACTGAGGGAGCTGGCAGGGGAGCTCGCTAAGCCTCTTCCATAATTTATCAACAATCCTGGTCAACAGGGGAGGTCCCAGATGACTAGAGGCTGGATAATGTGACACCCATCTACAAAAAAGCCTTTTATTACTTTCAGGACTTCTAGCTTGGAAGTCTAAGGCAGGTAAATAAAGGGTAAAAAGTTCCTAATCCTTGAAGGATATATTTGAATAGGAAGGGAAAAAAAGGGTAGGGGATACTTGATCATATACAGATATATTTTTGTTTAAAAAAACTTCAAAAGCAGTCATAAACTGAATCGAATTTTCATGGTCTTGTTGTTGTAACATGTATTGTAATGATCTTTTTTATATAGAAAGAGCTGAAATCAAATAATTGAAAATCCCAACTTTGTCCTAAAGAGTTTGTAACAAAGTGTTGAAAATAGTGCAAGTACATTGCTCTTGATACTCAATCCAAACTGGTTAATTTTCCCTCATCTTGCCTTCATCTGTCTGCCTGCTTGGCAGTTCATCATCTGCAGGTAGAACTTTTTGTTATGATACAGTTAGGAAGTCCTCTTGACCTCACTTTAATACTAATTTTTGTACTGTCATTGTTTCCAAAAGTGTTCCTTGGCACAGGCATAGATTTTGGGCTTCCCATTCCAGGCTTTCCTGACTCTTGCTTAGCTGTAGAAGAGAAGGATTTTGAACTTAGTCTGGAAACACTGAAATACTTTTTTGCTCAGATACTGCAGCTACTTGTATTATGGATTGAATGTGGAAACTCTTGCATGTTGGTGAGCTTGGAACTTTATGTGACTTTATGTTGTTTTTCTTCTCTGTGGTCTGTGGAATATCCAGTAAAAACTTTGTTTACATGTGGTTGTTCCTTAGTTAATACTTCTTGGAGCATGAAGTGTCCACAGTGGAGAGGAAGGAGAGAAACTGTCACTCAGCTAACTTTTCTATAATTTACACTATCTGAAATGTTCAGTGGTGCTCACACAAGGGCATCATCTAAGTCACCCTTCGTTCTAGTTAGATGTTAAGAAGAGCTGTTGAAAGCTTCGTTCCACAAAACATGGGGAGATCTGTGATTAGCTTGTCATCACACTGTGTTTTATAAATGGTTGAAGTACAGATTTGAGCAAGAAGAAGTACATTTTCTGTTGGCCTTAAGCTCTGGCCTGGACGTTTTGCTTCTAGTTCATTAAGGCTAGCTCTTGCTGTTTTGACATAGTGTGTTTCGGCTTTATTGCAGCTCTTTGTGTATTACAACACTGTATTTTGGAATGCTGGATATTCTGATCACATCTTACCAGAACATAATTTCTTGTTTAGTTGGTCAAGAGGACAGGATTAATAGTATTGTAAAAAAAGTGTAGAGTCTTAATAGTTATTGACACTTAACAATTAAAAGCTTTACAAGCCTAGGTTTAATTGTTGAGTTCTTATTTCAGGCCCATTTCAGGATTCTGTGTGTCTCCTTAGCCCGAGTTGCCTTTATGACAAAATCCTAGACTGAATTTCTTGCTGCTCTTCAGAGATAGCTGGTCTTGGAAAGTGTATCAGAATTTTCACTGGAATACTGGTGGATCAATTTAATAAAAATTTTTAGTAATATAAGAATCAGCCTTTTATAGCATAAAACTTTCCATTGTTATTGTTCTTTGATTTTTGCTTTTTCATTCTCTGGATTCTGGATGGTAGCTGATAGGATTTACATTTGCTAGTGTAGTGTAGTATTTTTTTTAGTGAAACTCATGCAGAAATCTACCAATCTAATCGTATTTTCTGAGGTCTGTGTGAGGTAGTGTTAAAATTTGCACTTCAGCTTAAAAAGTGAATGTTTTTGCATATTGGGATGAAAAAGAATAATAAATGATGAAAACAATTAAATCAAAAGATGTGAATGTTAATTCAGGATCTCTGCATGATTCTGATTCTTACTTTGCAAACTGTCTGTGTTAATTAGTAATATTTCATGCTTTCCCTATGCCAATTCTTTCTGTCTTTGAAAGATATTTAGTCTTCATCTTTGGTGTGGCATAGATGACTTGTAGTAAACTTTCTTCTGTATTTTTTTTCCAGTTTGAAGCTGCATGGGTGCTGACAAATATTGCCTCGGGAAATTCCCTTCAGACTCGAATAGTGATACAAGCAGGAGCCGTCCCCATCTTCATAGAGCTGCTTAGTTCAGAGTTTGAAGATGTACAGGAACAGGTAAAGATTAGTAATAGTTCTGAGGTTTTTGTGTGTGTGCATGTTCGTTTATGGGGTTGGGAGTGGAAATGTAGTGTTTGGCAGTTTTGTGTGATAATCCCTTTCTACCTAACACGTGTTAAGATGTCTAAGCAAGTGTTGCATTTTTATTTCTTTGAAAATTACTTATTTAACCACAGCCAATGGGGTAAGGCATTTTGATCTCTAATAGGTTAATATTTTTCTTTGTTTTGAGGAATTAAAGAAGCCTTTTAAAAAAATTGTTGTAGAGAAGGAAAGTTCATGCTTGTTTCTCCTGAAGATAAAGCATGAGTGACAATTACAGTTTGTTCTCTACATTCCTTACGGAGTAGATGAATATTCTGAAGGGCCAAAGGGATCAGTGTAAAGCACAGACCAAATGTTTGACTCTAATTTCCACATGAGGTCCATAATTTGTGTAGGAACAGGGAGACATATTTTAGACATACAATCTTGTGTTGAAGATTTGGGATGGTGAAGTATTAATCATGTTAACAGATTTTCTGTTAATCCTAACAGGAAGGTATATACCTTTACTGTGCTATGTTGACTAGGTTTGGATCCAGATATTTGCTTTTGTTTCATTGTCTACCCAATTAGTAAGCTTTATGGGTTTTTTTCTGATAGCTCTTTACAGACCATAGCTTACCCTTTTCTTGAGCAAATCAAATAGGCTTTGAATTCTTACGGTTGGGATATTCTGTGGCATTTGGTTTGGGTTTTCATGACCCTTTTCTGAAAATTTATTTATTTTGACATGTTTTTGTGGTGGTGAAATTAGAAGCGTTGGATATTCCAGTAGCACTGTTCCAGCAAAGCTGTTTTCAGAGATAGTACCTCATTTTCATTTCTACTTCATACTTTGGTATCTAAATATCCAAGATGTCTTTGTGGACTCTTTGCCACAGAAGCTGGCTGCAAGCTCAGGTTAAGATGATTATCCAATGTGATCCATTATTCTTTTCAGAATCACTGAATACCAGGGTTCAGTTCTCCATGCTGTAAGTGTGACCTCTATTCTCTGTTCATAGATGTCTGACCTTGCATTTGGCTGTATTGAGATGCATGATTGGAGGAGTCCCAGCTCATAAGCATTGGATTGCTTTGTGTAACTTGCTGTTTCTCTCCTACAGCTGGCTCAGAATGTGCCACCTGTACTTAAAGGTGCTTAACATTTCCAAAAGACAGATTTATTATTTTTTTTCTCAGTTGCTTGTAGCTTTCTGTTTCTTCCACTCTGCAGCTTTTTATTTTCAATAGTATGTCTCAGGATGAATAATTTTGGAAACTGTTTTTTAAGAGAAATTGAATTCAGGTGCTTGAGAAAATTATATTAAAGGAAATACATATTTTTACCCATTTTTTAAAGCTTTTTTTCAGGAAATGTGTCTTTGCTGTTATAGAAACTAGAAAACTTGCCAAAGTGGCAGTTAAATGCTATATTCTGCCCATGTGAAAATCCGTCCTGGCTTAGCTATATGTTGTATTTTAGAGTTTGATTTTTTTGAGGGTTGTAGTTGGTGGCATTACTTTCCAAATTCAACCATCAGTTATACAGAGCTTTTCCTGCAGTGTGACTGGTGCTGAGTGTGGTACGTGTTTGTGCTCCTAATGATCTTTGCAGGAGCTGACTTTTTTTTTCATTAGGTTGATGTTCAGAGAGCAGATGGGAAGAATGAACCTGTTTAGAATGAGCTGTGCAGCCTTCAGCCTTAAGATATGTGAATTAACAGAAGAGCTTAGGGGCCACAGTTAAGTAGTCTCCTTCCCATACTGCCTCCTAATAAACTGCTGACATGTTAAAGTTCAGATTGCAGGCAGGCAGAGTGGGTTATAATTACAGGAAAATATTTTCTTATTTAATTCAGGTGCTGAATCCATTATCTCTCTGTTACTGTTGTCTTTCAATACCAGTTACAAATTGCCCTGTAGTAAGCTGTGCTAAAGAAGGAAAGCATACCACTGCAAAATGTTACCTATACCTTTCCATGCTGTGTTTCTTTGCTGAAGGTCTATAGTTTGCAGTGCTGTTCACAGCTGACTTTGGGTTTAATGCAGGCCAGTGTGAAAGAAACTGTTTTTTCTGACAGCTTTAAAAAACCCCAAACACTTCACCATTATAGCTACTAAAACAAAACTTGAAAGCATTAAGCACTTAAATATTAGCTGTTGCACTTCTACATGACAGGATAGCATTAGTACACAATTGCATACTATTTTCCCAGGTGACTCTCATCTAGTTTAGTATATGTACAGATTGTTTTCCTAGTAATGAATTAGCAAGTACCAAAGGAGGCTTTTGCTTGTCACATTGTGGCGCTCTTTGTTATAGAAGACATTGCAATGAATGAAGGAGAGAAGAGGGAAGAGATCCTTACGATTAAGGCAGTTGCAGCTTTATGAGATAAATGTATCTACCTCTTAGTGTTTGATGCTGGACAGTTTGCTTGTCACAGTTTTCAGTAAGTAAACACTAGTTCTGTAGTTTTTGAATGCTCAATGTAAAATACTTGCATTTACATTTTGTAGTTGAGGACAACTAGATGCTTTCACAAATGCCTTGTATAGCTAGGTCTGTGTTTTGAGCAAATCTGGGCTTCTCAGGCTGGGTTTCTGAAATGGTAAGATGTTTGGCCATAATTTTCTCCGCTGTAAAGTGACGATTCTTACCCTCTCCCACAATAGCGTTGTGAAGTTGGTTATTTGCAAGCAATTTTCATGACCTTTGCAATAAATTACAAAAATACAGGAAAATACGGAAAACATAGCTATGTGTTCAGGGCAGATAGGCCAAAAGGTAGCCCATGTGGTGGAGGATGAAGAGAAAAATAACTGCAGGCTGTGATTAGTAAGCCAATCATTGTACTTAGAGGGATGGTAATTCTGGAGAAGGGAATGTTAAGTGGTAATAATAACTTTGAATGTGTACCATAGCATAAACCAAAAACCAATTAATATTTAATATTATTTGAAATTAGCTTCCTGGCTGATCATTATCCACTTGTTTTGTCTTAAAGTAAGTCTTACAAACTTACACCATTGAATTTATCTTCGATTTCAGAATTCCTTAGCTGTTACTCAGGAACAGATACCAGTTTACTTTATCTGGTCATGATTTTTCCAAGTTATTTTTCGTATTTATAAGCCAATTTTAGTGTGTTGCACTGTTTATTTTGCATATGCTAATTTCTGATCTGGTATGATTCTAAATCAGTGGTTTAATATAAGTCAGCATGAGGGATTCTTTATAACTGTGTTTATTAAACAGCATGTATTTTCATGAAATTGTCTTGTTTCTTTTAAAAAGATCTGTTCTGCATTAGCTACACAGGCTGACATTTAATTACCCTACCATCCTTTAACTCTTTCATTGTTTGCATTGTGTATCAGTCTTAGTTAATTCCTGTGATCAGTGATCAAACAGCTTGGTATCTGTTATTCCTACCAGAGAACAGTCAGAACTGACATCTCCATTATTTATGAAGAACTCTATTTCTGGATTTGGTGTATTAATTTTTAGATTTAATCAGTGGCATACATCCTAACCTTCTGCCACGTACTGCAGTTTTTTTTTCTTCCAGTAGACATCTAGAAATTTACAGTGAAGTACTCTGTCAAAGCATTTTAGGCATGCTTAATGTCGATCTAGCTTCAGCAGTGTCATAGCTGCAGTTCTCTCTCTGGTGCCCTTGCTGAGGTATTTAAAATCCAGATGTCAACTTGAGTTTCTTTGATGAATACTGAGTTTCCTTCAGAAACCATGCAAGGCATTATGCTCCCTGTGATGACTGAAATAATCTCACAGTGACAGGTATGTGTCATTGTGCTGTGCTGGACAGCCAGTGGCAGGAGTATTCCCAGCTGCCTTGTTCTCCTTTGGGAACACTTGCATTTTCAGCTAAAGCAACCTTTGTGTTTTTCCCTCAATATTTTTCCATATCTAGTTGTATTGCTGTTCCTTTTGGTAACCATCGTTTGTTTGGCAGAGGTGATCCGAGAGTCTAATGTCCAAATTCTGTTTTTACATCAGCAGTCCTACTAACTACGTCATAGTAATCAAAATCAGGAAAAAACAGGCATGAGTATGAACTACTTTCTCTGTTTGGATGGATGAGATGTGAGAAGTAAGGAACTATGACCATCCCAACCACTGAAAGAAGGGTGTTTTCTGTGTTGGGACATAGTATAAGTTATCTCCTAGGAATTTGGCCTTCTGGTGTCCTTCCTTGTGTCCACTTATCCAGTTACACCTGTGCAACCTAATCTTCATTGTCTTCATCCCAGGATTACATCCATTTCCCATGTGAGTGGCCAAAAGTATAGAAAGTGTTGATTCTCATTTCATAATATTTCGTCTCTGCCAAAAGGCACAGAAACTGGGCACTGTTGGTGATTGGTCTAGCACTTGGTTTAAATATCCAAAGGCCTTATCAAATAATAACTGAGAGCCTTCACAATTCAAGGGTAATTGAAGGGTTGTCAGAAAGTACAGGGATTATTCACAGAAGGTACCATATAGCTCAACAGTACTTGATAAAACTTGTACTTTATTGTTATTGACTGCAGAAGTTTTCCAGCACTGCAGGAAAGAACACTGGGGTTTAATAATGGGTAAAATAAACTGGAGACCTGCAACAACAATCCCTACTCCGCTATAAACAATAAATGGAAATTTATACAGGTTTACAAAAATAGATGCTGTCATTTGGCAAGGTAGAATTTGTATTTTCAGTTTACACACAACTTTGTTACTTAAGATAATTGATTGAAATGTCAGACTGCACATAGTAAAATTACAGGTGCTTTTCAGGTCTGGGTGTACATATTGGAAAGTAGTGAAATATATTTTTTTATAAAGTACATTTAAATGTATTTAATACAATCTGAAATTTAATTAAATATCTTTTTACCTCTGCAACTATCCAGAAAATAAGAAAACAACATTTGGGGTGTGAGGAATTAAGCTAAAATGTTATGGCAAGCGAGATATTTGCATCTTGAGGACTGCACAAAAGAAGCAATGGAAATCATTGAACATTATTCAGACAAACCCTGGAGACAGTCATCATTGTTCACATGTCATCTGTGGGAACCATGACAGAGCTTTCCATTAATACCAAAGCCTGACAAATAGAGTTTAAATGAGTTTAGGTTCCTCACTTATTTGAAGAGATAAAGTAATTCCTTAAGGAAAGACATCTCTCTTGTTGAATGAAACATTGCGTATTTTTCTAAAGATGTTTCAATTTCTTTGCATCTTGTGTACTTAGAGTCATAAGCATTGCAAGGATTTCTTGCAACACCCTGTCTTACCAGGTCCTGTGATATCAGGCTACTTGGACTTCTCTTGCCATAAAAAATATTAAGAGTGGGAAAGCAATAGAGATGGTATTGACTTCTCTGATCAGACTTTCTGGTGTGAGATTTGCTGTTGCAAAACCAGTCTGTCATTCAGGGTCAGAATGGATTGTTGGATTAAGTGATTATCACTGTTGTCAACCCTAAAAATAGATACTGCTATAGTTGGCAGAAACAAAGTCCACAAACAAGCGAAATACAGCTTCCAGGGGTACTTTAACGTGGGTTAGGGTATCCAAGCAAGGAGATCAGCTGAAATCTTGGTTTCATTCCTTGTGCTTCTCATTGCTGCAGAAATACAAGCATTACAACAAGCAACGAGTGTGGCTTCTTACAGTTCCTACACAAATGACATTTTGCAGGAAGCAACATATGTTCTGTCTCTCTAGGTTAAATTTTTCAGGTGGCTGCTCTCTCAGTCTTCAATCCATGAGGCTGCCAGACCCAAGGTTGTAATTTTATTTCAGGCAAACAGTTGTCACAACAGTTGTAAAATAGTAAGAATGGGAATGAAAACCAAGTTTTCCTGATGAAGAGATCAGTTTGGGGGGGATATTGCATAGTAATGGCTGTGTGGTTTCACAGAAAAGGTCAGAATGGCCTGGTGCCTTGTTTCTGACTGTGGCTTAAGCAGAAGCCTGGAAAACAGTAGGAGAACAAAAAGAAAAATAATCCTTCTCCAGAAGAGTCTCCTAGTGTCTTAACAACTTGTAGTTTAGGGACTTTTGGTCAATCTATATGTGGTGTTATTGGTAATACTGCTACAGAGGATGATTTTTGTTTTATATCTAGCAAGTTGACACCTATATTCACACTTTGTATATACATTTACTTCAGCTGTATTCATTTTGCAGGATTTGCTTGTGGTTTGGGGCCTCTAGTGTGATTGGAGTATGTTTATTTTAAGTAGCATATTTTAGCCACTGTTTAAAGCATGTCACACTAGAAATATAATGCAACAGATCAATTGACATAATATCAATAATAAGTTTATTCTGGATTATCTGAGAATTTCCTTTAGGTAACAAATTTGGCTTTTTCTATCAAATTTTTAGAGGAGTAATTTGTTTCTATTAGAGATACAAAGGAGAAAACATTTCTTTTGTGTGGGGAACTTACATAACTTCAGTTGGAGAAATGGTTATGCACTGTAACACATTTTACTGCAAACAAATATATAGTCTTCAACTGAAGATAAATTTGGGGAGGACATATAGCTGCTGTCCATGATAAATAGGATTGCTTTTCTGCTCCATATGCGGAATTGGAATTATTTCCAGTGTTTGTGTAGACATTGCATGGGTCTTGCCAAATAAGCAGATACACATCTATTTGATATGACACTGAACCGTCTGGTAACTTGAAATAAGTATCAAATGTGAGTTTAATACACCTTCTTGTTTGACAAAATACAGTCTGTAAATTGTATTGAATTCATAAAGGTACTCTTAGTGTAGTATGGCTCTTATACTAGTGGACAGTGATATCAGAACCACCACTTGACCCAAACATATAAACCAAAACCTATGAATGTTTTTATTCTCATCATATTACAGAAGGTGGATTTGATGCTAATTTAATTATCTTCTGATATTTTAGATATTTTCTTCTCAAAAATGAAGGGTTACAGTAGCACTGATGTCCAAGGGAGAGGATATCTGTCCTCACATTTTGCCTTGCATAGGCAACACTGGTTCTGTCTTGTATAGCTTTCTCGTAAAGAATACATGCCAGTGCCCATCTGAACTCTTTGATTCTGAATGTTTGTTTATCTTGCATATAGATTCTCATTTTCATCATAGTTGGTGTCAGCATTGTTAATATGACTCTGTAAACAATGCATGCTTTTATGGCTTTCTTAGGAAATACTAATATGGGCTGTTTCACACCAACATTTTTGGGTAGATACAAGCTTGCTTGACCTGTGCTGTGAACATCTGAACTTGAACCAGCTCTAAATTAGGAGGAGTATAGAATTAGAATGTTACTAAGCCTGAGGAGATAAGCTCATCTCTTGTATTGTGGACAAAGAGAGGTTATGTCTGTCTGCAAAGTCTTTGGAGACTGTTGGCTGTTTTGGTATTTCCTCCAAGGTCTGTGTAAAATATTCCTGAATCATATAATGAGCTTGGGTGTATACATGTAATACTCAACCAGAATGCATTCTGCTTCTGTACGTTGTCCAAGTTTTAACAGCGGAGTATCTCCCACTATAATACATAAACTAAACTGGTTGAATTGTGAGAATTAAAGCAATTACTATTCTGTTTTTCATTGCAGGCAGTATGGGCTCTTGGTAACATTGCTGGAGACAGCACTATGTGCAGAGACTATGTATTGGACTGTAACATCCTGCCCCCTTTATTGCAGTAAGTATATTTTAATATGTTTTTCAGAATTTTGCTTTAGTGTCTGATAAGACTGAAGTTCAGGTTTTGCCTTGGAGAATACTAATGATTTTTTTTTTTATTACGGATTAATCAAACTTTTAAATGGGAGTTCCTGAACTACTTTTGTAATGGAGTTAAAATGGTAACAGGTTTTAGAGCGGCTAAGCTGGAAGTATTTTATTCTACAGAGTGGGTGGATGTCTGGGCTTATTAGAGTCATAGTATAATTTAGGTTGAAAGGTACTTCTGGAGGTCATCTAGTCAAAGCCTATCTCTTTGTAGCAGGTGACATCAGATTAGATTGCTCAACTACTTAACCAGTCAAATTTGGAACATCAAAGGTAGATTCTGTAACCACCCAGGGCAACCTCTTGCAGTATTTGACCATGGTGTGGTAAAAAATAATGTTCTAATAGCTAATCAGAATTTTCTATCTCACAATCACAGAATTGTCATGGTTGGAAAGGACCTCTGAGATCGCAGAATCCAACCATCAATGCAGAAAAAACCCAAACAAAAACAACCACACACACTCCACCAGAAAGCACCCACCAAAAAAAACCCTACAAACTTGGCCACTAGGGCATGCCCTGAAGTGCCACATCTACATGTTTGTTGAATACCTCCAAGAATGATGATTTAACCACCTCCCTGGGCAGGCTGTTCCAGTGCCTGACCACTCCTTCTGCATAGAAATTCTTCTTAATATCCAATCTGAACCTCCCCTGCTACAACTTCAGGCCATTTCCTCTAGTCCTGTCATTATTCACGTGGGAGAAGAGGCCAACAGCCACCTCCCTTACAACCTCCTTTCAGGTAGTTGTAGAGGGCAATGAGGTCTCCCCTCAGCCTCCTCTTCAAACTAAACATCCCTAGTTCCCTCAGCTACTTCTTGTAAGACTTGTTCTCTAGACCTTTCACCAGCTTGGTAGCTCTTCTCTGGACATGATCCAGCAACTAAATGTCCATTTTGTAGTGAGGGGCTCAGAACTGAACACAGGACTCGAGGTGCAGCCTCACCAGTACTGAGTACAGAGGCACAGTCACTTCCCTACTCCTGGTGGCCACGCTCCGCTCTTCCTGATACAGGCCAGGATGCTGTTGGCCTTCTTGGGCACAGTGTTGGCTCTTGTTAAGCTGGCTGTCAACCAGCACTTCCAGGTCCTTTTCCTCTGAGCAGCTTTCCAGCCACTCTTCCCCAAGCCTGCAACGTTGCTTGGGGTTGTTGTGACTGAAATGCAGGACCCAGCACTTGCCCTTAATGAACCTCATATAATTGGCCTTGGCCCATTGATCTAGCTTTTCCAGGTCCCTCAGTTGGACCTTCCTACCCTCAAGCAGATCAACACTCCACCCAACTTGGAGTCATCTGCAGATGTTACAAAAGTGCTCTCAATGCCCTCATCCAAATAATTGATAAAAATTTTTAACAAAACTGGCCCCAAAACTGAGCCCCAAGGGACACCATTGGTGCCTGGCCACCAACTGGACTTCACCCTGTTTAGCACAACTCTCTGGGCCCAGCCATCCAGCCAGTTTTTTACCCAGTGAAGAACACACTTCTCTATGCCATGATTTGCCAGCTTCTCCAGGAGAATGCCATAGGAGACTGTGTCAAAGGCCTTACCAGAGTCCAGGTAGACAATATCCATAACCTTCCCTTTATCCAAAAGGCGGGTCACATGGTCATAGAAAAAGATCAGGTTGGTCAAGCAAGATCTCCCTTTCATAAACTCATGCTGGCTGGCCCTGATCTCCTGGCTGCCTTGCACGTTGTGTGTGAGTGCACTCATAATGAGCCTATCCATGATTTTTCCAGGTACCAAGGTCAGGCTGAGAAGCCTGTAGTTCCCCGGATCCTCCTTCAAGCCCTTCCTGTAGGCGGGTGTCACATTATCCAGCTGCCAGTCATTTGGGACCTCCCTGATTGACCAGGATTGTTGATAAATGATGGAGAGAGGCTTGCAGAGGCTGGAACTCCCCTTCCAACTCCCTTGTTACTCCAGGATGGATCCCATCCAGCCCCATAGGCTTGTGGGTGTTTAGGTGCAGAAGCAGATCCTGAACTGCTTCCTCCTGGATGATGGGAGGTTTGTTCTACTTTCCATCCTTATCTTCCAGTTGAGGAGACTGAACACCCTGGGGAAGCTGGTGTGACTATTAAGGACCGGGGCAAAGAAGGCATTAAGTATCTCAGCGTTTTCCTCATCCTTGGTTGCATTGTTACCTCCTGCATCTAGTCAGGGATAGAGATTCTCCGTGGCTCCTTTTTAATTGTTGATATACTTATAAAAGTTTTTTTTGTTGTCCCTTATGTCAATGGCCAAGTTGAGCTCCAGCTGGACTTTTGCCTTCCTTATTTTCTCTCTGTATGACCTAAAAAGGTCTCTGTACTCCTCTTGAATGGCATGTCCCTTCTTCCAAAGGTGGTAAACCCTCCTTTTTTTTCCTAAGTCCCAGCAAAAGCTCCCTGCTCAGCCAGGCTGCCTGTCTTCCCTGCCCTTTGATCTTGCAACACATGAAAACGGCCTGCTCCTGGGCCTTTAAGATTTCCTTCTTGTAGAGCATCCAGCCTTCCTGGACCCCTTTGCCCTTCAGGACTGTCATCCAAGAGACTCTCTCAACCAGCGTCCTGAATGGGCCAAAGTCTGCCCTCCAAAAGTGCATGGTGGAGGTTTTGCTAATCCCGCTCCTTACATGACTAAGAATGGAAAACAGTGTGGGATTGCTATGAGAAAAAGAAACTGAGGTGTTACAGTTGTAGAAAAACTAGGTCTTGCCTACTTCATTCCTCCTAGGCGAAAGAGCACTATGGCTGGTCATTTCTAAGTTGTCAGGAAAATGGCTTTCTAGAGGCATCACACTGTGTTTAGCTTAATTAGCTACTCCACAGACATCTTTGTCACTGTTAGGATTGATCTCATGTAAGGGGCCTGCAGTGCACAGGAGGCTGACACAACTTTGGTCAGTGTGATAGTCCTAATGCGAGAGGGCAGATCTCATGAAGGTGGTGTTGTTAGAGCTCATGACATCGTTTGGCTTCCTGTATCTTATGGAGCCGTTGAACCCTGCAGCTGGTGTGTGGATGCCACCCCTTAGCACCTTTAGGAAGAGCCCGGAAGGTCTGGGGATGGGCTGTAGAGTTGTGTTCTAACAGGAACCAGGCAGGCAAAGCTCTCGTGTGCCAGGACTAGAGCCAGCGTGCACAGAAAGGCTTTAAATGGTGCTTGCTGTGAGATATGACTGTCTTGAGTGTTTGGGAATTGCTACCCCTGATTAAACAGATTTTCTGAGAATAAGTTTTGTTCTCCTTCTCTGGTAAAAAGTGGGGCTAATAGTCTGAGACTGATACAAAAATGTAGTTCAGTGAAGAGAGTATTCTCCAAAACTACCTGCTTATCCTTCTACCTAGAGTAATTTCATCACGGTTCCTGTATCTTTTGCCTGTTAATCTACCACATCAGTATCTAAGCAATTAACACACTTTCAGTGCAGTGGTTATTGTTCTTGTCGGGATACTAGGATTCATGTGTCTAGCATGTGTGTTAGTATCCTGCCATCAAGCATGAATTTTTTCAGGATGTTTTTTTATAGAAAAAAAAATATCTAGTACATTTTGCCCTGGTATATGTTAGAATGTAGGTCTGAGTTTATTTTACTGATACATACTGTTGACCCTACAGGGTTGCCTGGCTTTGGTTGTTAAAAAGCAAAGGTTGGAATTTTTTGTTGGTTTGTTTTAGATTGCTCTCAAAGCAGAACCGTCTCACAATGACCCGAAACGCTGTATGGGCTCTATCCAACCTCTGCAGAGGGAAAAATCCTCCTCCAGATTTTGCCAAGGTAAGAGGTGTTTGAGAGAAAATGCATTGTTAAGTGGTGGTAGCCACATCAGCAGTAAGGATGGTGAAACTTAAACTAAGTAGCGGAAATATTTGGAATTTCTCTGAGAGAATGTATGGCCTTCTTACAGATTAAGTGTTTGAATGTACTTAGTCCATTGGGCAAACATTTACAACCATTGTTTTAATATAGCTGCCTCCTAGCTTTTTGTAACTATTCCTGTACTGAACAAAACTCTGTAGATGTTGGCTGCTGTACAAAGTATGGCAGATCTTAGTGGACAAGTATGAGTTTAAGTTGCCAGACATTACACTGTAGAGACTGAAGAATTCTCCTAGCACTTTTCTGCTCTTCCCTACTTGTGTAGCTTCAGCCCTGCACAGAAGTGCTATCTAACTGAAGCTTTCTGAGTATTGAACCTGTAATGTGATAAACAAAATTAACTTATATGTTAATAGATCTTTTGGCCCTTTTTAAAGCACAATGTATGTATGTCCTCTTAATGTTTTACAGGTTTCACCTTGTCTTAGTGTGCTTTCCTGGCTGCTCTTTGTCGGTGATACAGATGTATTAGCTGATGCCTGCTGGGCTCTGTCCTATTTGTCTGATGGTCCCAATGATAAAATCCAGGCTGTGATTGATGCAGGAGTCTGCAGAAGGCTTGTGGAACTGCTGATGTAAGAAATTTGTTCTGAGTAAATGTACTATCCACTCATTTCCTTAAAATCACGGTTCCAGCAATAGGAAGTGTAATTAGATGTTTTGAAATGTAATTTTTAAAAAGCAAGATTTGAGTTTTAATTTTACCTGTGTTTAGTTGTCTCTATTTGTAACAGAAACAATGAAACATTTCTTTGACTAGTTTTGCTATTTCTTACGAGATTTTTTTTCCTGCACCCAATAGCTGCATTTTTGTAAAATCCCTAATATGTACTGGAATTCTTTCTGTGCCTTTGAAGTCCATGTTGTAATTACCTACCAGTGAAATTGCTGAAGGGTATCAGAGATTGAAATGTAAGGAATACTCAAATTTACTAGAATTAGCAGTAGTAGGGACTTGAAATGTAATAATTTCCTAAACCTTTACTGTAGAAGAGTATATATACACAGTTTGATAGTAAAGTGTAGTTCTGGGAATTGGAGTCAGGGAGACTTCCTTGTTCAGAGCCATTTCTTCAGGTCTAGGCAAAGGACATGGAGCATTCAGTTACCTAAGAACAAGAAATAATTGTTTTCAGTGATGTAAATAAAAAAGACTGTTAAGGCTCCTAAGGTTAAAGCAAATCTGATGCTGGATTAACAAATAGAATGTATTACTTAAGATACCTTTTTATTAAGTATTTTCATTTGAGGAAAGCATTCCTTCACCCTTCCTATTCTATTCCTGGTTTAAAAAATTATGACTGGGGGGATGCATTTGGTGACAGATGATGATTAAACAGCTGTATGTTTTATACACACAGCTTCTATCCATATTTTCTTGTCATTCTCTGGCTGAGCATGACCTTCATTGGTGTTTATAGTTAAAGCTTATTACTTTTTCTGTCCTAAGGATGCCTGTACTCTGAAATACTTATGTTCTATTAGTTGTATTCTTTAAAATATTTAGGAAGCCTAGAAAGACTTCCTGTTACTTTATAATGAAAGCATGTTTTGATTCAGATAGTGAGAGTTAAGACAAGTTTAGCAGGGAAGTTTTCCCCTGGCTGATAGATATTCCTTCCTTGAGGATGTAAAGATAGAGATGCTTTTGGATGGTTAACACTTAGATCTTCCCTTGGTAATTTTAGGCATAACGACTACAAAGTTGTATCTCCTGCCTTACGAGCTGTTGGGAACATTGTCACAGGAGATGATATCCAGACCCAGGTATGAATTCACTTTCTCTTGTGTTGCACTGCAGTTCATCTTTCTGTTAATTGTGGTAACCTATCCACAAGCACATCCTCTTCTTCCTTTTGAGGTTTGAAGTGAAGGATTGATGACACTAGTTGTCCACGTGGTGGGTTTCATAGTCTTTCTGTTCAGTCCTGAACCTACTGGTGATTCTTACATAGCTATTATCTGGGATTTGGGTATAGCTGTGAAATACCCTTTAAGGGCTTTTTGTTTGTTTGTTTCAAGCAAGTCTGCTTCTTAGGCTGTTTTCTGCTGAATGATGTGCTGTGTTAGGACCATGGAAGGCCTGTCACATTTGATGCTGTTGACAGTTGTGGTGAATATACCAAAAGTGAGTGTCTGATCAGATTTTAGATGGTATGTAGCTGTCTGGACACGTGTTTGGAGAAGTGTTAGAAGGAGGCAGTGACTTCCTCCACTGTGTTGGAATTAAACTGGGAGACAGGAAACATCGTGCTTCACAGGCACTAGGTGGTCCTGCTACTCAATAGGTTTTGCAAGAGGCAGCAGCTCCCACTAGTTTTTAAAATCTGTGGGAGCAGAGAGTTCATGTCTTGCATACATGTGTTACCTGTGATCCACTGGCTGGTGGCAGCCTCTTTCTACATGTAGAGCAGAAGCTTCAGCTACGTGCTTCTGCTGTTGTACCTTAAGTTAAATGTTTTTACTACTTCTTTGTGCATTCTGACACCCTTTTGTGAGGCTAAGTTGGCAATATGAGGAAGAAAAGTACAGAGTGGGCTGTTCTTGAAACTTTACAGACTCTTGGCCTCCATCTCCAGTTTACAAATTAAAAAGCATGCCTGTGTGATGCAGAGCTGACTGACAAATGCACAACCAAGTTGGATTGAATTGACAGGCTCAGAATGGCTTGCTGTGGTAGGCTGTTGATTCTACTGAATGTAGAGAAATGGAATCAAGAAGTGGTAGGAGGTGTGCAGTGGAGGCAGTGAAACGGGCACCCAGGAGGCA
The DNA here is from genome assembly GCF_000747805.2 of Chaetura pelagica. Lineage (NCBI taxonomy): Eukaryota > Metazoa > Chordata > Aves > Apodiformes > Apodidae > Chaetura > Chaetura pelagica. The sequence continues at coordinate 6,216,184 of NW_009952564.1, forward strand.
GGTTGGATGGAGCTTTGAACTACCTGTTCTAGTGGGAGGTGTCCCTGCCCATGCAGGTGGGTTGGATCTACGTGATCTTTAAGGTCCTTTCCAACCCAAACCATTCTGTGGTTCCCTGTGCAAAGTGTTAAATTACTCCTTACATGTAAATTATGTCAGAGTTAAAATCCAAGTTCCTAATCTCGAGGTTTCTTTCAATGCTTATTTTTTTGTTTGTATAAATATACTCTTTGGAGTTGTGTATTTCTGTGACACCAAGATCAGAGATAGTGATGAGTCAGCAGCAGCAAGACACTAGTTGCCTATCTCGCCACTAGTGCTGGAGGAGGTTAACATGATTCTTTGATTGTTACACTATTTTTTCTGTAGCTAAATCATGTTGGCATTCTTATATCTTTTTCAGTGGCTTTTGTTTTGCAGGTCAGTCCTAAGAATGAGACGCAGTTTGGGATTTTATATTTTTATTAAAAATAAAACCACAGGGGATCAATAAGTCACATGCAATGCAGATTATTAAATACTGCACATAGATCTTAGATTTTAATTCAAGAAAATGTTTCCACTTTTTGTTACACAGTTTTGAAGAGGAGCATACACCATAAGCTTTCATAAAATTCTAGGGAATGGACTAAGTAGCTTGATAGGCCTGCCTGCAGATTGTGCTGTGTGCTAAAGAGGAGTATGGAGTGCATTTAAACATCCTTAATCAGAAGGAAGAGCCGAACTATGACTGTTGATAAATTTCTATCTGAGCAACATAATATACAAGACAGTTGCCTGAAAACTTCTCTGTACAGCCTCTGAGCACAAACCTGCTTTTACTTGAATCTTATTTCCAACCATTAACAACTGCAAGTGCTTGGAGATGCCTAAAAAACATAGGTAGTGTGCTTGAAGGAAAAAAAAAGTCTTGTCCCAACAGATACCTAATACAATCCTGAACCATAATCTCCATTTTTTAAATCTTAATAAGGAGTAGAAAGGTTTTGGGGGTGGGCAGAGGAGGCCTAAATGAGCAAGGGAATTCACAGATACCAGGATCAGATGTTATCACCGTGATTCAGCTTTACTCTCTCATCCTTTTACCTTCACAAACAGATTGAAAAATTTCCCATAAAATTCCGTTCCAGACTATCTTTGTAAGCTGCCTGCTTTTGCCAAATGAGGTGGAACTACCCTGGCTTTTGGTAGGCTCTTCCAATTTCTGACTACATTTGAGTTTAATTTAAAAAATAAGTAATTTTTCAGTCATTAAATCTTATTATGCCATTTCAGAGGATCAGAAAGCCCTTCACTATCACACATGGCATAATAGAGTATTCAGTCTTGTCTGGGACATTTTTTCTTCCACTTTGGGCACTTGAAACTTTTATTTTGGAAATCCAGATTTTCATGCAACTTTGCTGCTGTGTAAAATTGCAATTTCTTACAATTTTTTAAAATAAGAATTGCCCATCCATAATGTCAATGGACACAATGCTGGCATGAGTGCCCCGCTGTGCCAGCTGATGTAGAATACAGAGGTAGATGGAGCTTTCAGATATAAAAAATACAGAAAACAGGATGACAGAAAAATACCATAATCTTATTTTTGTTTTGTCATAATGGGCTTCATATCATCTGACATTCAGGTCACACTGAAATCATCCTGAAGTCATGATCTCTTAACCGAATTACTCAGTTAGTTTGCTCATTAGCTTTCCTAGTTCTTCCTGGATTTTTGTTTAGGTTGTTTATTATTTTGGTTTTTAGCTTTTTGCAGTCGTCTGATGGGATATGCTTTTTTGATTTTAAAGACATTGAATTCCTTGTTCTTGTGAATCTATCCTAAATTTCATCTAAGGCGTGGTTTGTTTGTTTTCTTTTGTGTTCAGGTAATTCTGAATTGTTCAGCCCTTCAGAGTTTACTGCACTTGCTAAGCAGCCCAAAAGAATCTATCAAAAAGGAAGCGTGCTGGACAATATCCAACATAACAGCTGGAAACAGAGCACAGATCCAGGTAACCTTTTCAGTTGTGATCAATAGTATTTGTCTTGCAGGCTACAAGAAACACACATCAGGTGGTACACTGTTTTTTGTGTGTACTGTCACAGATACATACTTACATAATAGCAGAAGTATATTATAGGCTCTGTGCGTAATTAGAATATTTCAGTTGCCCAGACACCTCTCAAATTCAAATTAATTTTATAATCAGCTACAGATTCTAAGAGGAAGATTATCATGGTAGAGAATGACAAAAGTATGCTAAGCGTATGAAAACATTGTCTTAAATTATTTACTTCATGCCTTTGACCATCACCAATTTATAGAAATTCTCAAGTACAAAAAGAGTAAGCTACAAACTGAGAAACAAATAACATGTTTCTTGATTTTACAGACACTTACATTGTAAAATAATTCCTTTATTCCTGTTTATATTATAATTCCTGGTAACAGGCAGTTGTGCTGAGCCAAATCTAAAATTGCTGTTAGTTAAACTGAGCAATAATGGAGGATATCTAGCATATTACATTGGTATTTGTCCTTTTGATTTGGTTATACCAAATTTCATAATCCCTTTGTGTTAAGTGATGGCACACAGAAGCAAATGCAAGTCTTACTCCCTTAAGTCAATCTTTACAATTAGGCCTCTAAGAGACCACATGTTTGTTTTGAGTTTAGACTTAGTGTCATGTGTCAGGAAGAATTCCTAGAACTTGTCTACAGGTGGTATAAGCAAGAGATTGACCATCTCTTCCCCAGAGGAATTTTTTTTTTCTTTGACTAGATAAACAAGAAACTGCTATATATATTTTGTTTTCCTTAGATTTGGAGTTTTTTCAGAACAGCTGTACTAGGGGAATTTTTTTCTTGGCTTTCAAGGACAGTGCCTTATTCCTTCTCTTTTTTCAGAAGTGATGGAAAAAGAGATTGTAGTGAAAACAGGCTGTATCTGATAAACATACAAGGTTCCCATCAAGGCACCTGAATGAAAAGAAAAAAATATGAAGAAAATTTTAATTATTCTGAAGCTGTGTTTCCCAATGCTCTTCTCCCTCACTGGATACAGAGTATTTTCAGAGATTGCAGAAGATGCATGGATGTCCAGTTGGACATAACTACTTCTTTAACAAGTAGAAATAAATAGCAGAAATATTAGACATTAGAAATGTTTGTCTATTTTACTAGTGACTAGGCAGAAACAATGCATGTTCACACAGCAAGTAAACCAAGTCCCATCATACATTGGCAAAAGTGACCGAGAGGTATCTCTCGCCTTCATATCCTTTTCCCTGAAAGGTACCCAGACAGTTACTAGGCTTGTATCCCATGCCTCTGGATTATTCAATCTGTATAATTAGAATTAGCATGAAGTAGTTAACCCTCTTCATCCAATGGTTGGAATTACTTCTCTTTTTGCAGAAAACTGGCAGGATATTGTAAAAAGGGTGTATTTTTTTTCCTGAGAAAAAAGTGACTTATATCCTTTGCAGGTGGCACTTGCAATGTTTGGCTATACTTTCTCCCCTACAAAGAACATTCAGGTGCTGAAGGGGCAGTGAAAAGCCTTAAAACCTTGAAGGAGATTTTTATCTTCATCTCAGAAGGCCCAGGAAATAAAGCTAATACTTTTGTGGAAGATAAATGTCTGCACTAAGCTTCCTTGGAAGTAAGAGTGAGTGCTTGTTGAGCTTCAAAGATGTTTATTTTAGGAAATGAGTAGGCAAGAGAATAAACCTTACGAAGGTGGAAAACTGTGTAGGTCCTTCTTGTCTGATGTAATGATGCAACTAAGATGGAAGTGGAACTGCGAGCAAATAAACCTCCTAGAGTTGTATTTGCTCTTGACTTTCTCTGTCAAGATTGTACTTCTACCACAGGTTGGAAGGGACCTTAAAGATCAAAGATCATATTCTTTGTCAGATACAGAGAACGGTATGGTTACTTAATCTAATCCTGGCAGAGATCCAAGAATTTTCATTCTGCCTTTATCACGGCTTGTGTGTTATCTGTGGATTAGCTGAATTTCTAACAAAAAAGTGCTGTGTAAAATCAGCAACTGTACCACTATTTTTTCCTGCATCACCAGTTGTAATTGCTGTGCAATTAGTGCAGAGATGCTATTACTACTACTTGTACTAAGGTAAAAATTTTTGCCTTTGCTTTTGCTGTGAAGAATCTTCTGACTGCTTTATCCATGCTGCTACCACCTTAGAAATAGAGAGGAGCAGTATTTTCTCTCAAGAAGGCTACTTTTCCTAGAAAATCTAAGAATATTTTCAGCCTAATACATTTTCTTAACATTGTGTTTTTTTCCGAAGTCTGTAAGAGAGTTTCTTCAAGTTGCACAATCATATAGGAATGTTGCAGGCTTAGGAAAAGGAAGAGCTTGAGAAAACCAGATAGCCATACCAGTCCTTCTTTAAAGAAATAACTATCAGAAGTGGCAATAGGAAGTGAAGTTTGTTATTAGACCATTTTTTTCAACACTTCAGGATCTCTATTTTCATATTCTTGATATACTGAACATGCAGTTGTGAAGAGTCCTAGAGGAAACTTAAATTTTAGGGCACTGGAAACTATTTAATAAGAATATTCTGTTCTGTGACTTCTACATAAATATACACAGCATCACGTCATCCTGTTCAAGTGAAGGAGTAAGTGCCTGCCTGTGTTTCCACAGTATCATTACTCAGACATGTAAAAGTAAGGCTCTAGGTGCAGAGTCTGAACTACAGCCTTGGTAGTCCTCTGTCTTCCCAAACTGTTGTCGCATCTTTATTTGAAAGCAAGGATAACATAATTTCACCTTTGTTCAAACAAAAATTGACTAATGTAGCTTAACAAAGATGTTAGACGCACCTATGCATGTGTGTTTAGTAGTTTTTTTAAGGTTTTGGAGTGTTTTATCAGCAGTTTAGATCAGCCCCCTTTCTACTGAGAGCAAAATAGAATTGCTTTGTGACTTGGAAAGGTGAGGTGGGAAGGCAGGCGGAGGGAAATGAATGCTCTAAGCCATTAATATTGCACCTTTACTTCTAACAGATTATTCTTTAGAAGTACTAAAAAACCCTTAACCCTGCACAGAGAAATAGTTGTGGTTGTATGGGAAGAAGCATTTATATTGGGATTCTTGCATCAGTGCAAACCAAATCACCAAAAATGCATGTAGATTTAAAAGAATACCACTTACAGCAGCTCCCATAGGATATGTCACAAACAAAGTTGGAAGCATGTTGACTCGGAAGTCCATTAAAAAAATGTGAGAAGCAGCTTCTCCAAAGTGAAAGATATAGCTCATTTAAGAAACCCTCAGGCCCCATTTGGAGTAATTCAGCTGCCTTCAAACTCCAAGCATACATAATGCTATAGAGTGAAACACTTGACTGCCCTAAGTGCATATCCAATTAATCCTTTACTAGCAGTTATAAATTTTTTTAAAAATGGTATTTCAGATTCTGAGCAGGAGATAACTATGATGGCAATGATGACATATTACAGATCACGTTCATCATTCTGCTTAGATATTTGGAACTGCAGAAGGAGGCTGGTTAGAGGAAAATTGTAAAATAAAAACATGGGAGAATGTTTACAACACACTTGATTGGATATCTTGAGGCCACTGTTTTTGGAAGTAAAATTGGCAATTGAAGGTGTAATTGCAATCATTATCTCATTAAGGGAAAGTCTCACCACAGGTGTTTAACAATCCCAGAAAGCCTCTAATTCTTTAGTTTCTAGTCTCAACCTAGAGAATGTCATGTGAGATACAAGGTCTGATGAAACCTCCTTTCAGCTCCAGAGCTGATACATCTGCTTTTTTCAGAACACTCCTTCTCTGGGGTATTACTTCAGACAACTCCTACTCAGTGTCAAAATAATTGTAAACATTTGAGCTGAAAAACACTTAATTTTTTTCTGAAGTTGGAAAATGCTGTTTGCTAAAATAATTCTTGAAGATGGTCATATGATAAAATGGAGAATAAAGGCCTCGTCTGTTTTTTGTAGCTGTAAAGACAAAGGAAAATTCACATCTGGGAAGAATATTTGATTTGTCTAGGTTCATGGATTAACCTATCTGTGAGTTGAGGTATTTATTTTCTTTAAATAAACTGACATTGTGATGAAGTAAAGCATTAATTCTTGAGAATTGGTCTTCCTTACAGAAGGAATTCTAAAATGCTAGATGCAGCTCTAAACTAAATTTTCCTTTCTCAGTCTCTCCAGATTGCTCAATAGTTCCTTCTACAGGTCACAGACTATAGCCAGATCTATTTCAGTCTCTGTGATACTGCCTTTTGAATACATACAATCTTTAGCCAGAAGTCAGGAGTAATTTCAGAACATGGTAATTTTTTTGCTGGAAGTTCAGTGTCTGCCTGGCATGTTACTGCAAGTTACCAGCTGATCTAACTAGTGGGTTGTTGCTCCAGAGCAATCAGGATATTAGAATGCTATGGAGACTTTGGCTACTACTCAAGCTGTAGTCTAGCTATCCTTTCTGCACCCCAAGAAGAAAATAAAATATTTTGGTAAATCTAATAGGTATTTTACCTAACCAGTATTAACAGACAGAGCTATATTTAGTGTTAAGATTGCATTGGGTTACACTCCCTCCATCCACCCACTCGGAAGTATAGAAATACAAAGATAGAGGGAAGGACTTCTATATTCATTTCCACTTCCATACTGCCTACAATGCAGGTTGGTAGCACACTCCAGAGGCTTTCACTGCCATTTCTAAAGGCCAGGACAGTAGCCTATTACCATTAGTTTTGCACCCAAACACAATCAGGTAAACTCTTCACAGTGTTAAGGCGATCTAAGTTAACATGTATGAAATGTGTGAAAGTGAGTGCTGAACTTTTCTTTTGGAGCTAACATTGAAACAGGTTTGGGTTTTTTCCCCCTACCAAAGGTGAAAGTGAAAGCCTTTCAGAGTGTGTTATCAACAGTGCCTAGGCAACAGAAAAGAGTGGTGGAATACAGCAGTCTTTCCCCTCTTTATTTCTGTGCTTTTAAGGTTTGGGTTGGATGTGTATATCCTGATGCAGTCATGATTGTCACTAAGTATAGTTTTTGTTTGTTAATTTCCTAGTTTGTATACAGCTTTGCTGTACTTCAGTGGATAGCTTCCCCAGTCAGGGAGAAGGGGAACTACTACATCTTCCTGGGAGTCAGAAGGAGAACTGCACAACTGAAGCTTAATCCTGACTGTCGACCCTTCTGAAGGGTATGAAAGGCTATCACATACCTCAGAAAACGTTCTGTGTCTAACCTCGCAACCTGTTGAAAAGCTATGAAGGGCAATACATCAGACACAATCTTCCATATCTGACAGTGAAGACATCATAGGAGTTCTCTCCTGTTGACAGGTTAAGAAACTTACCACTTCTTTTCTAATATATCTTAAATTCTCACAAGAACATCTGGAAACCTGAGTATGGCTAGGCCCAGCACCTGTGCCATATTTTTCCTCCTTCAGTGTATCCTTTCCTTACTGAAATGTGACATGGGCAAGTGCACCAAATGATACATTGCCTGACAGTTTTAAAAACTCTGGAATTAAATACATTTTTAAAAATTTGAAGTAAAGATACAAGCTAAGAATTGTCAGAGGCCCTTCTTCAAAAAGACCATAGAAACACACTGGGGACATGGAAAAGGAATTCCATGATTCATGAAGAGTTGTGGTTTACACAGACAAACTGTGTATCAGGTTACTTAACGTGTGTTTGATTTCTGCCATAGATTGCACAAGGTGTCTAAAATCTTCACATGATTGTGGTGGCAGGACTCTAAAAAGTATCTCATTTAGGAGCAAAATACGGCATTGCTGACAAGATCATATGTATTTGAGGACCAGCAAAAGTAAAAAGATGAATAATTTTCAGGTTTAAGTTTATTTTTAAACACACAATCTGTTTTCAGGCTTCTACATGTGATGAAACCCATACATCATAACACAGAGCAGCAGAGCTAGAATACCTTTAATTTCTTTATTCAGCAGTGTACATTGCTGTCTTTTTTTTTGTATGACAGACCCTAAATCTGGAGACACCTCAACAAGGTGCTGTTTGTTACAGCAGATTCTTCCTGGCAGCAGTAGCAGCCTTATATAAACTGGCTAGAAGTTTGCTTTATCTGTAATCTGGAGCATATAGGCTTAGGTGTTTGTGTCAACAACGTAAAAGTCCATTAGAACTAAGATCTGAAGTGCTTTCTTCCTGGCTCTTGAGATGGCAGTGGTTTCATACTCATGCCATCATGTTAAGTATCTTTGGGTTACAAATATTTGCATGTTATTTAAAAAGCAGTTGTAAATTGAATCAATAACAATCAATAAATCAGGTAACTGGAACAAAAGTAACTGAGAAGCTTCTGTGAACCTATGAAGTTGAGGCTTTGTGCAACCTGATTTAGTGTGAGGTGTCCCTGCTCATAGCAGGGAGGTTGGAACCTGATGATCTCTAAGGTCCCTTCCAGCCTTAACCGTTCTATGATTCTGTGATTCTAACTGAAATTTCTAGCCAAGAAGAGGAGATCATAGCAGTAGAGCTGTGTAGCTGTCTGCTAGGATGGTGACTGTTACCTTGATTTATAATGAGAGCTTGCAGGAGCAGAGCAGTCATGCTGTAAGACTTGGTTGCTTTCATGTTTATATGATGAATCATATGTAGACACATGATGCTAAATGTATCTGTGTATTTTTGCATACTGTAAGAGATGTATTTGTGGGAACACAAAGGAATAGAAGCAAATTAACTTGGTATCGACTAGCTTGAAATACTAATTTAATATACTAATGCTGAAGATCTGCTCCCTAGCAATGACAACAATGATTCAGCTTCCATGCAAGTGTAATAAAACACTAATAATTTCTGACATAGCTAATATATTTTATAGGTTTTTTTTTTTAATCAAAACTCCAAGAGTTTCAACTGTCAGCAGACTGCTAGTTGAAAAACTTTGCTGTGTTGCAGAGGGACAGTTGATTACCTTTAACTGGAACTCATGCTAGGGTGAGGTGGTGACAACACTTACATTGCATGTCAAGCAATAGGAAACATAAACATAGTGTGACTGATAACCTGCTTCTCTCTTCAGCCAGTCTCTTTCAGTGAAGTGCCTTATGAGAGGCTGCAGTTCATTGTGGTGTTTTAACCTGTTCTGCTTGGGTAAAGATATCTGGCTGTATTGTTGAGCAGGAAGTAACCAAGGTGCCATAGAAATAAATAGAAATAAGTAGCATTAGAAATAAGAGCACTCATTCAAGAGATGAGAAATTTGGATTCTGTTCCTTTTGAAAATCACATTTCTTCATGCTGAGAAGAGTAATTTTACCCACCAGGCTTTGTATCAAAAGAGTTCAAAATTGATTTAAGTCAGAGGGAATACAATAGAAATCTTCTGTGATTCTCCCACTTGCTGCCTTCCCATTGCTAGTTCCCTTTTTCTAGAATTTTCATTTAAATTTGAAACATTTTAAGGTGAGTTTTTGGGTTTAGCATTAAGAAGGCTCAAAGTATGTTACTGTCTATCAGGTAAGATGTGCTGACTTAGTTGTGTGATATCATGCTCTGATTTTAATACTTACTAAAGAAGATGGTTTTGGGAAGACACTTTCTAAGGAAATAAATGTAATGCAAAAGTTTTATTTTGAGGTGAGGTTTTAAGAGGCAGATTTTTGACCTGTTCTTTGCTAGAATAGTATTGTTTATCCTAGATCGTATCAAGCTGTTTTGGTAGAGAATACGTAACACTCCTTAATGCACTGTTACTATAAGATCTTCCACCTCAGCAACACCTGTGTATAGCACTACCTGGGCTCACATAAATCATGAGCATATGCTAACAAGTCTCTTTTCTGCTCTCTGGCTCATCAGTACTGAAGTTGATGAGTTAAAACATCCCTGACCTCGCTCTAGGTCCACAAGCGCACACATACACATTCACAGATGTCCTGAGTGTCATTGTGGGTTCTCTGCCTGTCTGCTGTCCATGCCAGAATCCAGGACTATCTTAACTCATTGTACTTGTCTCCTACTCATGAGTTAGTTCAGCTTTATCCTTGCTAGCAAACAGATGGACAAATTTGTCTAAACCATCCCTGCAATTGTGGATCCATTGAATATCAGCACAGGCCCTCTGTCCCTGCCTGTATCCTGGGCCTCCTACTTGTACCTGGTCCAGCTTGAAGTTTGCCAGCTAATTATGTATACTGATCTCCTCCACTTCCACCTCAACATTGGGTAAATCTTCTCCACCCCACAGAGCTGGTGCCCAGCTGCATGGGTCCTGCAATCCCACTCCAGCTGAGGCACAGAGACTCTTACTCAACTTCACTCCAGTCCCCCTAGTTGAGGGTATCTGAGCCCATGGGCCCTATGGGCTGTGATCTGGCACCAGTGCTGGGACCCTCATCTACTCCTGTTGCAGGCACCCCATCACTCAAGGTCTGACACCAGCTGCCGGCCCTGAATTCGCCCTTCATGGGCACACCAGAAACATGCTCTCTAGTTCATGTCCCTTCCAGCCGCTGATGCTGAGACCTGCCCCCTGTCTGCATCAATTTCTGCACCCAGAAACAGGGATTTCTCCTGAGGTCTTGATCCAGTTTAGGTCTCAGAAACACCTAATCCTTACAGCACTCGCTTGGGCTAGAGAGGGAGGGAGGTTACTGTTAAGATAGTTAAGATTCCTTGTTAAGTTTTGCACAGTCCCACTTATCCCTATCTTATCAGTTACAAAGTCCAGGCTGGCTCTCTGCAAAGCCCTGCCTATAGTTTCTTAATGGCTTATTAATGACTGAAGACTTTCCCTCTTTGTGGTTGTCTCTGTTAACCCTTTTCTCTCAGGTTTGTGTCACTGTGTTTTATTTATTACTTTCCTGTTACTATATTGAGCTGAAAAGGTCCTTGATCCAATAACCTTAATGATGCAGATACTCTTGTGTTGCATGTATCCTTACAGTGTGTTGAAGATATTTTCTTTTTTCTTTTTCTTTTTTTTTTAAGCAATTGGCTCCAGTTTATGACCTACCATTTTCAGCATTTGTCTTAAAAATTTCAGTTAAGGATTTTTTGCCAAATATTCTTTGCAAACTACAAATTGTGTACAACGTGGCATGGTGATATGGCAGTTAGTTACATCTGACTGTATTTTGAATTCTTTTGGGATGAGCACAGACCCCAGTGATATCTAGCTCAAAACTGATAAATGAATGTTTTATTGTTTAATGTGTTGTGCTGAGCATAGACCTTGACTATTTCTAATTATTTCTGATTTTTATTATAACCCTGACTTGTTATTTCTTTTTTTGCAGACAGTCATAGATGCCCATATCTTTCCAGCTCTTATAAATATTTTGCAAACAGCTGAGTTTCGGACAAGGAAGGAAGCTGCTTGGGCAATCACAAATGCAACATCTGGAGGCTCTGCTGAACAAATCAAGTATGAAATAGTTTAAATATTTCAATGCAATTGGGTGAATTAGTGTTTGTTCAAAAAATCAAACTAATAACCTTAGAAACTGGAAAACCTTTCTGTATGCTTCCAGTGTTTGTTTCCAGAGAGACCATATCCTTGTATGGAGTTGTAAATGACCCATTGATTCCTCTAGAGAGAAATCATGTAAGAATTTCAACTTACTTCATTAACTGAACCATTTCTCTTACGTGAAGAAACTAAATGCAACTTTTAAGCTGATTTCCCAGTAGTCATTGTAGAGTGCAACAAAGTGCATTAGCTGTCTGGAGAGGAATAGCTCAGCCTCTCAGACAAGGGCATTATGTGCATTGTTTTCCCTATTTAAATTATATCCCTACATTATGCTTATATGCAGTTTTGCATAAAGTAATAACATTATAATATCCGCTGTACTAATTTAACATATTTAATATAAAATATTTATAAATTCTAGTTATAGAATGACAAACTTAAGTACAAAATTAAGTTATTATTTAATATCTACATAAATAGAGAGATGGAGAAAGGTATCCAAGTTATTTTAATTGTTTCAGCAGAATTTACTAGATATAAGTAGATGCCTGTAATTTTTCAAATCTAGTTGATATTTTATCTGGTTGCTTTGGTTCTTAGACCTTCATGCTAAGTGATTAAGTGGCCACAGCAGTGAAAATTTACAGACAATTTACTGGGTTCCCATGTGGTGTTTTGCAGGTATTTAGTAGAACTCGGATGCATCAAACCACTCTGTGACCTCCTCACAGTAATGGACTCAAAGATTGTGCAAGTAGCACTGAATGGGCTGGAGAACATCCTGAGGCTTGGAGAGCAGGAGTCCAAACGCAGTGGCACTGGCATTAATCCTTACTGCGCTCTTATTGAAGAAGCATATGGTATGAGCAAAACATCTGTGGGAGTCAGGGCTTGAAACAGTGATCATGAACCCGTTTGAGTTTCAATAGACTAAATTTTATTAATTTCCTCATCACTGTGGTCTGAAAATTGCCTGTTCCTTGACAAGTGTGAATTTATCAATGGACTCCATCTTCTGCATTCTCTTTGTATGTAGATTGCAGACTTTGTGTGCCAATCTTTTCTTACTTATTTTTTTTAACCCTGAGGGACACTTCAGCCTCAGTATCTTCCCTCCACAGCAGACAGAAGTTCAGGTGCTCTTGCTCAGATTTCAGACCTTTACCTTCCCTCTCTGCTGCCCTGTAGAAATCCGTCAGCGGCAGCAACTTTCTTGTTTGCCTTTGCTGTGCTGAGGTTCTGGCATGTACCAGCATAATTTCATCACAGCTCTGAGCTACTGCTGCTCTTAAGGTTAGTTTCCTTGTTGATTGGCAAGTAATTATTAAGCAAAATACATTTTAAAAACCTGGATTATCCAGAGCAGTATAGAATAGGATAGTATCACTGAATATAATTTCTTGAACTATGTTTACCTTGACTTCCAGGGAAGAGTGGTATGAGAAGAGAATTTTTTTTCTTATCTTGTTCTAGGCTTAGGTGTTGATAGTATTGCTGGGCTGTGCTGTAGTTTGGACTAGATGATTCCAGTAGTCTCTCCCAGCTTGCTGTTATGTGACTCTATAGTCATGGTCCTTGAAAACAAAGCACTGCGAACACACTTTCAGGAAACAAGGTCCTAGAATTCTCTTGAGTAGAAGTCTTTGAGCCCTTGTTCTTAACACATTCAAGCTTGTTGATTTCATGTTTGTAGTGGGAGGTTAGAGGCAGAAAGAAAGAATGAAACTCATCACACAGTTACAGGGAACTCTGTAGTTCAACCTTTTTTTTCTTGGTTATGGAGAGTACAAGTTGGGCAAAGATCTCCACAGTGGGACCAGTTCTTTCTGAAGGTGGGAGGGAATTGTCATGGACAACAGACTGAAAATTATCATGGTCATGTGCTTTCACTGAACTGTAACTTTAACATACGACTTACCTCTGCAGGTCTGGACAAGATTGAATTCCTGCAGAGCCACGAGAATCAGGAGATTTATCAGAAGGCCTTTGATCTGATTGAGCACTACTTTGGAACAGAGGATGAAGACAGCAGCATTGCTCCGCAGGTGGATCTCAACCAGCAACAGTACATTTTCCAGCAGTGTGAGGCTCCCATGGAAGGCTTCCAGCTCTGAGGTCCCCCTGTGCTGTGTGCCCCTCTACCTAGCCAGTCCTGTTGTTGAGCCACAAGCCACCCGTGGAGTGATTCTCTCAATGTTTTCCATAACCCCGTTTGCGCTCATTCGCTTGCCTTGTGCACATGCTCTTACATACATCTGGAAAACTTTCGGCTCTCCATGGCAGGATGCCCCCTCCTTGGCAAGGGATTGCCAGAATCACCCTTCTCTAGATTCTGAACTTCTCCGCTGTCATCTTCGGGGAGTTGAGGCACCTTTCTATACTTTGAGATATTCCCTGCTCCTATTAAAGGAAAATAATCCCTCCTCCACTAGTTCCCACACTGCCGGCATCCGAGATAAGGCTGCCTTGCTCATGTACTTGCTGCGGTGTGTGCCTGCAGTCCAGGGAGACATTCATTCAGACTTTCTGAGAACGTAGCTGAATTCCTTCCCCATATTCTTCCCTGGACGTCTCTTTGAGATGCATTGGCTGGTTTGGATGGCTTTGAGATACGTTAAATGTTCACTTGCAGTGCATCTACTTAGCTGTATGTGCCAGCTGGGGTTATTGGCATACAGAACATGTTACCAATAATGGAATAAGTTCTCTGTTCCCTGCAACAACAGGCTGCAATGGACATGTTTTCTGGTTCTTAAGAATACTGAACACATTTGGCCCCATCCCTTCTCAACACTGAGCTCCCAAGCTGGATTGCAGACCACTGTGGAGATTTGCATACCTTCCCAGTCTTTCCATCCACAAAAAAAAAGAGCCTGTGAATAGGTCAGTCTTACTGCTTCCTCAGAAATTACTTTTGAAACCAGCTTCTAGAATGGAGAAACTACTCCTGCTTGCCAGCACAGTATGATCCAGCCGGGCCTTCCTTAAAAATCAAGCCCTTCCTGACTTCATTCTCCAGAGTCTGGTCTTTGGTGTAGTTATGGCTGAAAAATTCCTATCTGCTTCTTTACATTTTTATGCAGCGTGACTTGAACAGATTTATCTTCTGAAAAATTACCTCTGAATACAGAAATCCTTATTTGCGAAACTTAGCACAAGGAGCATTAGATCTCCTTTTCATTTTCAGAAGACAAGAGCTTCCTCTCCAGCTCACCTGATAGAACAGAGTCCTCCTGGTCAAGCCCCCTATTTAACAACTAAAATGACACTACATTCAAAGGATAGTAATATTACACCTGGATCTGCCTGGCCCTTTAATTTCATTTATTCCCTTTGCTGTTGATGGGACTTCAGGGGAATTAGCATGGAATGCATGGTTCCTCCAGGTGACATCTATAAGGCATCGCTGACTGCATGACAGCTGTCACCTGCAGCTGTAGACTGCCCTTCTGCTAGCAGCATGTTCTTGGCTCTGCAGCCTGCTTGGATCACAGACCTCTGATGCAAAGGCCAGCCACTCCTCACTGAGTTCAGCTGACATCACACAACTGAGGAGATGCCACATGCTAGTGGCGGTTCCATTTCTGTAAACGCAATGGATTTTCCAGGCCGTCCGCTCCCCCTCACACTGGGCTATGTTCTTTAAGACCATTTTGGATGCTTGGAGCACACATTTGTCTAGTGTAAACATTTCAAAATTGCCACTGCTAACTGCAGCATCATGTATGTGTGGTGAATGTTAGTGGCAGAACTGTCTGCAAGATCCTCCTTATGACTCCTCTCAGTGACAAGCCACTGCAAAAGCAAAAATAGGCCATTGGACACAAAATAATAGAAACACATAGCTCACTTGTCAAACTGCTGAAACAAGCTAGGCAAAGGCCTGAACATCAGCTCTGTGTGACCATTATTTAAATACAGTCTTCAGTTCTGCCTGTGCTTCAGGATGGAGACTCTGACCTGTGTGGCCACTGCAGAAGCCACCTGCTGCCTCCCTAGCTAAGCCAGTTGGCCTCCACCTTCCCTCTCCCAGTTATTTTCTCTAGTGCTGCTTTGTGCTGAAGGAACATTTAGTTTACTGCACTTGATCTGTAAATGGACTTTGATTCTTTGTAATTTTAGAGGGTTGGATTTGGTGGTTAATTTAAAAAAAAAAAAAAAAGCAAAAAAACCCCTCAATGTTGCCTTTACATCACATATAAATAACTGTGTTTCTCTTTTCTTGAAGGGTGATAGAAGCACTGATTAGTAGCAAAATCTTGTTTTAGCTTTTGGATTTTTTTGTGCTGGATTTTTTTACGTGTAAATTTCCAATAACATGTCATTTCTATAAGATTTGTTTAAAATCATGTACCTCTTATTGGATGGTATAAAAATGCTACATATTTTGTAAACAAATCTCAGCAAAGTGTGTGTGCATATATTCTGTATATTCATATATGTATATTCTGTGTATATATACACTATTGTGTATATATACCTATATACACACACACGTATATGTATACACACATGCATATGTGTGTATATATATACATATCTATATAACTATATATATATATGAGTGTTTTCTCTTCCAGGGTAGTGAAAACAATGTGGTGCATTGGCGTTTCCCTCCCCTCCCCACCAAGAAGATAATGACAATTGACTCTAATCGAGTGAATTAAAAAAGAGTCCATTTAAGCTGAATGGTGTGCCTTCCTGTGTAAGGAGTCTGGCCAGTTTTGTTACTTTTGCAGTGGATATGTGAATTCAGAGCAGTTAAGTATAAATCTTTAAACTTGATATGTTTGTTTGAAGTGACAGGCCTGGTTGACACAGGTAATATTGTTGTCATATATACCTAGACTGTGTAAGGCATTTGACTGGTACTGAGTAATATTTTGACTGAAAACTAAGATTACAAAAATCAGCATGGCACACATTAAATGGATGAAAATGTGGCTAATTCATAGGTCTCAATTTAATTTTAAATGGTGCTTAATTTAGTATATTTCCATCAGGATCTTCCAGCAGCCAGTTCTTGGCCTTGCTTTATTTAGCCTTATTGATGAGTTGAAAAGAAACAAAATCTGCTTTTAACAAAGGTTGAAAATTAGATGAGTACAGAAGGGAGACCAGACTTGTGAGTAATGAAAGGAACAGTTCACTGATAAAGACTGATCAGAATTACTTGGTAAAGTAAGAGCAAGTAAACTAATTGCATTTTAATAGAGTCAAACATACACTGTACATTCCCCATCCTAATAAATAATATTCAGGCCACGGGTGAAGGACTCTGTTTTGGAGGAAAAGTCCCTCTGAAAGAGTATAAAGGTCATTATATGTTTTCTCTTGAACACAGCTACTTCATAACACAATTCTGTGTGGCTATATATATAGAAAAAGAAATCTTTAGTAGAAATGGGGAATTGATATTACCTTTATACTCAGCATTGGTTAAACTTTTTTAATAGGAACACTCTCAATGTTGCTATTGGCTACAAAAAAAAGTGCTAAAAAACAGGAACAGGGAAGACTGGTAAAAAGTGTGAAGTTCCATCCTATGAGAAACTAAAATGTTAGACGTAAGAGTAACAAAGGTTATGTCTGCTGCTGGAAATATTGAAACCAGTGCTCTCTGCTTTCCTTGAAGGATGTGCTGCTGCTCAGACAGGAACCATCTCAGAGAACATCATACTGTGTTATGAATATCTGTTCTTGTTTGGTGTGTAAGTCCGGGGCAGCATGGTCTCATGTACAGGATAGACCAGGGGGCTCTTTTGGGGTTCTTGGCATCTTCTCTTAGCTCTGCCAGCCAGTGTGTAGTGCCAGAAAAGTCATCTCGTGCATTTTTTTCTGCTCTTATCCTGACCAGTGGAAGTCAATGCATTTGTTTCTGTTTCATGCAGATCCAAACTAAGCACCTTTCAGAAGCTGGTTAAAGAACTCATTAGGACAAAAATGTCCGAGTTGTTCCTGCAGTAGGAGGTAACCTGGGTATTAAGAGAAAGGAAGATGTGGGACTAACTGGAATTATCTAGCCATCCTGTCCACAGATCTGTAATGCTTTTTAAGTGCTGTATAGTTGTTGGGGCAGCAAACATGTTGTTAAAGTGCCCAGTGGGACATGGCAGGCAAGAAAACCTACATGTTCTTGAACCTGCATTTCTGTATCAGTACCGAGACTTTAAAGAAGCAAGTCTCACCACCCAGGCCTAAATGTGACAGTGCTCCTGGTGATAGACCTCTGCTTCCCTGAGGATTTACAGAACAGCTGTTTTACCTCTGTGCCTGCTTTAAGTAATTCCTACATCTTCCAGTATGGTTGCTTTGCCTCTGGGCTCAGAAAAACACCTCATTAGTACTTTCCCATTCCAATTTTAGCTAATAGACACAAAGGTCTTTCTTCAGATGTGCCCAAGTCTTGGTAGGAAAACAAACAGGACCTTTTTGTGTACCGCTATGGTCACATCCATAGAGTTCCAGCATGCTCTTTTGAAGGTGGTGTTCAAGTTTTCAGATTGATAATAGCTGTTGCCTCTGGAATGGGTACAGCAATATGGCATATGGTATAGGATTGATAATTTGTCTTTTAGGAATAAACATGAATGCTGTTGCAGACCAAGCCAAAGGGGAGAAAGAAAATTAAATACTGTTGAAGGGCTTAGTATGTTCTCCATTGGGCACTGTTAAAAGGCTGAAGGCTAAAGCTGTGGGCTAATTGTGTGATGCAGGATGTTACTGAGAAGTTCTGCAGTCAGACTGGAGGCTTAGGCCAGAATTGGGTACCGTTCTTAAAACCATTGTCCGTATTTAGAGGTGCTTTCTTGGAAGCTGTCACACCAGGCAAGAGGTGGTTTCTTTCATTACCCCACTGAGAAAGATTTACATCATTTCTTCTAGGACCCAGCTACTTGTAAATGGGTTGGAGCTGGAGACAGCACAAAGCCCAATGGCTCAGGCTTTTATTTGAGTCTGGAACCAATGTGGCAGCTGAAAGAAAACATGAACATGTGTGATGATGCACAGGTTTTATGGTAGATCCTGAAATTGTGGAGATACCAAAGTGATATGACATGACTTCTACGTGGACCTTCTGTCAAACCGCTGGATCAGAGTTCAATATAAGTAAAATGAAAAACTGCTGACCACTGCTGTGGAAAAGCATAAATCAAATCCCAAGTTTCTCTTCATGGTAACCTGAAATACTGTCAGAAGTGCATGTTCTCCTTTTTGCTCTCATTTAATACATATATGAACACAGACACACAATCTGGGAAGAATTTATTATTTTTTTTGTTCCCACATGTGCCAACTCCTGTGGCAAAGAACCCCAGAGCTGTCATGGAAGATCTGTTCACATGCCTGCAATGGAATTAAGCACAAGTTGCATTCAGTGCTAAATGAGTGGCCAAACCTCTGGGGGCATGCTCTGCTTCCCTGATGGTGCATTTGTGATCATTTCCTTACAGAGAATCTGGCGGTAGGTTGTGGCATCACCTGAAGGTTGCTGTGTCTGTTGTGGAGTGACTGCACAGCTTGTTTGACTGGTTACATCTCATCAATATGAGTGGTACCCAGAAATGTAATTCAGAGAAGGATGGACTGCAGCAGCTATATTCTAGCTCTAGAGTAAAGGACAAAGTACTAAAGAGGACTGTACTAGATACTTTGTTGCATCTCTTTTCCAGGTATAACAACATTTTTTTCAGCAATAGCACTAATTTTTAGTAGTACAAGAAAAATAATCAGGAAAAAACTTGTGTTTTTTTTTTTTTAAATAATCTACCTCCTACTATCAAGAAGTTCACAAACTGAATCTATCACATACCTATGCCTCCTCTGTGGTGTATCCAGTCAGCTGGGAAGTATCAGAGCTTCAGACACTCCTGACAGCCCCAACTACATTTTCTTCCAAATGAACTGAAAGGAGGAGGAAAAATACTGGTCTCCAGTTGCTGCAGGCTGTTCAGCATGAACAGTTTGTGACTCCTCTGGGATGAATACCACAAATAGGACTGTTGGGAGCTGCCATTAGCAGGTAAGAGTGAGCATAAGACTTTGTACAGGAGATGAGTACAACAAGCCTAGGTACAGCTCCTGCAGTCTTTTAAAAGATGCTTAGTCTTGTGCATAGCAGATTTGGGAAACAACTATTCTGTCCATCCAGTTTGCTCCCTTGTTCTGTTTCACTAACTGTGAAAAAAAGTTTGGAAGAAGGAGACGTTGTTAGGAAAAGCAAATAGGCATTTCTGGTTTTAATGATGACAGGATCATGTATTCATTCTTGAAAATGAGGGTACAGAACTAACATACAGGGAAAATGTGGCTGAACAGGACATCAGCTTTTCTTCCTCAGTCCTTGGTCTCTTTGTTTCCTCTAAGGTTTAGCAGATGCTTCCTCTCTCCATTGAGCTTTCTTTTCCAAGTTTATGCTTGTAAGGGTTTCATGCCTTTTTACAGCCTACAACATAATGACAAAGCAGGAGCAGAAAGTATCACCTGAAGGACCACAGAGATGAAACTCAAATCAATTGTTTACAAAATATCTGGCCTACCCTTACCAAGGCACAGCTTTGATGCCAGCCAGGAAGAGAGGGCTAAAACATCCAGAGACTATTTTGGCTTAAACTCATAACTTCTCTGGGAATAAATAAACCCTTTTATTAAAGCACTAGATTGTATGATTCTGGTCAGTACTTAAATACTAACACCTGGTCTTCAGAAAACAGAGGTACTGGAAACAAATCAGAAGTTAAACATAATAGGTTAGAACTGCTGTGTAAACAAGGGTCCCAAAGCAGCAGTCCTCTCTTGCCCATGTCTGCATTCATACCACATTGTAAGAGGAAAACCTTACGGGAGTTGTCAGTGTTTGATCTTTTCTGCCAAAGCCAGGGAAAAAAAAAACTTTCTACTGTTCTATTTCAGAGTGCTGCTTGCTTTTTTGGTAGGCAAATGCTGACAGAAATGTCACTTGACACTTCCATAGTTCACAAGTGTTGGGGCTGAGACTGTTACTAGTCTCAAGGTTACTCTAGAGCACTTAGTGGTCTATAGGAACAAGATCTGAACATGGTCATCAGAACTGCTTCAGAGAAAAGCAGCATACAAATAAGGTTCTCCCCACAGGTGCTTTAAGCTTGGGGTTTTCTGCTTTCAGTGATCATTAAAATAATTCAGTGCACTGTGCTTTTATTTCCACTGTGCTTTCCATACAAAGTACCATTACAATAAGTTGCACAGACTATATTCATATTCCTTGACTTTTAGACTAGTGCTGCTGAGTGACTTTAGCTCAGCTTCATTACACAAAAAGCCCTCCTTGTTTGTTTACAGAAATACCTCAAAGTTAATAGTTCACCAACTGTTAAAAAGTACATAAAATTAAAGCCTGACTAACCTTTGCTGCACGTGAAATCTTAAACTTTACACTTACTCTCTTCGTATGATGCAAATTAAATCACAGACATAATTCTACCACATGCTGAACTTCTTTCATATCTTGCCAAATTATGCAATTGAAAGATGCTCAGCATTGACAGGACTTTGGAGCTTTTCTATGAAATAGTTTTTTGATTCCACAAAGAAACCAAATAATTTGAGAAAAGTTGTTCTATCCACACTAAGGGAAGACTATTTTCTAATGCAGTTCAAGGGCACATAATTATTACCGACTATCCATTGCTGCTGGAAAAAACTTTTGGAAATTCTCAAGCCTGTTTGTGGAGAAACATGCTCATTTGGAACTTCCATTATATTGATTCTTTGAGTGTTATACAGCATAGAGGCATTTGTGGTAGGTCTGTCCATTCACTGGATGGACCCCATTGGCCCAAGGAGCATTCACCTGCTTATCAGGTCCTCACAACAGAAGATTCCCTTTTCTTTCAAACTCTTACAGCCCATCATTAAAATTAAGGAGTTAAACCAGCACAAGTTCAAATTAAGTATGGCACTGAGGAAAAAAAATACTATTTCCTTGTAAAGAAAACAGGCAGTCTTAGCAGTGATATCACCTTTTTCTAACTTCAGAATTAATCAATGAGGGTCACTTTTGGGGAACTAGAAGGACTAATTTTTTGCTCAGTGATAAAGTAAAAAAGAAAACCCACAAACCAAAACAGTACTAACAGTCCACAGGAGGAACCGAGGACATGACGGGAAGATTGACTTGCACTCACCAGCCAAAAATCCATGCTTACCTGCTTCCCTCTAATCACCATGGTTATGCATCCCAGTATTGTCAAGGCAATCATTACATAGCTGAACTTCACCCGCAGTGTGGTCTTTGCTGCTCTGACTGTTTCAATCCTCAAGAAATAATAATAAAAGAACTGAATAATTATCAGAGATCCAAATAAATCATTTGGCTAATTGTTTTATTTCTCTTGCCATGTTATCTGTGTAATTTTGTGTAATGCTAACAATGCTCGGCTCTTTCCACAAAAAAGGTTTTACCAGAATGGGAAGGCTGATCCTCATCTAACTTGGGAGATAAACTTGGTCACAAAGACATTCCACTCAAGGTTGGAAATAAAACAAACATTTTTGTCTGCTTAAGTGACAATATTGCCTTTCCAGGTCACTTGACTGCAATACAAAGGAGGAAGGCTGTGGTATTTAAAGTGTGTGTTCACTATGGAGAGGACAGGAAAAAAGAGAGGGATGGATTTAATAATAACATTTTTTTCTTAATATTAGCTCCCTCTGTGCTCACTACCACCTTACAGTATCTGCAGTGCCACGAAGCACCCTATCCATATTAGAACTGCAGTATATTTAACATTGTAAAATGGGCATTTTCACTCAGTAGCAGAAGTATGGTGAAAACAAGTTTGTAAGCCAGAATAAAAGACAGTTTTTAACAGTTGGTGTTTCTTGGGCTGAGGGAAGCACTACCACAGCTTAGCAATACTTCCTACCTGAACTTCAGAATAGTTGCATTTATGATGCAGTGTATTTTCCTGCAAGAAGGCTTCCTCTACTACAAGATTTGATAGTGCTATGGATTATGCACTGGCTGCTGAATTAAAATGCCTCAGAAATTCTGAATGGGACTTAGTTGAAGAGCATTGGTTACCACTTCCTACTTGCTAGGTTGAATAGTCCTAAAGTTACCAGTTTTCCTAAGAAACCAAGGAGGCATGGAGGATTGTAAGCTTTCCAACATCAACTTTGGACAGAGGACTAATTTAGATTATTTTTTTTTATTTAGTTATTTCTCAAGGCTTACACCCCGAGGGGTAGCTACACCCCTCCTTTGGGAAATCTGTTCCCTAGTCTACTGTTATCTTTTAAAAAACAGAAATCTTCCACAAGAAGAATATCGGCTACTAAAGCCTTCCAGCTGTACATTTGATGAGTTAATACAAAAAAAAATAATTATTATTTTAAGTTGGGTTAAACTCTGAATATCATTCTACTCAAGTGACATGTCAGTTACAGCACATTTAAAGTTTGTATTAGAGATGCCAATGAAGCATAATGCTTTTAGATGTGCTTTTCACAATAACCAAAGACTTATACCCCACAGATTTAACTCCCCTAACAGAATTTAGAGCAGTTGATTCCCTTCTCAAGGAGTTCTACTAGTCTAACTGGTGAAGTCTGGCATAATATAAAATTACAGATGGCTGGAAATGCATCAACGTCATGCAATAAAAGAATAAATGAGTCAAACTAGGCAATTATACTCCAATACTAATAAGGCTAGTAGATTTAATGGAACTGGGAAATTATCACTGCATGTTTTAACCCTTGAAGAAAAGATTACAATGGATACATGATAGTTTAACATGGTAAATCACATAGGACCTGGGAACTTTCATTGTTTCTGAAGAGGAGGGCAAGACTGATTTGATCACTATTTCAGAGTACTGATTTAAGTATGAGATTTCTGATCATAGGGAACACGTCCATCTACCATGAAACTAATAGTTAGATTTAGCTTCCGGATTACTTGTTCTAATGAGCTGCAATGAACAACTTGGGCACAGGCTGCAATTAAGCTAATATGCACAGAATTTAAGATTTTAAAACTTTGTTAACTTCTGAAGTACCTTGGATGTGTTACCATATACAAGAGGAAAAAGGTATCTTAACACAATTTGCATTTTACATCAATTCAGTGGCTACAATTAACATTTGTGTAATAAAGAAGTTACTTGTGATCACTGTATCTTGTGAGATTACCGAGTTCTATCACAAGCCCTTACAACCCACTCTCCTTTCAGCTCAGAAGAGGAAAACAAGCGTTTGTGCTTTGATAGTTCTCAATCATCTTCTCAGCTTTGGTTGAACTATTTGCTTAAATAAAAACAAGAATTCCCTATGCACTTGCTAAAACGGTCAGCTTTTATGAGAAGTTTTCTCCTTTCAATAAATCTTGGATATTCAATCACTCTGCTACCTCTGTTTTCTTAAAAACACTTGTAACTTGGTATGCAAAAATATATGAACTGACATAATTCAATACATTTTAGTAACTTTCACCTTTTTGTATTTCAAATCTAATTTTAAGAAAAGTTGTTCAACATGAAATGGAATAATTACTTTCTAATAGCATTTATCCATTGTGATATACTTAGAAAAAACTTAAGATACAGGGGTGGATTTTCAAGTCCCATACTGTGCATCTAAACAAAGTATATTCAGAGGTCAGCTACATATTTTGCTTACCTGAGCAGTACAAGATTTATTGTATCTCTTTAATTTAAATAAATACATATATATAAAAGCATTACAAGCATGTTTTAAAAGATAACTATATTACCACCAGGAATGTTTTTTAAACCAGGACTTGTCTGTTGTTATTAAGTTTGATCTTCATTTTAGATGGACAATTAGAACATCCAGTTTTATTGTCTCCTTTTCACCCAGGGCAAAGCACTAACATTTGGAATGCCATCAGCAACAGGGAAATTTGGGGTATATACATTAGTTGTTAGGGAGCCTTCCCACTGTTAGATTAAATTCCAAGAGTAGATAAAATTGGCTCAGGCCCTCCAGACATTAATTGATAAATATTTTAAATTAATTTCAGTTACTTTATAGCTATATCATTAAAGTTTCCCGCTATAGGAGACTGACACATGAAGAAAAACGCTACAAAAAGCTCACACTAATATTTGCAAAAAGCTTTTTCATTGGGAGAGAAGAGCAAAAACTAACTGATTTGTGATGTTTTTTCTAATAAAACAACTGAAAGATGCTGGCTGTTCTTTCAGAAAAAAAAAAGTTATCTCAGCAATTATTATCTCAGCAGTATAGAATTGCTCAGGTGATCACATCTACAGGATAATACATCAAACACAGCTGTGTCAGATTTTTCAGCTGTACAAACCCATTCCAGTTATTATTCGGGAGTTGCATTCAAGTAACTTATTCCTACACGGACAATGTCTCTTTCACAGCTTCAAAACTGACACTTACGAGACAGTCTCTGGTATATCCTCTGGCTTTTTGTAGTGGCCTGCCCACAATAAAAATCTTCTCTCCCAGTCTGTTGGCTTGTATCCAGGCACCCTCAAAGTAGACTGACCTACAAAAACCAAAGACACACACAAAACAAATAAAACCCAAACAAACCACGAAAAACATCAGTCAGAGAAGATTAATTGCCACAGCTACAATGAAACCAGTTAGGGTGAGCAATGCAGAATTTTAAGTAGGATTGCTAGAGTTGGTCAGGGAACAAAAGTGTATCACAGTCAGATTAACCTCTAAATATGGATTTAAATTGGGGCCATGTGTAAGGAAAGCCAAATATTGCTCAAGATATTTAGATTTGCAGCTCTAAATTTGCAGAACCTGCTCCAGCATCTAAGCCTCCTAAGGAGCTGTGACGTTATACATTTAAATCAGTTTAAAAAACTAGATAAAAATGGCACACATTGTATCACAGAATGTTAATTTTTCCATGGAGTGTAAGATTTTATCTGGAAGTATATTTTAAAAAAAACAAAACAACAGATAAGACCCTAGGCAAAGATTAGACCTCTAATTTTCAAGTCAGTCTTTCAAACTTCATATAGGAAAAAAGTACTCAGAATGTAATACAGGAAGGTTTCCATAAAGAACCTAACATTAAAATCCAGCAAATAAAATGCAAAGGTAGACAGCTTTCCTGCTCCTCATTGCT
The DNA here is from genome assembly GCF_000747805.2 of Chaetura pelagica. Classification (NCBI taxonomy): domain Eukaryota; kingdom Metazoa; phylum Chordata; class Aves; order Apodiformes; family Apodidae; genus Chaetura; species Chaetura pelagica. The sequence goes on from NW_009952564.1 coordinate 6,241,794, forward strand.
TTAAAACAAACAAACAAACCAAAAAACCAACCAAACCAAACAAAGCTCCAACCCAACAATGGATGGTATCCTGTATGGCTGTGTGCTGCCTTGTGGATTCATGGATTATCTAGGAAATAGAGCAGATAGACAGTTTGCTGACAACACTGTCATTCAGAAACATGAATCCTAAGTCAATGAGATGGCCAGTGAAACCCCACTTACATAAACAGGAAGCAATTCCAGTTCACATGCAGAAGACAGACTCTAACCTAACCAGTATTGCTGAGGAGTAAGTCCTCAGGGTTTTTGGCAAAATGTTCAGTAATAGTCAGAAAGGGAAACAGCATTATTAGCAATGATTAGGAACACAGACCAACACAAAAACATTGTTATGCCATTGTATAAAACCATTGACTCCAGCATTTTGAAAAACATGTGAAATGCTGATACCTCATCTCAGGAAGTCAAAAAAGAACTAGTACAGAGAAAACCAGTAAGGATGACCACAGGTATGGAATGGTCATCATGTAAGAAACTGTAACAGGCTGAGACCTCTGGCCTCAAAAAGCAGTAACTGAAGGTCCTTCCAGCACAAAAGGATTGTGACAATGGGAGCGTGGCTTATAATGAACAGGTCCCCTTTTGCAAGAGGTACTAAATAAAGGAACATCTGACTGGAAACATCACACACCAGTTTCAAAACCAAACACAAGGCTGTGCTTGTTTTCTCACAGCGTAGTTCAGCTGAGGAATTCCTTTCCAGAGGATATGAATGCTAAAAACCCAGCCAGCTTCAAGGGATTCAAGGCAAATTCATGAAAGAAAAGCCCAGTAAGGACAGGACCACTACACAAAGACGCCACCTCTGGGACAGCAGTCTAGGGGAAAAACACATTTGCCCTTTCTCAGTACTCTTCCTTAAGTCCCTGCTATTGGTCACCATTCCTGTTGGTCCTTCCAAAACATAAAGAACCTCCTTCACAGCCCACTGCTGGAGACATGACACTTGGTAAGGAGACCTCTGGTCTTACCCAGTGCAGATGCCTTACGTTTTTAACACAGAAGTATGCACAATGCTTCCCATCTATGCCCTCCTTGTATCTAGCATCAGTAGGGCATGAAGGGGACCTGTTACACAGGAAATCTCACGAGAGCATCATAACTGTCCTAAATACAGTGAAAAAAATGTTTCATGGCCTGAGCTTTGCTTAACCAACTCAATGCTTAAACATGAACCAAGTTAATGATTCCAACTGACTCTCTCCTGCAGGGCACATTCAATTTTCTGAACAGCTGGAGCTGGCTGTACTATGAAGAACTGCTGAAGTATTTTAGCTTCTGTTCCTAAACACTGATAGTTTAGAGTGGGGTTGGGCAGTTGGTTCTAGCCCACAGCTGAAGAGTCTCAGTGTAGCAATCCACATCAGGTAAGATACCAGTGACCTACAGAGCTAAAAAAAAAGTGAAGACTACAAAGTGTTATTGTCACAATAGGAAATACTGACCCCTGGCTTTGTTAAAAACCAAGATTTTATAGCTAAATGTAATGCTCTTTTTTTTTTTTTTCAGTCTGAAGTCAGAATTCCCTCTCACAAAATCAGGGATAGTAGCAACCATGTCAGTCAAAATCCTGTTTGGATGATTGCAACCTGGATATCTTAAGTATTTCGTAGCATAAAACATAGCATGATAGTTACTGGAAAACCTTACTTTTTGCCTCAAGTTTACTTTCTTCATGGGGTTTAATGCAAAGCCTTCTGCTGATCTTCAGATCCACTCCTTTCGTCGCCCTCAGAATTGAGGGAATATTTCTTCTCAACAGGCTAACAGCCCTATCTGGAAGAGAAAGCAGAGGAAGCAAATGGGCCCAGTTTAATTCAGAACTGTAGAAAGTGAGAATACTACCTTCTAAATGTAAGTGTTTGTGCTGGTTGTTGTTTGTTTTTAACACAAGCGAAAAAAGAACAAAAAACAACAGGTGCAGATTAATACCACACAAGAAACACCAGATTTAGTTACAAGAGAGCCTATCAAAGAAATGAAAGCTTGTCTATAAGCTGTGGCTTGAGCTTGCCCACGAGCCTTACTTAGAAAGGTGGCAATGCAAGATCATGGCCTACAAGCCCTTTGTAAAACACAGAGCTCCATTTAAAAGAACTTATCTATTCCTATGCTTTAGATATCCTTTGGACAGGACCGAAGTCTTGCACGGGCTGCCTGCCAGCACCATACCAGCCCTGCCACAGCCCAAAAGCAAAGACACGAAAAAAAAAAAGGCCAAAAAAAGTAGAATCTTGCCACGCTGAGGTATCAGATTTGTAGTGCCATAGAAAAGGATGGGACTCCTTGTATATGAAAATGTGCTCTCAAGAAAGTTGCTAATTAACTCATTAATATAATGAAAAAATGAAAAAAAAAAAATCAAACAACTTAGAAAGGTAAAAGAGCACTTAAAAAATGTAAACTGACTTACTATTTTTCTCTTTTATGGCGGCTGAAAAAGCCTCTCCTGTGAGAAGCAGCCGCCCTGTACTTTCTAGGCGAAACACCCGCAGCTCTGAACCAAAAATATTTACATTTACAGACGCCTCCCCCAGCGAAGCCAAACCCTTCCCGAGGCCTTAATAAAAACCCGGCACAAATCCGCTCCTTCCCTTCTGTTTTCACAGCCAGCTCGGAGCGGCCGGGCTTCAGGCCTCAGGGCCCCTCAGCAGGGCCCACACCCGGCACC
>NW_009952564.1:6251859-6276313 GCF_000747805.2 Chaetura pelagica
GGGTCCCTCGGGGGGTGCGGGTCCCCCGGCTCTGCCCGGATCTCTCCCCGGTTCTGGTGTTTGCTGCGAAAGAAACTAGCTGGCCTGCAGCATCCACTCCTGCCTGCAGGAATTTCTTCTGGTGGGGTTTTTTATCCTGTTTCTAAGCGATCCGATGAATTTTCTGTTAAAAAGACTCAGTCAGGTGGTTGTGTTTTGAAGTAAGCTTCTGTGAGAGACGTAAGCAAAGGCGTCTGTTTTATTTTGCCCTCCAGGAGTTGCTCAGGGTGATGAGGACGATCGATGATCGGATCGTCCATGAATTAAACACTACGATTCCAACAGCTTCCTTTGTGGGGAAGATTGATGCCAGCCAGACGTGTAAAGAGCTGTACCAGTCTGTGAGTTCGCACTCCTTCGACTTCCAGGTGTTTTAGAACGTGCAGTGCCCAGTAAAGCCTCCTTAGTTTCTAAAGGAACCGCTGCCTCGATGCATCATGCTTTATCCACCTGTAGCTGGCATGCTCAGCTTCTCGATGCAGCTAAACCGCTCTGTTTCAGTTTAAAACCACACAAAGGTACTTATTTCACAGTATCACAGAACACAGAAAAGTCTGGGTTGGAAGGGACCTTAAAGATCATCTAGTTCCAACCCCCCTGCATGGGCAGGGACACCTCCCGCTGGACCAGGTTGCTCCAAGCCCTGTCCAACCTGCCCGTGAACACCTCCCCGGAGGGGGCAGCCACAGCTCCCCTGGGCAGCCTGTCCCAATGCCTCACCCCCCTCATAATGAAGAATGTTTTCCTATTATCTAATACGAATGTCCCCTCTTCCCAGTTTGAAACCATTATCCGCCATTCAAGGTGCACTTCAGGCTTCAGCGGGCGGTGTTTGCCGAGCCCACTTTGTTCTTTTACAAGCTAGGATGCTTTTGCACTACTTTGCAGGACTCCTGCCTGTGGGAATCTTTGACTTTTGATCAAGTTGGTAGCTGCTCCTCAAAGTGGTGTTGCTTCCAACACGTCAGCTACCAACTCAAAGGAATTTCTATAGACATAGCAATACCTTGACTTGAGGAAGTCTCTTTTGACTTGTAACTCAGAGGTTTTTATTCTCTGCCTAACGAGTTGTTGTGACTTTCTCTCTCCCCCTGCTTAGTTGATGGATGCTCACACCAGCAGAGAGAGAATCATCAAAAGCTGCATTGCTCAGACTTCCAGTGTAGTGAAAACTCTCAGAGAAGAGAGGGAAAAAGCCCAGGAAGATGTAGCATTATTAAAGCAACTCAGGAAAGAGCAGACAAAGGTGAGTGGTGGAACATTTGAGAGATTACTTTAGAGAAGGAGAGGGTGTCTTTCACAAACAGAAAGGTCAGTGTGGTGGAAAGAACCTGAAATGGATCCTGACTCAGGTGGTCTTCTCTGAGGTTCTTGTTGGCTGTGTTTGTGAGAACCATTTCCCCTAGCCCTCAAGACAGTGTTGCTTTTACCCTTCAAGTGGAGCGATTTCTGAGATCCTGTTACACAAATGCCATAGAAAAACCTGTACTTCTCCATGGAGAAGTCTAACCTTCACTGCCTAACTCCACTTAGCATACAACTTACCTGGGGCTTGCCTGGTCCTTTCAAAATGCTAGAAGGTTAATTTTGCCTTTCTGAAATCTTGTAAAATTAGCATATCTGCAGATGGCAAGTGGGTGCCAAGATTGAAACATACAAGATAATTAAATGTTGAAGGTAATCGATTTTGTCTACCACACAGTTATGCAGCCTTAAAGCTGTCCCTTTTCATCATCACCACGACAAGCATCATTCATTGGAGTTCCTCTCCTCTGTGAGGAGCTGCCAGACAACCTTGAATTCCACTTAGCCAAATTTTTGTTGTTTAGTATTTCTTGGATTCATTTTTTGAGTACCTTCTGATGGCATCAGGAAGACTTGTGGGTTTGCATAAGGAATTTCAACGTGTAAATGCCCTCTCATCCTTCTGGCCTCTGGATGGAAAGTGTCCTTCACCAAAGGTGAACAAAGGTTATCTAGGTGGAGTGTTAGAAGTGGGGAAGAGAACTCTGCTGAAATTCTCACCACTAGTCAAGGGCCCCCTTGGTAGGGGAAAGGATGCATACAGCATATGTAGCTTTAGGCGTGGAGATTAGCAGGGATGTGTACTGTTCCGTTGATTTATCTTTCAGACCTGCTCCAAATGGCTCTTGTTCACTTCACATTTTTGCCCACACCATATGCTTGCAGCACGTACCAGATCAGACTGCTTATTACTTTTTTGCATGCACTCACTAGTTGCATCTGTGGTGTTCCACAGTGTAGTTGAGCTTTCCTCTCCTGAGGGCTGTCCTAACTAGGATGTCTAAACCAGTGCCTTTGAGTCTTTTCATAACGGCTGGACACCTCACCATCGTGTATATATATATGCATATATGCATGTGTGTATATATGTATACATCCTATATCTGGGATGCAGCTTTCCCTGCTGCAAAACAATTAAGACTTGAAGAGATGGGGCTTGAAATTTTGCTTTTGTGGTGCTGAACTACCTCAAAATCCACTTACCCCTTTACTTTACCAGTTGTAGCCCCTGTTACAAAGAGCAGTTGGATGCTGATGCAGTTGTAGTAAAAGATCTTCCTTAGAGGATTATTTGAACTGGAGCATCTGTTATTTTTCCCAGGCATTCAGTGAGTGAACGGTTTGTTCATGTGCTCTTCAGAGAAGTGCACTGTTGTGAGCTCAGATTTAAAGAGCAGGGTGGCAGGTGAGTGGTTTTATTCTTAAAACATCATGGAACTGCTAACAAGCATATATATTACTTTGGAAAACTAGAATGGTAGCTAAATATTTTGTACAGATTTTGTCTGCAGAGCCAGTTCTTTAAATTGTTTAGTTACTAAGATCAAAACCTATCATTGAAGCCACAAGGAGGATTACAATGATAATGTTCAATAATTGGGGGTGATTTCAAATGTTAAAAAGCAGTCCATGATTTGAAAACATCCCGGAAATCTTTTAATGAGATCACCTCAAATTCGCACTCGAGCTTTATGAGGTATAGTCCACTCATTTTTGTGTTGTGGGTTTTTTTTTTCAGTTCTCCATGCAAGTTGTGTTTTTCCTACAACTCAGATAAACTGTCTTGACAGAACACATCATACATTTAAGATTATGCATTTCAGATGTATATTCACTTGGCTGCAACACAGGTCTGGTTTTACTTGTTATTTGTGTTACTCTCATCCTGCGAACGGTATCATTTGGAGGGCTTTATCCAAAATTATTACTTCTGGGTCATTGAGTAGGGAAATGTGGAGTAGCGTCAGCCTACCAGCCAGTTCTTTTAGTTCACTTACATCAAGGCATCATTTGATTATTGTATTAATTTGTTATCCTCTTAGTTTACTTGAATGACGTGTCATAAAATATCCAACCAGGTAAATTCTAGAAATTCCAAACATAGCATAATGATTGTTAGCTTTATCAAGTGAATTAGTAAAGCTTGTAAAAATGTTTGGAGTATGTTTTAAAAACAATAAGCTCCCCTGTATAGCCATGTTGATTGACACTATTGCTGTTCAGGTTTGCAACTCTTAAGGAAAAAGCTAAAATAGTACTTTTGCTTAGGTTGGGTGTCAAAGGCACTTAATGTGGCAATTAGTTGCAATCCAGGTGATTGTAAACCTGTTCACATCCTCTGAACTGTTATTTATAGAGACTAATCCTGGTCAACCCTGTGGATTTTTATTTCAAACAGTTTAAAGCTCTTTTGAGTAGGTAAAAACCCATCCAACAGCTGTAATAGCTGCATGTGTCTGGACATCTTACTTGGAAGGTTTTTGATGGGATTGCTGTCTTGGCTTGCACGTGTTCACCAACTCCCTAATCGGAACGATGTATTTGAAATTGATGAACTCTGATCCTTACACTGTTGTGTTAAAGGCTCCAACCAAAATACATCCTGGCAAAAATGCCAGATGGCTCTTATGGCTCCTGCTGTTGCTTAAGGGCCTTGTGGCAGGATCAAAATCCTGCACATCACCTGAACACAGCTGTCACACCTGCCCCTTGGCGTCTCTAATAGATGAGAAGCAAAGAGATTCTTACACTTCTCATGGATTGAGTGAGTTCTCAAGAACTGTGGATTTGGGGTAGTTCTTTCTGGAGTTTTTTCATCTGTGTAAACCTGATTTGTCCTACGATCACATAAGACATGAATTGGTTCAGACAACACATATATCTGGTCTTGTTGACCCTTTTTTGGTCAGTGCACATAGTGGGCAACAAAGAAGCAGAGGGGATCTCTCTGTGATCTTAAGTCTATATCCAGAATCTGAGATCTGTGCTCAGTTCTAGCTTTTCTGCCAGCTCTCTATATGACTTCAATGATGTATATGTGAAAGAATAACAACTCAAGGCTGCAGAGCTCACCCCAGCACTGGCATTTCCCTTGCCAAGTGCTTGAATTACACGTGGTTAATTTTGTCTGTGAAGCCACTAGCATGAATTAGTTAATTGCTAGCAAATCTTGTTTGGCAATATTTAAGCACTAGTAATCAATCAGGAGATACTTCTTCCAGGCTGTCATCCTGAATATGCTTTTCCTGTGCCGCTGCAGGCTTCAGTCTGCCCCACATATTGGCTGAATGGAAGGGCCAGACTTTTGGGATGGTTACACCTTGTGCCCTCGAGTTTGCACCGTCGAAGGGGATGTGCACCTGGTGCTGGGTTTGTGGTCTAGAAAGCTGCAATGGTAAATACTGAAGGCTGCAGGAAGGCCTGTTTGATAATAACTTCTTTTATCTGTTACTTTCTGCAGTTGAAATTGATGCAGTCGGAGCTGAATGTTGAAGAAGTGGTAAACGACAGAAGCTGGAAGGTACTCAGTTATTTAAAACAGTGATGTTTTTCTGTCGCAACAGACAGTCCTGCACTGGAGGTGTGGGACTGTGCTTTATGAGACAGGCTAATTAGAAATATGTAAGGGTAGTGCTGGGGAGATGTTTCAGGTCAGTCATTTTCCCAGTCCTGGATGCAGAGATCAAAGCTTTTCAGTTGCACTGCAAAGGAAAGAAAAGCATCTGATTTAATGCAGAGGAATGACTGTGGTACCTCCTGTGTAGACCCCTTTCTTTGCCTTACTCACTGGCTAAAGACTTAGAATTTTCTGTGGTGGCTTGTTTGAAAAGCTTTGCTGGGCCTCTTAAAAAGGTGAGGGATCTTTTTAAATGTGGCTGGTTTTGGTACTGGTAATGCTTCTGAGTGAGCAAGGGCCAGAGGATTATTTCCCTGCTGGAGCTTCTGCAGGCCAGAACTGGTGCTCCCTGGTGCAAAGGGCAGGCTTGCCCTTGCTCCCCTGTGTCAGCAGAGGGGGCAGTTTACCCTCTGGATTGATGGCCCCAGACACTGTCTTCTAAAGACAGTTAAACACTGAGCTTAGATTCTGAGGTGGCTGTATTCTGTCACTGCAGCGTTTCACGTCTAGTATCCTTTTCTCATTTGTGGCAACTTTTCAGAGCTTTCAGTACTGTATAGAGAACATCTTCCCATCTCTAAATGGAAAAAGGATTTTTGCAAACAGCTCATACTAGCTACAGCTCCTTTTTAATCTCTACTTCAGGATTTTAGTTCTCTAGATTGCATCAGTGTGAATGTAATACAGCTTGTGTATCCTTGGAGGTCTAGTTACCACAATACAGCTCAATGCAGGCTGATTAGATGAGAATCTACGCATTTTTCCAGGTATGCTTTGCTGTCAGTACTACCTCTGTACTGTCAGAAAAAGCTATTCATGCCCTTTAACTTGATTAATTTAAAGCCAGCTCAGATATAACTAAGCAGCACCACAGCCTTAATGTGCTGCAGGCCACCACTGGCAAACATTTTATGGCAACTCTGCTGTCAGTTTTATTTAAAAGGGGTAGAGGGAAGACTTACCCACCACTGTCTCCATTCCAAAGCCTTGAACTGGCACCAAAGTTGGCACTGATGCCAGTGGTTTCCAGTAGGTGTGTTAAGCTTTTGGAGGTGACAGAAGCTTCTAGTTTCTCCTGAAGATGGAGAACATTTCTAAATAATCATGTTTGCATGGTACAGGATTATCTTAACCCTTATGGTTTGCAGGCAAGGACCTCCACTCTTTTTCACTGTTGCAGACTTTTAGTTAGAAAGTACACTAAGATATTTACATTAACCCTAACCAACTGAAAACTGATTGGAAAAATCTTGTTAGGAAACAAACTTATTTTCAAACTCTTACTCTGGGTAGCTGTAGCAATGGAAGCATATAGAAAGATGCTGCTTTGTAGAAATGCATTCTGTGAAGTTTTGTATGGGTCATACCAAGCAAAGAATTGACTTCCAAAAGAAGACACTTGAATTAGTCTCTGTATAGCACCTCCACACTGGAGTTTATGTTTGGAGTGTTTTGTAGTAATACAAGTCAGCAAAATCAAACTTGTGCATAGTAACCTGAATGTAAAGGTTTCTCAGGCACAGTTTTTCCTGTCTAAAGAATGAAAATAGCACTTCACAGTGGGGCTGAGTGGCTGAGTAACACCCTGAGATCTATGGCCCAATGACCCTAAAAGCAGGAAGCAGAGTTAGTAAGATGGCAGTATTGGTCTTCCTTCCATAGGCTGCACAAGTAACGTTAAAGATGCTTTAGAAGTTTGCATGATAGCAAGCTGTTGTGTTGTTTGATGCAAGACAGTCTTACAGTGTTATTTCCAGTACCCCTTACGACATATATGCCCTTAAAATATCTTTGACAGACAATGGACATAAATAGTGCAATATGCTTAGTATTAAAATGGGAACCATTTGTGGCTCTTAATTTCCTTCAGTTTCCTTCTATTGCTTAGTTGGTCTCAGGCTTTTGCATGTTCTTAACTCTTCCAGAGGTGTTCACTGCACGTGGTGACATAATGGGACAGTCGGCTGTCGGGGTGTGGGTCTGAAAGAAACTATATCATGACTTTTGATTTCTGCAATACGAAGCAGTTTCTAACATGTGTCTGTTTCTTAATTAATTCTGAAGATGATTTGTAGATGACTCAACACTTCTTAAGAATCAACACCATAACTAATGCATGCTGCAAACATCACTTGTGCTGAAGTTGCCATTTTCTAAAATCTGAATAAGCAATCAAGTGTAGCAGTAGAATATTATAGAGGATGATCCGAGGGCTGGAGCTCCTCTCCTACGAAGACAGGCTGAGAGAGTTGGGGTTGTTCAGCCTGGAGAAGAGAAGGCTCTGGGGAGACCTCATAGCAGCCTTCCAGTACCTGAAGGGGCTACAGGAAAGCTGGGGAGGGTCTGTTTACAAGGGCTTGTAGAGATAGGTCAAGGGATAATGGATTGCAACTGGAGGAGGTGGGAGGTGTCCCTGCCAATGCTGGGGGTTTGAACTAGATCCTGAACTAAGGTTTTAACTAAGGTCCCTTCCAACCCAAACCATTCTATGATTCTAAGAAGATAAGATTTAAAATAATGCATTTATATAAAGAGATGCATAACTTCCCCAAAATTAAAAGATCAATGGAAGCCAATGGGAGAGTTGACAAAATATGATACCCTGATGATCACAAGCATTTGGATCTGAAAAGTTCCTGGACAGCCTGGCAAAACGTGCACTTGCAGGAGTGCTGGTGTGGAAGCTCATCCCCGGCGGTGCCTCCGCATGGTGCGAGATGGTGCTCGTGTCGCTCCTCAGGACGCTGGACAAAGTTCGGAGCCGAAACAAGAAGTAACTCAATCCCGTGTAAAGAGCACCTGTAACTTGGGTGTGTGAGCTTCTGTGTCGTGTTTCTGATTCAGACTGCCTTGCTTGGAATAGTCACAGTTATCGGCCCTCCCTAGTGTAAGCAGTCTGCTTGACAAGGCCTGCAGTTCAAGCTAAATGAACATGATCTTCAGTCTCTGGTTCTGCATGCTAAATTTTATCCAGCGAAAGTGCCAGAGGTGAGAGGGGCCAGAGCAGCATGCCCTTTGCCTAGGAATGTTGGCAGCATTAGCACCTGTGGTCAGTGTGAATGTGGCTTCCAAGAGCCCTTGTACCTCGTCTTAGCTGTCACGAAAATGTAAAATACTTTTGCTCAGGACAGAACAGTGTCCAAATTTGAATGCCAGAATGAATTTAACAGAACACAGCTGGACAGGAGCCTTCCATTGATCATTTCCCTCCTTTTTTATTAAAAAAAAAAACTGCATCAGCATCTTTGATGATAACAGACTACCAGGATTATGAGCCTGCCTTATCTGAGGGAGAACACTTTTAGTGCTGTGCAGGCCCCCAGCATCAGGCTGCAAACTTTGGATTCAGAGCCAGGAGAGAAGGTGAATGGAGGCAGATGCATTGGTAAGTACCATTAATTGGTACAGCAGGGCTGGGCAGCTTCAGATGGGTGCTGTGTGAAGAGATAGTTGCCTGAACTCTAGCTCTGAAGGTCTGCTTATCTCTTGGATGAGACCTAATTTGCTTTTGCTCTTTTGTTTTGGTGTCTCAGGTATTTAATGAGCGTTGCCGAATTCACTACAAGCCTCCGAAGAGTCAATGATGTGGGGTATTTTCCATCGAGGTGGTCCATAACCTTGAGAGCCAAACTGGAAAGAGACCTTGGGTGAGCTGTATTTGGACTCTCCAGAACCAGTCAAACCCAGTCTTGTTTTGTTATGGACCTACTTAGCTGAAATCTCAAGGTTGATATGATTCTCCTGTAATTAAGAGAAAACAACTCATCTTTTGTACAAAATATGTGAACAAATGAGTTTTATAGTATTAAAATAATTTTCAAATGGAATGTGAAGCTGGCATCTTTTTTGAGCTTCTACAGCTTCAGCTGCCTTCAAGAGGAAGACACAGTAAAAACCAGGTTTGAACAGGGAGAACAGGGCTCTTCCTCAGCTGATTCTTGCTAAATCATCAGTGACATCATGCGTTTGCGCAACTAATCTACTAAAATCTGAAAGGAAATAAAAATTGCAGCATGGTCAGCAAGTGTAGGTTCAGCCTCCCTGAAAGATGCTGCCAGTGTTGTTCTGAACTACTCAGCACTAGCAGCATTGGTTTAGAGTGGATGCGGGTGCATGTTTGCCCTTGTTCCCACAGTGCTGCCAGGCACTATCTCTTGCATACTGTCCTTTGCTTTGTGTTCCAAGTTCTGGATTATTTTCTTCAAAGAGGGAATGTCATGTCAATTAAAACCACTTTGGGTTGAAGATGAAGATGTGAATGAGACAGTTAGCTACCGACTGACCCTATTTTGTCCCTCCTTCTGAACTTGTAAAATTACTCTATGGGTGAGTTGCATTTGAACCAAGGAAATAGCTGTGCATACCTGATCCTGTTTAGTCTGGCCATAGTATTTTATCGAGAAAACTTTAATGCAACACCCCTGCAGTAACACAGTATTTAAAAGTGGCTGAGTATGAGGAAAACAGAGTTGCTGTAATTATGCCTTGAATTTTGCTAACTAATGGGCTGACAAGTCAAATGACAAGGTCTGCTTGGTTGCCAGCTGGTTTTATTACTTAGTGATAAGTCTTTAAAAACCATTGAACTGAAACAGAGCCTTAAAAACACAGGTTCCACCTTGCAAACACTTTGGAATTCAGTAACAGCACTGAAATGACTGTGTACTCTCGCATCCCTAAAAGCCGTGCAAATACAGGAGGTGAGAAATAAGTGGAGGAATGTACCTGTGTTACTGCATGCTGGCAAAAATCTGTGCAGCATCATCTGTTTTATAGCTGTTTGTACGGTAGAGACTCAAACTACTCGGTGGCCTTTATTTTTAGGCAGCAGAATAATTTAGTATCATTTTCCTTGGAGAATGAAGCAGAAATATATTTTAAGTCTTTGAAGATGTAAATCCGAATGCTCAAACTTCATTTTTTTAATCCTTTTTTTCCCAAGATACTGCAGCTGCTCTGAGCAGATCTTTACTCCAGTTGGAGCACTTGTCTTACACTTGAAGTATTCTCATTGTTTTTCTGCGATTCTGAAAGCAGATAACTTGTTTGTTTTTCATTTGTTAAATTCTTATTTGTTTATCTTCTAAGTGGAAATGCAACACTGCTCAGAACAGTGGGCTGAATTCCCAGTAACCTCATTTCCACAGGAGATGGTCCACTAATGAGATGAGAACTGTTAGTTTTGATTTTGAAGTACTGACCTCTAAAATAGGTGTCTAAAGTATTTGTTCTCTCCAAGGCTTGGATCTACAAATGTGGGGACAAAGTCTCCTTTTGAGCCAATTGTATGGTAGAAACTTTTGCCAGCATTTATAGAGTTGGTATCAATACTCTTTGAATTTAAGCTTGTATTGTATTTCTTTAGAAACTAGAGATTGTAATGAGAATTAATCACTGTCCTCCTCTATCCGTCCAGATTTTTGCTCAGCTGTTGTGGGAAAACTCCTTCACTTAAGCAAATGCTGTGAAAAATGACCTGTAAAATGGATGTGATACATACACAAATATTTATTTTTTCAGTAACCCAGCTTAGCATTTCTTACGATAAAAAAACATAAAAGAACCCCAACACAGCACTACTTCTTGTTTGAATATAAAGCCAAACAAGTAGATCCACACAAACCTGTATATGAAAAACTTCTAACATGGTAAGAAGACTTCTAAGTTTCCCAAACATCCCTTCTTCAGGTGTTTGCAGCTTGTACACAGCGGGTTGCACCAAGAAGTTGAATTATTCTGTTTAGTTTGCTCTGAGCACCGAGGGGTATGTCTTACAGTACATGACAAGTCACGTGGATCAGAGGCTGTTTGAATCTTGCTATTGAACTTAGTGGTACTTATTAAGGTGAGCAACTGGAATTGCATGCCATGTGTTTGGGCACAGAGAAGGAGAAAATGGCTTTGTTATTTTTCTGAGTACTTAAGATCTGCCCATGAAGTGGGATGTTTTGTGATGCTATGCAAATGGCATTGGTGTGAGCAGTGGGCCAAGCTAAAGAAAGGCAGGTAAAATCTGTCTAACTGACCCTGTCCATCCTAGAATCATGTTTAGTCTGTGATTAAATCTTGCTTCAACTTTACCTTTAAGGTAATCACAAAATTACTGGGCTGCTTGATGTCATATATGAATTGTATAATGGACCCCACAAATACCAGGATTTCATCCTTTTCCTGGTTTCAACTTTTCTTTCTGCAAGTAGAGACACTGGAACAAAAAGCACAACTGATGCTCCTGCCCACAGTCTAGATCTGCAAGTGGCTTGCCCCTCTACTGGGGCTTGTCCATTCCTTGGAAGTCGTGACTATAAGTGGGCAGATGCCAATTCCTTGGAAAACCCTTTCAAGCGTGGGCTTGTTTCCTTCTGTGAAATAGAGAGGTGTGTTTTTTCTGGAACTCAGTGCTGTTGACTTCTGCAACCTGTAGGCACTCAAGACTGATGAGTCATCTCTTAACAGAGCAGATAATCTCTTTACAGAATGTTTTTAAGTATAGAATTTCTCTGAAATCAGACTGAGGAGGCACTCAAGACTGATGAGTCATCTCTTAACAGAGCAGATAATCTCTTTACAGAATGTTTTTAAGTATAGAATTTCTCTTGAATCAGACTGAGGGAAAGAGGCTTTTTACTGGTAACATAGGCTCAGCATAGGTGGAGATACGATGACTTTGTGCTGCTGAAGTTCAGGTTTCTGTTAATCCCGGTTGATGTGCACTGTCAGAAATCTTTTGAAATCAGAGTGGGTAGCAGGACAGGAAACCTGTTTTGCAGACCAGCACGTTGAAAGTCAAGGCTGTTGTTACTGTGCTGATGACAAACAGATATTCAGTTGATGGGGAGCTGCCTTCCTTTAGCAGCTCTTGAAATGGTGCAAACCATGTGTCATTTCATCCAGTCACGATTACGTATTTTTTCACTGTGCAACCATAAGACTGACCTATGACCTTAGCTTTCACCATCATTTCTACAGAGGTGGCTTAATTTCTTTAAAATAACTCATAAATACATAACCCTGGGGTTTGAGTTTTTTGGGGTGTTTTTTTGTTGTTTGCTGGTGTTTTTATTGACTATAGCTTCTGCCTCTTAAAATTGCCTATACCAGACCAGCGAGTAGTGGTCTGCCAGCTGTAAAGATTTGTTTCTTCATTACTGGAATAGTACGTAGTGCAAGCTGTTACTCAGCTTTGGAACTATAAAGAACACCGGTGCTGCTCTCCCAGCACAAATTCTCCAAGTTAACAGCCAATCAGTTTTTGACGAGAAATTGTCATCTGTACCAATGGTGAGTATAGGCTGGAATGGTATGTAATGTCAAACACACCTAGATATTGAAGTGGGGTTGCTGACTAGGTGGTTGATGTTGTGCAAGGGATGCAGTGGGGGTGGTTGTTCTTTCCAAGGCAATGTTTCAAATGCTGTGTCATTAGAATCATGGAATCGCTAAGGTTGGAAAAGATCAAATCCAATGGTCAACCCAACACCACCATGCCAGCTAAACCATGTCCTGAAGTACTATGTCCATATGTTCTTTTAACACCTCCAGGGATGGTGACTGGTGACTCCACCACTTCCTTGGGCAGCCTGATCCATGCCTGACCACTCTTTCAGTAATTAAATGTTTTGTTGTGACCCAAGTGCAAGACCCAGCATTTGACATCATTGAACCTCATACAGTTGGGCTCGGCCCATCAATCCAGCCTGTCCAGGTCCCTCTGTAGATCCTTCCTACCCTCAGGCAGATCAATCCCACCCAATTTAGTATCATCCACAGAATTACTGAAGGTGTACTCAATCCCCTCACCCAGATAACTCAGATTTTAACAGGGAGAGGTGCAGGTGAGGGTTGTCTAGGATAGTCCATTGCCACTCATCATCTTTGATAGCAGCTCTCTGAAACGTCAGCATTTCAAAGTGGCTTCATTAAGTATGTGTGCAGGATGAATGCTGAATCCCAGCCTTAGAAATATCACTGGATTTGGGGATGGCTATTAACACTCCCACAGAAGGAAACAGTTGGATCAGCCTGTGTAACCTTTAGCATCAGCTTGCTGACAGCTAGTGTTGATTTCCCTTCCCTTCTGCACAACTCTGTGCATTCAGGGGAAAAAAATCTGCTTTGAAGTCAAAACCAAGAAAATCCAGAAATAGAGAGTCCAGTGCAACGTTAACATGTTTCATTTTACACCTGGAGTTTTCCCAAGATAATAAATTAACTGTCCTAGTTTTGGTGCTTAGTGTATTTCTTACTAATTATAATAAAGAGTTCTCCAGTGGTGCTTCCTTGGGGATCTTGTCGACATTCCTTCCCAGGGGAGTTAGTGAGATATGCATCCTGCTGAGTGGGGAGTTTTATAAAGTAACTCCAATTTAGCACTGGTGCTGCACAGTTGTTGGGTGCGTTCTGTGGCTTCTGGCCTCAGTAAGGTGAGCTGGCACTTCCAGGAACTTAGCTCCTCTATCCTGCTGTGTAAATAAGATGTGTGGTAGCAACAGGGTGGGAGATGATCAGCACTTGCGTCAGCAGGATCAGCAAAAGAAGGAGTTTAAGCTCATCAGCTTGAATTGTCATAAACTCCAGGAACTGGGCTGTGAAGAACTGCTCGTTTGGAGTGATGAATTTGGAGAAAATTACAGACTTCCACCTTTAACACTTCCCATTCCCTTTATTATCGTTGTTGAGGAAGATGTTATCTCAAAGCAACTGTTGTCTCAGAAATGCCTTTCATCCACTCCCATAACACTACTTGCCCAAGTTTGGGGAATTCTGCAACATCCTTTTTGGTAACCTGCTCTTACCTTGATCTATGATCAGTTTAGGGCCCTTCAGCCTCAATTTCTCAATCTCGGGTCCTTTGTACCAAGAAAGGGCTTTGAAGTTATGAAGTAATTGGTGACAGACTTGTGCATCAATAATAAACTATGAGGAAGATCAGTAGGCTGGTTAGGACATGGGTACGTGTGTGCTCTGCAGTCACCATTGCTGTGGCCACAGACAACTTGTTTCTGGCGAATTCCCTAATGCTGATGCCAGCAAAAATGCCTATTCCCTGTGTGCAGCACATACTCTTGTTTCACTCCCTCCTATGTACCCCTCTGTAGGGATTAAAAATTATATGGTCTGTTGCTACTTCTCTTGAACCACATTCCTCCTGTTTGCTGGAGAGGGGCTTGCCAGGAATTCTGAAGGGCAGTAGTTTTTCTGTGATCTTGAAGTGTTAGCTCTTCCTTATCAAGTTGGGCTGCTAACAGTTGCTCGCCTTCCCTCAGTAGGTTGCACTTATTTTGAGCTTTGTACATTGATTGTGCCATGTGACTGTGACTGCAGAATGAATACTTCTGACCATATTTTCTGTGGTGGGAGATACCTTGAAAGTAGAGCACCTGTTGTTCACAGACAGCTACTGTAGCGAGAGGAATCGTACTTTGTCTTCCAGGAGATCATCACTGGAGTTGCAATAAAAATGTCCGTGGTACTGCATATTCAGTTGTTGTTATGATTGCCTGAATGCAGCTATAGGTTTGGTATGAAAGAAGTAGAAATAACTTTGCAGTATTTACCTGAACCTAGGATTTATTTTTTTCCCCTTCTGGTTCTGGTGTTTGCCATAGCACCTTTCTGGTCAGGCAGAGGGAAGAAAAGTCACTGAAAGTAAATAGCAAGCTGATATTTTCATAGAATCACAGAATCCTAGGGGTTGGAAGGGACCTCGAAAGACCATCTAGTCCAACCCCCCTGCCAGAGCAGGGTCACCCAGAGCACATCACACAGGAACGTGTCCAGGTGGGTTTTGAATGTCTCCAGTGAAGGAGACTCCACAGCCTTTCTGGGCAGCCTGTTCCAGGGCTCTGTCACTCTCACAGTAAAAAATTTTTTTCGGATATTCACCTTGAACCTCCTATGCTCCAATTTACACCCATTACCCCTTGTCCTATCACCGGTCATTACTGAGAAAAGCCTAACTCCATCTCCCTGACACTCACCCCTTACATATTTGTAAACATTGATGAGGTCACCCCTCAGTCTCCTTTTCTCCAAGCTAAAGAGACCCAGCCCCCTCAGCCTTTCCTCATAAGGGAGATGTTCCACTCCCTTAATCATCTTCGTAGCTCTGCGCTGGACTCTTTCAAGCAGTTCCCTGTCCTTCTTGAACTGAGGGGCCCAGAACTGGACACAATACTCCAGATGTGGCCTCACCAATGCAGAATAGAGGGGGAGGAGAACCTCTCTTGACCTACTAACCACACCCTTTCTAATGCACCCCAGGATGCCATTGGCCTTCTTGGCCACAAGGGCACATTGCTGGCTCATGGTCATCCTCCTGTCTACCAGGACCCCCAGGTCTCTTTCACCTACACTACTCTCCAGCAGGTCAGCCCCCAACCTGTACTGGGACATGGTGTTGTTCTTCCCCAAATGTAAAACTCTGCACTTCCCCTTGTTGAATTTCATCATGTTTCTCCCCGCCCAACTCTCCAACCTATCTAAGTCTCTCTGAATGGCAGCACAGCCTTCTGGTGTGTCAGCCACTCCTCCCAGCTTAGTGTCATCAGCAAACTTGCTGAGGGTACATTCTATACCCTCATCCAGGTCGTTGATGAAGATGTTGAACAACACCGGTCCCAGCACCGACCCTTGTGGGACTCCACTAGTAACACACCTCCAACCAGATTCTACCCCATTGACTACAACTCTCTGACTCCTTCCTTTCAACCAGTTCCTAATCCACCTCACTTCCTGGTCACCAAACCCATACCTGATCAACTTATCCACAAGGATGCTGTGGGAGACGGTGTCAAATGCTTTACTGAAATCAAGATAAACCACATCTACCGCTCTACCATCATCTATCCACCTAGTAATTTCCTCATAGAAGGCTATGAGGTTAGTCAAACATGATTTACCCTTGATAAAACCATGCTGACTGCTCTTGATGACCCCCATGTCCTTGATGTGCCTGGAGATAGTCACAAGAACAAGTTGTTCCATCACCTTTCCAGGGATGGAGGTGAGGCTGACCGGTCTATAGTTACCCGGGTCCTCCTTCTTGCCCTTCTTGTAGACTGGAGTGACATTTGCTATCCTCCAGTCCTCAGGCACCTCACCTGTTGCCCATGATTTACTGAAGATGATGGAGAGTGGCCTAGCAATGACCTCCGCCAGCTCCCTCAGCACCCTTGGGTGCATTCCATCTGGACCCATTGATTTATGGATGTCCAGATTACTCAACTGATCCCTAACCCAATCCTCATCTACCATGTCAAACTCTTCCTCTATCTTGACTTCTTCTGGGGCTATATGAATCTGGGGCTCATAGGGAGACCCTGCAGGAGTGAAGACAGAGGCAAAGAAGGCATTCAGCACCTCTGCCTTCTTTATACCTACATCCTCGGACAACAGTCCTATATTCCTCCCAAATGGCCAGCCCCTCCCTCCATGATCCATAGATTCTCTTTTTCCACTTGAGTTTGCCCAGCAGTTCCTTGCTTATCCATGCGGGTCTCCGGAATCCCTTACTTGATTTTCTACCCATTGGGATGCTCTGATCCTGTGTTTCCAAGAAGTGGTCCTTGAATTTTGACCAACTGTCTTGAGCCCCTTTACCTTCTAGCACCCTGTCCCATGGGACTTCCTTTAACGATTGAGGAGACCAAAGTTGGCCCTGCAGAAGTCCAGGGTTCTGGTGCTGCTGGGTGTTCTGTTCCTCCCACACAGGATTCTGCACTCCACCATCTTGTGACCACTGCAGCCAAGGCTGCCACTGACTGTCACCACTTCAACCAGACCCTCCCTGTTGGTGAGCACAAGATCCAGCACCGCTCCTCTCCTAGTTGGTTTGTCCACCATTTGTGTCAAGAAGTTATCATCAATGCATTGGAGGAACTTTCTACACTGTGAATGGCTGGCTGTGTAGGCCTTCCAGCAAATACCTGGGTAGTTAAAATCTCCCATGAGGACCAAGGCCTGTAGTTACAAGGCTGCTTTCAGCTGCCTGCAGAAAGCCTCATCAACTCCCCCATCCTGATCAGGAGGTCTGTAATAGACCCCCACAACTGTATCACCCATGCCAGCCTGCCCCTTGCACCCACAGACTTTCCACTTGCTCCTCATCAGCCCCTGGACAGAAATCAATATATTCTAGTTGCTCTCTCACATAAAAGAGCAACTCCACCACCTCTCTTCACTGACCTGTCTTTCCTAAAAGGACATAACCTTCCATGACCACATTCCAGTCATGTGAGCTGTCCCACCATGTGTCTGTAATTGCCACCAGATCATAACCCTTAGATCGCACACAAACTTCTAACTCCTCCTGTTTATTCCCCATGCTGCCTGCATTGGTGCATTTTGTCCCACTTGGAAGGCTATTGAGGCAATCCAATTTAAAGCTGAATAGGACCTGCACTTAGGAAATTACTGCATGATTGCTTTTGATATTGAATAGCATTGGGAAATACTAGGTGTGACTCTGATCCACTTCCTTAGACTAGTCATTTGCCCATGGGTGGAGAGTCAAGAGGTTCTAGTTTCAGCCCAGACCAAATGTCCAAAGATGTAGGTGTTTGGAGGCTGTTGTTTATTTTTCTTATTGATGTGGGAACTTTATACACTTAATATTTTAAAATACTTTTTCCTATTTATTAGTATTATCAGTGCTTTACATTGCTTTTCCGTCCTCTTTTCCCCAATTTCTCCCCCTTTCCAGTCCAGTAATGGTAGGCTCCATATGTTACAGGTCATGTGATTCCATGACACATGTATGTGTATATATACAAGATGCCTGGTGACTCTGCTCAGACTGCACTGAACTTCCCTCTGTAGAACTACCTATCACTTCACAGAGATGTTACCTGCCGCTGTGGTACCTGGGGGCTTATCTGAGACTCAGCCTGCTACTCCAGAAATCCAGCGTATTGTTGACGCGGTGAGTTGTGACCTAGCTAAAGATGAAGTCTCTGTCTTGTCTGTCTTGTTTGACATTAAGGGTGGTGTGTTTGAAGGGAGAAGATTATATGTGGTAGATTAGTTCCTCACTGAAGGACGTGGGTAGGAGAAACCATGTGGTAGCCCACCATGTGTCTGTAATTGCCACCAGATCATAACCCTTAGATCGCACACAAACTTCTAACTCCTCCTGTTTATTCCCCATGCTGCCTGCATTGGTGCATTTTGTCCCACTTGGAAGGCTATTGAGGCAATCCAATTTAAAGCTGAATAGGACCTGCACTTAGGAAATTACTGCATGATTGCTTTTGATATTGAATAGCATTGGGAAATACTAGGTGTGACTCTGATCCACTTCCTTAGACTAGTCATTTGCCCATGGGTGGAGAGTCAAGAGGTTCTAGTTTCAGCCCAGACCAAATGTCCAAAGATGTAGGTGTTTGGAGGCTGTTGTTTATTTTTCTTATTGATGTGGGAACTTTATACACTTAATATTTTAAAATACTTTTTCCTATTTATTAGTATTATCAGTGCTTTACATTGCTTTTCCGTCCTCTTTTCCCCAATTTCTCCCCCTTTCCAGTCCAGTAATGGTAGGCTCCATATGTTACAGGTCATGTGATTCCATGACACATGTATGTGTATATATACAAGATGCCTGGTGACTCTGCTCAGACTGCACTGAACTTCCCTCTGTAGAACTACCTATCACTTCACAGAGATGTTACCTGCCGCTGTGGTACCTGGGGGCTTATCTGAGACTCAGCCTGCTACTCCAGAAATCCAGCGTATTGTTGACGCGGTGAGTTGTGACCTAGCTAAAGATGAAGTCTCTGTCTTGTCTGTCTTGTTTGACATTAAGGGTGGTGTGTTTGAAGGGAGAAGATTATATGTGGTAGATTAGTTCCTCACTGAAGGACGTGGGTAGGAGAAACCATGTGGTAGTTAGTATGCACTAAAAGAAGACATACAGGACAAGGCTACTGATAAACTACATGTTCTCTGCTGGCATCCAGCGCTTTCTGGAGTTGGTGCCAGTGGGGCAGTGGTGCCAGTTGGTGCCAGTTGCTTTCTGTTGGGTGCCAGTGGGGCAAAGTCAGCTTGGCACGAGGCAGCTGCAGGGCCAGTCCAGTTGCCACAGTGGCTGGTTGCAGGCAGTGGTCCCTGTCACGGAAGCAGCTGTGTGAACACCTCTGCAGATCCTCTAATGCCCTGCAGTGCAGCAACTCCTAAAAGACTATGAAGTGCATCCTGAGGTGTGGGAGGGGACGGTATAGTGTGGGAAGGCTCCATTTGTGTCTTCCATCTTGTGTTTCCACCCACCCAACTAATCCCTTTCACCCTCCCAGCTCTGAAAAATGAGCTCTTTCCTCTTTCCCAGCTGCACAAAGCGTAACTTACGCGTTCCTTGAAGAAGCAGAAGTAGGGAGTAGAGGGGCTGAACGTGTTGGCCGATGCTGCTGCACACTGCTGGTGTGCTGGGCTCCCAGCTCCCTCCTTTCCTGTGCTGCAGAAGGAGATCTTGCAGGCTAAGACCATGCAGTGGTGAAACTAGACTAAGTTGAGCTGTGCTGTGCATGCAGAGGGGCAGAATCACCAGGAGAGATCTGTAAATAGGCTGTGTATGTTGGTGTCAGACACCAATACTCTCTGAGGAGGTTCTTTCAGATACTCCAGAAGTGGAGGGTATAATGGTTAACACCAGTTCTACTTATTCAAAGGTATTTGATGTTATATGAGGTTTCTAGTTTAGCAGTGGGATACGAATATCCAGGTAACACAATACAGATGTAAGTCACTCTTGGCAAAATACAGCAATTGCAATACCAATGTGATCTCCGTCACTGGTCTCTACAGTATGCTTACTGCATGATGCTGGGTGACCCCCAACACCAGGAAGCAATACATGGGCTGAAATGAGTTCAAACCTGCTGTTCTCTTCAAAATTATTTTGTTAATTGTTCAGTTTTTATACTCTCTGTTGGTCAGAGCCCCATACTCATCCCCCTTTAGTGGTCTGGCTGAGTGTGTGAAGGTGTTCACATTCTTACAATAAACTCAGGGAGTTACACCACCAGTTAATCCACTCAACTAACACAGGTGTTTATCTAAAACAAACACTCTGGTGTCCTTTGTTTTGAGATAAAGTCAGCTTCTTTGGAAGAGCTGTGATCAGTCACATCTTGCATTATTTTCTGAGTTTCACAGGCACATTACCCAGCTCTTCTGAACTTTCTGCCATTGTAGAGCTTTATTGATCAGTCACAGCTGGGCCTGCCAGAGTTCGGCCTGTGTACATAGGGAAGGGCTGCAGTATGTGTAACAGGTTAGTCAGGGGAAAGAGAATTTACTGCAGAACAAAAAGAGAAAAGGATGATCTAAAATTGTTTGAGGATACCAAGTGAATTACTTAGGAGCAGTGTCAGTGCTCCGCCTATGCTGGCAGAAGTGATTGAAGAAGCAGCGCTTGCAGAGATTAGAAATCCCCTTTTACCTATGCAGGAGAGACCCTAAACTTGTGGCCCCTTTGTCTGTTTGCAATTCTTGTTTCCTCACCTGTAAAACAGGGAGGGCAACTTCTCCTGCCAGCTGGGGGCTGTGAAATTTGACTAATGTGTCTGTGAAATACCTTAAGGGTGTCCCTTGACCAGCGCTAGGACAGCGTAATTGAGCTGCATTTTTAGTGCTGGGCTGTGTGGTGGGTTATCAGAAGATCCTACCCTATGGCAGTGTGTATCAGAGGTGAAACCACAGTGCTGAACTGTCAGTGAGCAAACGTGCAGTTAAAAATGTGAACGCTCATTTCAGGCTGTGCTAATGCTCACAAAGTACAGGGCAAATGTGGATGTATAGACTTTTTGTTTGATTCCAGAAGAGGACTGACCTTAATTTTGGTGTTTTTCTATTCTCAGTTAGTTCAGGGTAAATGAGAACAAAATATTCTTTGTGCTTTATTTTCTGCAAGGTGAAATTTTTGCCTTATACTGAGTGCAGGAGAAAGAAGGTCTTCCTGGACCTTTTCTTTTGAAAAAGCTCACACACCATTGCAGAGGATTTGATGTGGTTCTCTAAGAAATATACTCTTGTGCATACAAACCTTATATTTGGGGCAATCTTGCTCTGCTTCCAGCCAGATAATGGTGTCACCCTTTAATGATGCAATTCTGTGCGATTTTATGAGGAGCACTTCATAGGATTTGAAGGGCATCTGCAGACCTTGGGATGCCCAAGGTCTGTCTGCTCGTGGGATTTTGTGATTGTTTACTTACACCTGTGCCTTGTCTGTTAGGCAAGAGCCTAGGAATGTTGTGTTTTTCCATTTGAGGATTAAGGAGTGGGCTGCCTGCCTGAGTTTACTGTTCATAGATAACAAATGGGGGACACTGTGGTCAGAGGTAGGGACATATGGCTGAACTGGAGAAAACTGGCTTTGTTTTGGTTTGTTCTGAGAGAGGAATGATAAAAAGTTGCCACTTAGGAGCATCCTAGGAGCTCCCAGAGCCAGCCAGCTGGAAGAGGGTTGGAAATGGAAGTTTCCATAGTATGCTGGAGTTAGCACTCCCATGTTGAAAGTATAGCTGTTGGTTCCCTGGTATAGAAACCCTGTGGAAGCTGCTGAGCAGAAGAGCATGAGGAGCTTGAGTATGAATAAAGGGGCAATGGTCACAAACTGGTAAACAGGAGGTTTAAGCTAAATGTAAGAAAATACTTATTTACTCTGAGAGTATGAGAGCCCTGGCACAGGCTGCTCAGGGAGGTTGTGGAGTCTCCATCCCTGGAGACTCGCCTGGACGTGTTCCTATGTAATCTGCTCTAGGGGATCCTGCTCTAGCAGGGGGGTTGGACTAGATGATCTCCAGAGGTTCCTTCCAACTCCTACCATTCTGTGATTCTGTGAATTGGATAATTTCTGAATGTCTGGAAATAGTTGATCCAGATGTTCTTAGGGTGCATTCTGGAACCTGCCTGCTGGGAAGGAATGCCATGGGGAGTGACAACCAGCCGCTAGTAGGTGGATGTGCTGGGGACATTTATTAATTCTGTGTGCTTCTGCAAACCAGGCAGGCAGCAAAATGTGCTGCCAGCCCCTCCCATGGGCTGCCTACACAGGGTGCACTCCTCTGAGCAGCTCCTGGAATGCTTCTGCCCTGCGTTGGGCTGTCGGCGTGGGCTCCAGGTGCGGAGGAAGGTTGTTCAAGGTTGTTCATGCTCTTTAGATGACAGAAATAAGTTCTCAGGTTACATTTGCTGCCGGTACCTTTTTGTGGGGAGTTTGTGCCATCAGATGCAAATGACCACAGTAAAGGATTTTCTGGTTTATAAATCATGATGCTTCAGTCACCTGGCCAGACTTGGAGGCTGCTCACAGCTGTCTCCCTCACTGCCCTTTCAGCCTAGTAATCTTCTACAAACACTTTGGCTCTGAAAGGACAGTACCACTCACTGTAGTTGCTGCTGAACTTAAAATGTGCCCTACACTTCATGTGTTTTGGGAAAAACTGTTACACTTGATGTGTTGGGTTTTTTTAAATTTATATGTGAAAAGGCTGTAGACATCTGGAGTGTGCATATTTTAAGATCCACAGGGCTTAAACTGGATGCTATGCATAAACACATCTGACTGAGCTATGAGTGTGAATGCTGTCAGCACAGAGCATTGTTTCTTCTGGAAATGCATTATCTGCTGCTGCTGGGTACTGAAGGGCTGTTGACATTTATGCATGGATGGGGTTGATTCCTGACTCACAATCTAGAGGTTGCATTTCCAGTTTGGGAGATGGAAGTACATGGCTTGGTCCTAGACCACTGACACTTTTCCAGGTCTTTGTTTGTTACATTGTTGTAGATGTTGCAGGGTATGTTTAGTTACAGCTTTAGCAGCAGGGCTTCCACCAGCACTAGAATAACTTTCAGGAACTACTTTATACTCTCAACTAACCCTCTTTATTGCAAGTCTTTAAAAGAAGACTTTACCCTGCTAGGGAGCATGGCTTGGTACCTAGCTCATTTGACACACACACACACAAAAAAACATTAAAGGGCAGCAGGCAGCAGTTTTCCCATTCTGAACAGGAGACAGTTTAGCTGGACAGCTGTCAGGGTGGGGAGAAATCAACTAGAAAGTCTATTCTAACAGGATTTTAAAGAATGCTGGAGGGAGTGCTGGGAGAGAGGGCTGGAGGTCTTGGTGTGCATTGAATTATTTGGGGGGTTCTGGGTTTATTTCCGGGTGTGTGTTTGAAAGGATGAAAATTGGAGTGGTGCATGTGAAAGAAAAGGCCTAAAGCTTAACCTGCCAACCATCTTTCCCTTTCTTTTTACAGGTGAAGCAACAATTTGAAATCAGAGTAAACAAGATATGTCACATATTTACAGCCATAGTATACAGGGCACAGGTGGTTGCTGGGATAAACTACTTTATTAAGGTTTGTATATATTACAGGAGGGAGTGCTTTGTAGTTAAACAATACAGGTGACTTGCATTTTGTGGCTGACAGCAAGAAAGAGAAGCAAATGTAGTAGAAAACCATCTGATGTGACTAATAGAGTTAGGTACTATCAACAGATGCTTATAACATTCCTCTGTTTGGCACTGCTTTGGAATAGAAATATAAAAACCTGTAAAACATGCACTGTGCTGCTTCAGGTGTGAATGATAATTTACTCAGTATCATCTCATTTGAAGACCACAGAGTACTTTATCAGCTCCAAGTATTTAAACTAGTCATTACTCTGCTCTCCTGTTTCAAGGCAAAGTAGCTTTCCTGTTGCCTCTGTGTCCTCCAGTGGTTTTCATGATGTTTAATTTGAAGTCAGCCTGAGGATCTTATGGCGAGTTAGAGTGAAATTTTTAATGGAATGCATACTCTGCTGACTAGTTTTGCATGCAAGCATGTGTGTTGCTGATTTAGTTCTGTGTCATGTGCTGCAGAGCTACAGCCTGCATTTCTTTCTACATTTTCAAAACCCCCTTTCAATTGTAGAGGGAAAACAGGTAATGCTTAATTTGGAGCCCTCTGATAGTGCGATTCATCCTCTGCTGGAAAACCTTACCCATCGATTGGAGCAGCTTTTTGTGAAGTAGCCTGTAAGAAGTTACTGGGCATATTTTGCAAGTGAAGGCCAGAAAGCACTGCTTTGTGGCTGCCTTTCTAGAAGTAGAGCAAACATTGCATGTGACTGCTGTGTTAAGCCAACATGCGTGCAGACATACGTGTGTTAGGAAATGCTCCCTTTACAAGGGTCAGAATCTTTTTATTAAAGAAATTGATAGGTAGGGTTTGGAGAACAGTAAATCTGCAGAGACATTATGAGCATTTGCTCCACCCTTTTCATATTTAGTCGATCCCAGGAAGGACAGACACTGCCAAACTTTTTTCTTTCCCAAACGCTTCCTTAAAATAACTCTTCTGCTCCGTGGGCGCCAGAGGATTGTACTGAAAAACCACCTATTATGTGGCTAGTCCAAGTCTTGCTTACAGAAACGATGTTTATCATTCTCGTTCCTGTGAGAACAAGGTACCAGCTAATGAAGAACAATTTGCAGGAATG
>NW_009952564.1:6276339-6284919 GCF_000747805.2 Chaetura pelagica
ATGCTGCAATAAAGCCAGAAGTCATTCCCAGGTGCATTTTTTCTCTTAGTGCCATCTTACTGCTGACGTAGGTAATGTAAAACGTCTGCTGTCCATGCTAAGCCTCATGAACAAACTGTTCAGAAATGAAGATTGACACATTACTGGGCTTGGAAGAGATCCACTTATAACACTGAAAGCATAAGATTTGCCTCTTCTTTCTCAATCTTCCAAGTGACAGGAAAGTTACTCATTTTAGCATTCAGTGGAATGAGCTCTGTCACAAGATTCATTCTTTTTTCACTTCTGAATTTTCCACACAACTAATATTTTGCCACCAGACTTACAGCTGAGGTGTAGTCCAGACCAAGACAAACATAGTGCCACGTTGCAGCCACTGGAAAGCATGTAAAGGCTTCTTAGAGCCCAGGGCATTAAACTTTCCCTATATACCTCTCGCAGAGTTTTAGCACCTGTTATGCTTAGCTCCGTATGTACAAAATCATGCACAACTTTGTAGCAAGTCTTTATATGAGGACTTTCTGGTGGGGGAGGTGAGTTTATTTTAAAAAATTATTTCAGCCACTCACTCCCACAAGCACCAAGACATATCGAGTTGTCTGTTCAGGCACTGATGTGTTTGCAGTAATTCTGCAGACAAGGGATCCTGGCTTGCAGGTTGTCATTGCTTCTTAGGACCATGTTCTGTGTTTGGATAGCTCTTTCTATACCTTATAGGAGCTGATACTATCTCTGCATCTTCCCCCACCCCTGAGTCATTAAGGTTTACTCAGTGTCTCTTATCTGCTGCCCTGCATCAGATCCTCAGGCTGATTTCAAATTAATCATAATTAACAAAACTGGAGGACACAAAGACAATAGGAAAGCTACTTTTCCTTGAATGGAAACAGCCAAACAATTATGACTAGTTTAAATAATTGGAGCTGATAAGGTACTTTGTAGTCTTCAAATGAGATGATGCTGAGAAGTTAGTGAAGCAGCACAGTGCACTGGGATCTTGACGACCAAAACAGAACATGATCAGAACCTTTCTCTTCTTGTGCCTTCTGGTGTTCTGGCACCCAAACAGTCCTACTCATTTTCCATTCACATGAGTCTGAAGGTTTTTATTACAGTTCTCTACAGTTGTAAACAGTTTCTACCACCAGTTACTATTCAGACTTGTGTTAAGAGCTGTTGAAGTCAAAATTGAAATACAGTTAAAATTAAGCTCCTGAGCAACGGTATTCCAAGTATGTAAGAGCACCCTTCTGTTTGAACCTGCTTCACCCATGAAACTCACTTTCCCACTGTTTTGGTTTCTAGGTCCAAGTTGCTGATGATGACTATGTCCACTTAAGGGTGTTTCAGGCCCTTCCTCATGAGAACCAAGGTCCCAGCCTTGTCAGCTTTCAGACTGGCAAGACTAGAGATGATCCTCTGACCTACTTCTGAGAGATGATGGGGAATGGTGCCTCACTTCAGCAAATCGCATGTCGATTCTGCCTGTGTCAGTGAATTCAGGAAAATAAAGTTTTGAAAGCTATTGGTTCATCTGCTGTCTCTCATGTCTAGGTCTGCTGCCTGGCTAAAGCTCTGGTAGGCTCTGAAATATGGTGCAAGCCTGTTTCTGCTACCTGAGGGTACTATAGGTGTAAGAGCACACCTGTTTCAGCACCTCTTTCCAGAACACTGTCAGGCATCCTCTGAAGACAAAACATGGGCCTCCTGAGTATACTTGAGGCCTTAACAGATTATGTGCTTCACCGTGTGGCTTATTGAGTTTGCTTCAAGTGGATTAAATACCAACTGTTGGCCATTCCTCAGAAAGTGTACGGGAGAGAAAATTTCTGGCAAGGGGGAATTGAGAAGCCCAGCTGTGTCCCGTTTTATAAATTTAGCTTCACTATGGGAGCAGGGTGGTGGGGCAGGAACAAGAAGCTTGAAGGAGGTGAGACAGCTGGGGCTCAACAATCAGCTTTTGGAGCAGGGATCAACTGTCCTGCCTTCGAGGGTGTGCTTTAGTGGAGATCTGTGGAGTTCATTCCTTTTCGTTTCTTTGTAGCATCAGCCACCTGCAGTGAGAGCAGTCTTCAGCTGAGCTGTGAGGTGACAAAGGTAGAGGGCAAGCTCAGTCCACAACAAAAGTACTTTCCTGTTGTTGCATTAAACAAGAAAAGGCTAAATGATTTGGCAGAAATTAAACCTCTTGTGTTCCAGATACACAAGTTCTTTGGATTGCTTATGATAAATCAGCTGTCTACAAAAGTGGGTGCAAATACCAAGAGTATCAGTAATACAGCCTGACTACTAACATGTAAAGTGACATGAAAGAAAAGGCCTTTGCATTTCCTGCAAAGGAGCTGAGGCTCAGGTGCAAGACAGTAAATGTGTTTCAGGCCCTGCCTTGCATGTAGTCATGTTTTTGTGTGCTCATGAAGGATGGGCATGTAGTTGCCACAGGCATCCAGTGCCTTAGAAAAATGTGGCAGCTGTGCCTTTCTCTGCATGACAGTATCCTGGAGCAGCTGCTTTAATTCCTCAAAGTGTGAAGATGTGGCCCCTCGTGACTAGAAATTGTCTTCCCTTGTACATCTAATTGTTTTCACAAGAGTCCTCTCCTGGAGTCACAAGTTACAAATCTTTGAGATGAATCAAGTTTCATGCTGTCACCACTAACTTCCTCTCACAGTGTAACAGCTGGAGGTAATGCTCAGCATTTTGAACTGTGAGAACACTTCAGAGTGGGAAATTACTGGCACCTAAAAAGACCCTGTTTCTCCAAAACTACACTATCTTAGCAAAACAAGAGGTGCCATAATAAGCCAGACTTCACTCTCTCCTTTTACTCCATATTAGAGGAGTGTGTGAGGACTCACAGGGCTGATCACAAGCAAAACAACTGAAGTCCTCCCTGGACTTTCCAAGCTTGGCTACAGCATTTTCTGACCTGTTATACACAGTAATACACAAACACACAAATAAATACAGTCTGGATACAGTTGAAAGAGTTTACTGGAGGTGATTGAGTTCAGCCCCTCTGCACAAAGCAAGCTCAACTAAAACAGGTGGCAAAGGACTGTGTGCAGTCAGGCTTTTGGTGCTATCCATCAGTGGAACCTCCTCAGCCTCTCTGGGCAACCTGCTCCACTGCTGGGGTTTTTCCCCCCTTTATTTACATGGAATTTACATATTTCAGTTTGTGGCTATGGCCTCTTGCTCTGTCCCTGCACTGAGCACTCCTGAGCAGAGCCTGGCTCTTTCCAGACCCCCCCTCTTCCCCTTGTCTCCCAGGGGCATCTGCCTTTTTGAGCACAGCAGTTCAGCCAGTTTGCAGTCCAATTCTCTAGTACATACTTAATCAGTTTGTCTATGAGGATGTTATGGCAGACAGTTTCAAAAGCATTACTGAAGTCAGGGTAAATAGCCACAGCTCCTCTCCTGATACTTACCTCACCATAGCAGGCTTCCAACCATACTGATGAAGCACAATTTCTCCTTTCATGACCTTTCAAAGGGTATTGAGTGTGGCCTGGCAAAAAGACTGGCCACCTCAGCTCCCAAAGCATCCATGGGTGCATCCCCTCAAGTGCCACAGCACTAAGTCCACTTTGTTTAAATTTTCCCCTAGCCTGATCCAGCTCTGCCATTGTAATTCTTCTTTTCTCCAGACTTTCACACACATCTTAGGGACCTGGAATTCCTGAAGGCAAGTCTGACCAATACACACAGAGAAAAAGACAGCACTGAATGTCTCAGCATTTTCCATGCCTTCTGTCAGCAGGTCCCCTGCTCCACTGAGCACTGAGAGCCCAGATTTTCCTTAGTGTTTGTTGCTAATATACTGGCTTTTCTTATTGCCTTTCTTGTCCTTCACCAGATTAAAATAAAGTCTTTCTAATTAAAATATAGGATAAACATAAGGTTACCTGGAATATGAAAATCAGACATGGAAAAAAACTCTGAGGAAGATATAGTCAATATTGAAAAAGAGTAAAGAGAACAGTGAAACACTAGTCAAATAGGCCATCTCAATTTAAAAGAAATATTTATTGTTATTAATGCAGAAATGCTTGTTCAGCTTAAGTTCCTTTCCAGGACTTTTCCTTAGGACTGAGAAAATAAGTAAATTGGGGTTTTTTCTCTGGCAGGGGGGTTGGACTAGATGATCTTTCGAGGTCCCTTCCAACCCCTAGGATTCTGTGATTCTGACTCTGTGATACACCCTCTACTGGACATTATAACCTACTGCTGCAAGAGAATGCAACACCATTACCAAGGGAAATGCTTGTTTCAGAGGACTATAATCTTACTTTTCTCTTGCTTTCAAAATTGCTTCAACTCATATCTCTCTTCAGGTCTTTGCCAACAAAATACATCTTACAATTTGAATCTACAGATATATTCACAGCTGCAAAACAGTACAGAAAAGATTCTGGTTTTCCTCTTGCTGTTTGCTGTAAACTACATGAGTGTCACTCCCCTTCCCATTTCCAGACCAAGGAAGTCCACGAACTGGACAGAGCCACAGCATTCCAGTTAAGCTGCACTGAAGCCAGTGCAGCTGCTTGGGTTTGCATTAGTGTAGGTGACAGAAGAGCCGTGCAACTCTCAAATGTAGATATTGCACAGGAAGGGAATGGCATAAACTGATTTTTTCCAACATTATGCTTAAAAGAAAAGACACTTTCTTTTCTCCTTTGTTGGCACAGGAATCAAAGTTTTGCAGCCTATAGAAAATGCACATAAGAAACAAGTAGGAAAATGCACAGGATCAGCTTGCTAGAAATAAGCCAGTTCATCATGCTTAGCCTTGCTGCTCTGGTAACTGTGGAGACTCAGTGGCTTGTTCTCTTGAGGAAGGCTTTTGAACACCCGCAGGTGAATGAACTCGTCATTGCCAACATGGACCTGCAAAGAAGAAAAACCAGTCAGTTCCACAAATTAACAGTCCCACACAGTAACAGTCCAACAAAGTAACACCCCTTCAACCACAGGGATAGTGTACACTAGCGTTTTAAGTATGGAGAAGCAGAGAGGTGGTAAGAAAAAAACATCATCTCAGAAGGTGGTGTAATTTTTTTTAAACCAGACTGGGAGTCATGACTTTGTGGAAATGCCACTAAATCCTTCTATGCTTGTTAATCTTCCCTTTGCCAGAGATAGGGAATGTCCAGGTGGGGAACTAGAGTTACCAGGAAGTGATTGATACATTAAATACATGCAAAATGCTCTAATCTTACCTGGCACAAGCAGCACTTCAATGCTTTGATCACAGCTGCTTGGCTTTGTGTGTGGCATCACTAGAGGCAGAGGAAGCACAGGTTTGATGCTTCACTCTATCTTTACACATCAATGAATGCAAAGTCAGTGCTCAGCATCATGGATGTGCAGTTATCCCCCAAAAACGAGTTTCCCAAACGAACGGACAAGTAAAAATCACTATGAAACTAGAGAAGTTACCTCCATGTAATGCAGGCAGGGAGATGGGCTGGGAGGTGTGTGTGTGGAGGGTGGATTAGGTTGGGTTATTTTAAAGTACAGATTTTTTTCTTGTTAAGGCCAAATCATAAACATCCCTCTCCAGGTAAGTAAAGGAAATAAAACAAACATCCCACCATCCCAAATATTATACATATTAATTTAAAAATTAAAATAGATTTCTCAGTGTTCTCTACCTTGATGAAGTAGTTTATTCCAGCAACCAGCTGAGTTTTATACTCCACTGCAGTAAAGACATCAAAGGTTTTCCCTTCTTTTTCTTCTAGCTGACTTTTTACCTTAAGGAAACAATAAGTTTTTTAAGATTAATGCAAGATTCAAGTATTTTGGATCTCAGGCCCATGCTGTCAGGGTGCCTCAGCACCCTTCAGGTTGCTGCTGCTGAATTCCCAAACACAGAGTTCATACCTTTATGCTTCTTCCAGGTTTTACACTTCCGTACTGTGAACAGTACATAAAAATTAAGATAATGATGTTTGGATATTTTTTGTACATATTTTTTTTTTGCCCTAGGGAAATCTGACAGTGGACCTGACAACTTTGCAGTCACAGCCCCCAAGAGTGCAGTGGTTCAGTCCCCCCTCCTCCTCTTCTCCTCACCCAGAGGATGGAGCAACTGGTTTCAGTTTCCATCACTAGAGCTGCTATTACTAATGTCAAGAAGCAGGGAAGAGGGCAGTCATAAGCATCCCACTGACTCTATCCTGTCCCATCCCACAATCCTAGGCACTGTGCAAGGTTGGTTTCTTAGGTCTCAAAATCTCCATGGCTTAGCACGTTGTATTTCCACCAGAAAGCTGGACACGGGCTCTGTGAATACTGGACAGCTCAGAGTCATCTGCAGCTTCGAGCTTTTCTGGGTGTTACCCTGGCAATGACTCACCACAGCATGTGACAAACGGGCACTCTGAGTCAGTGTGGAGAGGGAGAGACCTGAGAGAAATACTCTCTGAAAGACCTGCTGTCAGCCCACCCTGTTAGCTTATCATCTCAGTTTAGATTTGGGGGTCCCTGGGGGACTGCACTCCAGAGGAGCCAGCACTGCGCCCTGGTAGGTAACAGCATACTGGGCTGCTTTAGGAGCCTAGCAGAAGGAAGAGGCAAGCAAGTACTGCCCTTTGCTTGGCACTTGTTAGAGAACATTTGGAATAGTGTGTCCAGTTTGGGGCCCTCAGTACAAGAAAGATGTCACTAAACTGTAGTGAGCTCAGTGGAGAGCTGGCCACCATGAGATCTGAAGGCTGGAGCACTCATCCTGTGAGGAGGGGAAGAAAATTGCCTTGCTCAGCCTGTAGAAGAGCAGGCTTTGAAGAAAGCTTTCCAGTGCCTACAAGAAGCCAGTCTCTTTACTGAGGGGTAAGAATGAGGGGCAGCAGAATGAGATGCAGTGGTCATTAATCAAAATTGGAGACTGGATATAAGGAAAATCTTCTCCCCTGAGGACACTCTGGCAATACAGCAGGCTGCCCAGTGACACCGAGTGATTTCCATCCTCAGAGGTTTTCAAGACCTGACTGGACAAAGCCCTGAGCAGCCCGAGGCTGCTGACCCTGTGCTCAGCAGGAGGTGAAGTCCCTTCCCACCCAAACAGTCTGTGATTCTATCGCAGGGCAGAAAATAATCACGCTCTGAAGCCTCTGTGCTGTTTTGCACGGCCAGTTCACTTGCTCCCAGAGCAGTTACTGAAAAGCAGAAGGTTCAAAATCCCCCTGAGTAACCTCTGCCACAGGCACCAGCGAGAAGCCAAGGGCTGAACAGGCCAGGGTGGAAACTCTTGCTGTGGAGAGAGCGAGGGTCTCCTAAGGCAGGCACTGTGAGAGGGAAGCTGTCCTGCTCTGCCTCACGCTGCACCTGGTCTGGGCGAGCAGCAGCACTCACCAGGGCTGCAATTCTTATGAAATAAGACAATGGTAGCAAGAACTGGAAAAGCAGGAACAGAAAACATATTTGATGGCAACCGAACTGGCAGGCTCTAACGTATCTCCACAAAGATCTGATTTTAAGCAAACAAAGGAATTTTAGAAGTCTACCCTTGTTTAAGAAAACCAATGTTTCCTTCACAGTCTGTAATGTGGATAAGACTGCAGGGGCAAATTTCAGTTTTGGGTTTTCCCATGTATGTTTCTTACATTTCAAATAAAGTAACTTCAGCTGGCAGTCAAAACAAGCTGGACAAGCTTTTAAATACTTAGGTGATTTTAATTAAAATGCCAGATTTGTGGTTAATTTAATTCACATCTAAATCCAGATGGGTTGTCTTTTTAATCTTCACCTTAGATCTGAACCAGTGCAGCCTGCCACAGAACAGAAATTCACTATTTTAAACAAATCTAGTTTTCAGTCCATGTGTCATGTTAACTGCATACACATTATCTTTAACAGGAAACCCAGGCCTTTTCAAGTCAAAACAGCAACTGGTTCTCTAAGCAGTTCTCAGAAATTGACTCATTGCTGCCAACTCAGGTTAGTGCTCAGGCAAAGCACTTCTGCTTTTTTTTTTTTTTTTTTTTAATGCAAAATCATCAGATTCTACAAGCTCAGCTTGAATTTCAATGGCTGCTGTGCTGCTGGGTGCTTTGTATGTGTTTAGAAACCGAGGCAGCCTGGGGAATTAACCCAGACAATGACAAAGAGCCTAAGAAGATGGAGCTTGCCCTTCCTCTTTCCCCACTGGCTTCACACCCCACGGCTGACAGACCCGAAGAGCAGCAGGAACTTGAGCCACCGTGACTGAAACAAGCCTGCGTGCTTGGAAGGAAGAACTTACCAGCATATTGGCATTTTTAGGCCACAAGCATGTTCTCCATTAACATGGGCAGCAATTTAAGTTATAGTAAGCAGGGTCAGGGTTTGGCACGGGCAGTGGGCAAAGCCGAGTTCTGCTGCGGGGAACAGCAGGAAAATCTTCTCACCGATTCCCGTAACAACAACAACAACAAAGCGGCTACAAGACAGACTGCTCAAGAGCTTCCTGAGCTCCTTTCCCAAGAGCACAGGCCCCTCAGGGCGCGGACCCCGGTGGGACACCAACCCCGCACAGCCGGGAGGGGCCGGGACCGCCCCGGCTCTCCCCGGGGACTCCGCGCCGGCTGGGGGGCC
>NW_009952564.1:6285143-6309048 GCF_000747805.2 Chaetura pelagica
CCCCGCAGCGCCGCGTCCGCCCGCGGGCGGGACCGGGACCGGGGGCGGGACCGGGGTGGAGGCTCCGAGCGGCCTCTGGGTGCCCTCAGCTGTAGGTTCCTCTTGTCCGGCGTGTCGCGTCTTCCAGCAGCCGCCGGCAGGGTGGGAGGTTCACCCCGCCAGGACCCCTCACTCACGGCGTTCGGTGTCCCCTCTCCCCGGCTGGCTTTGCTGTGCACCAGCCAGCAAACTGAAGGCTGTGCTGAGCTACCCAGCCTTTGAAAAACTCCCTGGTGAGGCTTCAGTCCTAGGTCTTTAGCTAAATTTACCCCCAGTCTGAACATCCAGATTCCTTGGAACAACAACAACAACAACAAACACCTATCTTCCTTCTCCCTGCTCCCCAGCATCCTGAGGCACATTTGGTAAAGACAACCCTAAATTTACCAGCAGTGTTTATTGCATTCTGAATGGACTTCTGCACTGGAAAGGAGGACACGGTGAGAAGCCTGAAACAGAACGGGGATGAAGGGTTTCTTTCCCCTGGTATCACCTCTCTTCTCTGTGGAGAACAGATTAGTGCTCTGCTGGGGCTTTCGGCAAGCCCAGACCTGCTGGGTCAGTGGGTAGAGGGGGAGTGAAGGATTGGGCTCTTCACTGAGACAGTTCCCTGCCCATCGGGCAAGATGACTCATGGAAATCCCGCCACAGAGTTGATGCACTTTTTGCTTGTGTCCCTGCTGCATCTCTGCTAGGTGCTTCAGGACTTCAGGACAGTGCTTCACTGCACTGGGACACACCTTCCAGGAGGTTTTTGAGCCACGGGGGATGGAAGCAGCCCTTTCCCTGGGCAACTTCTGCTGGGACATACCAGTGGAGGTTCTCAGGCTTGAGGTTTCTACAGAATGTTACTCAACTTGGCTTCATCAGTATCATCTTGCGTGACACAGAGAGAGGCTTCTGGACCTCCTCTTCTCATGGACTTGGCAGGATGAGAATATACACCCTCCTCTGTGCATGGAAAAGGTTTGATTGCAAATCACCTTCGTGAAGAGGGTCCTTGTTTCCTGAACTTCCTTTGCGTTTAACACGTGTCACTAGGAAAGGCTGTAGCAGCAGCTCTCACAGTGTGTGGAGCTTAGGGCTTGGGGTATGCCTGCAGTGAGGGTGGATGGAGGTTCTCCAGCAAATTGAGCATGGTTGGTCTGTCACTACGAAATTACAGCAGCTGTTGAAGCCTCGTTGTGTGCCAGGGTACAAATTCCCTTTAAGTAGATGTAGAGATTGAAAACCACCTAAAGAATGAAAACCACCCAAAGAATGAAAACCACCCAAATGTCAACACTATCCACTCTGGGTAGCCAGTAAATATTGTTCTCCAAACAAAGCAGCTGATGGTGACTGTTTCTTACCTTGTGTGTTTCCATGCACAGTCTTCAGACTGTATCCTGTCATTTTCATTTCATTCATTAAGCACTTCTGTGCCTTTCAGGGCTGTCAGCTTCAGTTCAGGGGCTGCTGTACAGGTTTTGGCCTGTAGGAATGATTCACTAGCAACTAAAATTATTTGGCTGCTGAAATTTTTGGAAGTGTGGGCAGTAACTGAAGTATTTTTTTTAGCTCTTTCTGCCATCTAGTGCCCATCTCCATTCATCCATCTAGGTTCAGGAGACTGTAGCTCTCAACTCCATATTCTAAACAGCCTAGAGCCCACAGCCAGCAGCCTGTGGGTCGAGACTTGTTTTTTCAGAAGCAATGAGCAACTCCCAGTGGGTCAAGGGTTAGAATGTGGTTTACCAGTGTGGCCACTATGATTTCTGTTTTCAAACTCTTTTTTTTTTTTCCCCCTTTTAACCTGCTGGGCCACAGCTTTAATAAAATACTGCGATTTGAAGGCCTGCATTCACTGAGGTGAATGCAACAGATCAACAATGCTTTTGTCTTAATAGCATGCTCCTCGGTGTTATGGACTTCCACTTTGCTCTCCTAAGCCAAAACTCCTTCCTCATCAGCAACAAGCAGAGGTGTCAAAACAAAGGTTTTAGCGGTAATGTCACCTGTAAGTTTTATTTGCCTGCCCTGGCAAAAGAACAACCAAGCGAAAACAGCAAGAAGAGAACTGTGGTATCTTCCCCAACACATTCACACAGTCCTTTTGCCTTTGCTCACACTAAGCTGCATGCCTGTCTGCCTTTCCATGGTGGCTTAGCCCACTTTCTTGTTTGATGAGGGATGGGGGTACTGACATCTTCATGCCAGATGTTTGTCCTGGCACATGGGATCTGGGAAGAAGGAGCTAAATTCTACAACATAATCCCAACCCTCTGGCCAGACTGTTGAGGGGTGCTTTTTCTCTCACCAGGGTGCAAAAAAAATAGCTCTTACAACACCTCTCTTCCTTCCAACCTTTCCAGCATGTATGGAGAAGAACCAGACACACCTTGCAAAACCAGGAGCACTTACATCTGCTTTTGGGGGAGTGGGAAGAGTGTCAAGAGTAACAAAGTTGTGCTGTGCTCTCTGCTGAAGCCCCTACTGTTTTTCTTAAGGTATAGTCCACCCTTGTGCTAAGTGTTCTCTCTTCAAGATGGGCCAGGAGGGAAATAACCTTGTGGATTTCTTATAGGAGCCAAAATATAACAAATCTGTCTATTTGTCTTTTTGTGTGTCTCGGAGCCTGGGCCTATATGTCTTCTTCTCCCAGTCATCTACCAGCATACACACTTGAGGTACTCACCCATTCCTGCAATCTTATTTCCCCAGCTGGGTATATTTCTCCATTGCTAACTTCACCATTTCACCCTGTTTCATTTGCTTTGTCTTGGGCCTGCCAGCATCGTCATGACTAGCACAGTGCTCCGTGTAGGTGTGAGGAAGATTATTATGGCAAAGCATAACACTGACTATGGTGTGAATGGGTTAGCCATGTATGCCATGTGGAATATTACAGCAGCAACACTTTGTTAATCATACAGCTACTAGCGACATAATCAATCATGGATACATCTCATTGTGCTCTCGGAACTTTCTTCAGAGAGGGACTCACAAGCTGTTCTCCCCCTCCACCAAAGCAGGCAGGCTGGAGGTAAAGCTACCTCAGCTGGAGGAAACCAGAAGGAACCTAGTAGCTTGGTCTAGTGCAATGGAGTCTATGAGGAGTATTGTCCAGTATTTCCTGCTGGGCAGAAAGGAGAGGTTGGGACATTACTAAATATAAATAGCAGGGCACTCTGTCACATTAAATACTTTACATGTTCACACCCTTGGCTGTACACAGCAGGCAGGTTGTTGGGGGCTTTTTATTTTCCCCACAACCATGCTTTCCCCAAGTGAAACAGTGTACCTTGCTTTTGTAGCGCTGACAGTCCTGATGCACATGGTTACAGATCACATATACTGGATAAAGAGGGAATATTATACATAGTGGGAAAGAGGAATATTATACATAAATGTAAAAGCAGAGTATAGTGGAATTGCCTGGTGCCTCCCATAGTCAGCTGAGTTGCAGTCTGGCAGGAAAAGCTTTCAGAGGCAAGGCAGCATGCAGACTTGTGCTTAGGCCCCAGCAGTGGTGATCTTCACTTGTCCTTCTGAGATGTCCTGGTTTTGATAAAATTAACGTGAATTCAGTCCAAGGCTCCCAAGACACAGTCCTTCCTCTGGAGGTACATGTGTTACCCTGCTGCTGCTGACAGTAAGATGTGGTGGGGCTGTGTCACAGGAGTGTGTCTTTGTTGTCTTTCCCATTCAGAAGCAAGAGGTGAGCCAGTTCCTCCTGGGAACTGCTGTGCTTTTCAGGATCTTCTTTGTTAGGAATGTACCGTGTTCTCTGTGACAGAGCCACCTCCAGTGCCTATAAAATTTCGGGAGTTAGCTGACGGCAAGGGAGGCTCCGCCTCAGGGCTTGGTACCTCTTCTCTGGTGTCTCCCACCACTGACTCCTGTGAGCTGGTCTCCGGGCTGGATGCTGGCTGGAAGCCAGGCTCAGAGCTGAGAGGCTCATTGTTCTGCAGGGGAAGCAGGGCCCGGTGCCGCATGAGGCTGTCATCGCTGTTCTGGGCCTCCAGAGAGTTCCTGCACTTGGTGCTCCTGTTGGCCATGGCGTTCTTCTGCGGCTCTTCAAAGCTCAGGGACAGGGTGACTGTCCCACTGCCGAAGCTGACCTTTTGCTTGCACCCACGCTGCTGCTGGCGCTGCCGCTCAGCGGAGGCTGGCAGAGGAAAAGGGTCTTCGTGGTTGCTCTTGCTGCTGATGGAGGAGGACGGGGTGGAGCCAGTGGAGCCCCCCAGGCTGTTGGAGCGCTTGCGTGAGACGTTGCTCCTTCTCAGCGTGGCCCTGGCAGCTACCTTGAAAGCGTGGGCAGCTGTGCTGCAGCGCACTTCCTCAATGGTGTTGCGGGAGGGCTTGAAGAGAATGATGTAGACTTTGTTGAAGAAGATGCAGGCCAGGAGCCCAAAGCTGGCAGCCAGGATCGCAATCACCTCCACGGCAGAGACGAACTTGCCGTATGTGCTGGCGTAAGCAGGGATGAAGGAGATCCAGACAATAAAGAAGATCAGCATGCTGAAGGTGATGAACTTGGCCTCATTAAAGTTCTCAGGCAGCTTTCGAGACTTGAAGGCGAAGAAGAAGCAGATGGCTGCCAGGAGGCAGGTGTAGCCAATGAGGAAGCCGAGGGCCATCAGGGAGCCTTCATGGCAGGTGATGAAGATAATCTCATCCTCCAGTTCATGGTTTCGGTAACTGGATGGCGGGGCTGTGTAAAGCCAAATCACACAGATGACAATCTGCACAAATGTACACAAGAAGACCAGGAGGAACTGGAGGTTCAGGCCCCACCACTTTCGGTGGAGGCTTGTGGGTATCTTTGCCTCGAAGACAAGCAGGACACGGTTGGTTTTCACTAGGATGCAGGAGATGCAGAGGACAAAGCTGATGCCAAACGCTGGCTGCCGCAGACGGCAAGTCCAGTTCTGGGGCTCTCCAATGAAGAACAATGAGCTGGAGAAGCAGCAGAGCAAAGAGAAGAGGAGGAGGTAGGACAGCTCACGGTTTGTGGCCTTGACGATGGGTGTGTTGCGAAATTTGGTGAATACTCCAAGGACAAAAGAAGTCAGGAAAATTCCCAGCACAGCAAAGAGAGTCAGAGCGATCCCAAAGGGTTCAGTCCAGGACAGAAACTCTATCTGCTTGGGGATGCAGGACGTGTGGTTCTCATTGGACCAGTAATCCTCAGGGCACTTGTCACATGCACTTGCATCTGAAAAAAAGTGATAGGGAGAGGGAAGGTTTGTCAGGACGAGAGGCTGAAATGTGGGATGACACCTTTAAATACACGGAGTGTTCCCTTCAGGTGCCTGCAGGTTCCCAGAATTATATGTTGGTGTCTCAGGGTGTTCTACACTGAAACAATGAGCCTCCCAAGGGCTATACAGCAAAACACACAACATGCTTAGTTCCAGCTTAAAAAAAGTCCTGCCCCTGCACTTGTGTTTTTGAACTCCATTTCTTCACAGAACTTTGAAAACATTGATTGCTATCAGCTGTTACAGAGGCTCTGTTCCTCTTCCTTACTTCTTCCTTCATTTTTGTCATCTACTATCTATCTTCATACTCTCTCACACTTTTATTATAATTTGAAACATTCTGCCTGTCTCTATTACAGAGAAATTTAAAAATGTGCTTCCCTCCCTAAGTGCTTTGAAAGCCTATTTCATATTCCACGGAGATGTGTCTCAGAGGTGTTTAAATTGCCCTTCCCTGAAGGCAGGCAATGCCCTTGACTCCAAGCACACCCTCATTTCACATTGCAACATCAGGGAAGATGTGTCTTAATGATATCACTCTCCCCACACCCAGCAAAGTGTCCCACTGATGCTTGCAAAGGAAAAACTGGTGCCTCCATCTCCTTCCTCTATGCCAAACTAGTGCTGAGTGGGGTGGCAACATACATCTCCAATGCTGCCATGATCAAAAGGCAAGGACCTGCTGCTTCCGCTTTCCTGTAACCTAAACAGGTCCTGTGCTCCAGTGGGGAGGGTCATGACTCTTGATGGCAGTGGAAAGGGGTTGAGAGTTGTGAGTTGGAAGTCACAACCTACCTCAGCCTTCGGGATCCCAATGGGATAACAATGGGCTGCTGAGAGTTGTGGGAACAAACACTCAGAAACCTCCTTTAGCAGCAGCCTCCCTCTGAGCATTGCACCTGAGCACGGACAGAGACACAGGGCATAGCTCCCTGAGTAGCACTCAATGCTAATGGAAAAACCAAGAATGCCCAGCTAGTGAGGGCAGAGGATTTCAAGCTTTCACTTCACAGGGATGCTTGGAGGGAGCTTCCATGTCCTGATATGGTACTGCATTCATAATAACTGGTTGCCTCATCTAAGCTGTTCATGTGAAGAACTTGCACTCAATGCAAAGGCTCTGTCAGGAGCTCCCGTCACCATGTGAAGCTTCATTTACATCAATTCAACCAATCATTTTCATTTTTGTTGTGCCTTTTTCTTAGAAGCCTATTGCAAACTGCAGGCAAGACAGAGCTAACTTCACGTAACAGGGACTTCAACAGCCTCTACCAGAGACAGGGGCAGCTATTTAACACTTCATCCTGAAGAAGTGCTTTCACTCTTCTCTTGAGCTGACTTAAGAGACCATGCTGCCACTAAAGGGAATAAACCAGATCTCCCACCTCCCCAGAGGCTGCTCATTTCTGCCCGCTCCTTTGCATTAGCACTAGGGGTCATGCAGTTTCTCGATCTAGATGGAAGTTCAGCCTGCCAAGAGCTTGTTTTCAAGAAGATCAGAGACCTGATCAAACTTGCTCTGTGACTGGACAAGTAACCAGCACTGCTCCCAGACCAAGGGTGGGAGCAAACAGCAGAGAGAGGACATGACAGATTGTCTCCTTTGTTAGCATTGCTGTCTTAGCAGGTTGAGACTGGTTGTGCTCTCTGCACATGTAAAGCCTATAAAACTGGCAAGCACAGGAAACACAGAGCATTACTGTCAGCTGAAATAGCAACAAGAAACTGTGGAGGCAGAAGGCAGTCAACCCTTCAGCCCCACAAATTTTACCAGCACACCAGTGACAGCTCACAAAATCCTGGAAAAAAAAACAACCCCAAGACCAGAACTGCTTCTGTTTAATTTAAAAGTGAAGAGATCCTGAGCACTCTGCAGTTCGGAGGGGACTGCTGTTCTGAAAGGAGTTCTCTGCCTTTGTTAGCCTTGGAATGCCTGACACTGAGGAAGCACTAATGGTGTTGGAAATCCAGAATTTTTCAACCAGCTCTAAAACTGAGGTTACCTTTTCCCTCCACTGCAGAACCTGAGTAGCTTGATCCAAGCTCCCACTGACACCAACAAAAAAAAAGGTGTCTGTGGGTGTTTGTTAGGACCCAGAGATTCTGGTCTCTTGCAGTGCTAGTGCTCAAGAGAAGTTGTGGATGGTGACACCATAAAAGGAAATATTCTTCTCTGTTTGTGAAGTTACGGATGGAATGGAATTAATTTCTTCATAAAGCATAAAACAAAACCCTGACAACGTGAGGAAAAATTGGAGACAGACAGATAACTGCAGAATTTAGGATTAGGGTAGGGACTATCTCCTTCCTCCAGGCTTTTTGAGGAATAAAAGCTACAGCTACAGTGCAATGAAGTTTGCTTGTGGCTGCCTGAGAGGCTTCCTATACTCAAGTCCTTTTTTAAAGCTCCCTTCTTTTGTTTTCCTAACTCAGAGCAGAAGGAACAAGCAGGCTTAGCAGAAGACAGGACCTGAGGACCACAGGATCCAACTCCTGTAAGCTTTTCAGAAGTCCCTCCAGACTTTCTGTGAAGCCCTCCGGCAAGGCAGCCTCCAACTCAGCACTGTAGCAAAGCAACTTCAGGACAACTGCAGGTGATGTCCAGAGGTCCTCTGCACGGTCCTCTGCAACCCCCAAAAGCAGCTCTGTGGGTATTACCTGTTTCATCACTGTACTCCCCGTCGGGGCAGCCCACGCACTCGAAGCAGCAGGTGGGCTCTCCCTCAATAATGCCCTTCCTGGTGCCTGGGAGGCAGTCCCTGCTGCAGTTAGAGAAAGGCACCTGCAAGAAAAGAGCCCGAGAATGGTTAATGGTGGCTGTGCCCCACATACAGCCTTCCTACTGCAGGAGCTTGGGCTTACTCCAAAGTTGTTCTTCCTTGATTAGCATGCTGGATGGAGAGCCTCAGAGGCTCACCTCTTCCCTCTGCAGAACAGGCACATTTTGCGCAACACTTG
This sequence comes from Chaetura pelagica, assembly GCF_000747805.2. NCBI lineage: Eukaryota > Metazoa > Chordata > Aves > Apodiformes > Apodidae > Chaetura > Chaetura pelagica. The sequence continues at coordinate 6,293,387 of NW_009952564.1, forward strand.
CTCCCCAACCCACTGCAGTGACATTTGAAAGAACACGTCAAGGGATGGTAGTGAAGATCAGCAGATCTTTGTAATCTCTGCTGTATTGTGGGCACTGCAAACTGGTATGTGACCCAGGACACACATACCAGAAAATGGTCATTAGATGGTTAAAAGACAAGACAATGAATCTTTCTTGTTCCAGTATTTAAAGGATGGCTGCAAAGAAGATGGTAGTTCTTTCTTACAAGGAGTCACATGGAGAAGATTAAGGGTAATGGGTAAAAAATTACTCCTGGGGAGATTCTGTTTGGACATAAAAGGAAAATTTTTTACAATGAGATCAGCCAATCTCTCTAGGGAAGTGGTGGATTTCCCAGTATATTTAAAAATTCAGCTAGACAGGGTGCTAGGCCATCTCGTCTAGACCATGTTTTTCCCCAGAAAGGTTGGAGAAGATGATCCTTGAGGTCCCTTTCAATCTGATGTTCTATCATTCTTTGATTCTACTGGTAGGAATCTGAGTCAGCCTTGGAGATGATGGGCTGTGACTGCTGATCCCCAATCCCATATATATTTCATATTGACTGCTAATGACATATGGAAATTAAGACGGTTTCTTAAAAGCCACTTCCTCCTGTTCTCCTTAAGACCCCTTCCAAACCAGAAACATAAAAGGTACATTAAGAAAACAAGAGAAGTGTTCATATGAAACAGAGGAAAGCCCTGTTTTTAGAACTCTGAGCATCTAAAGATGCAAATCAGCATCCAAAAGACTCCAGAGACTTCCAGACTTTTGCTGCTGCAACTGATGATCTGTGTCACCTGCTGGATGTGCATTTATGCTGTGTGTGAGGCCACCTGGGCATAGTCATATCCTGGCAGCAAGTGGTCACAGGGGCATGCTCACCACATGCCTAATGCACACTGACAACAAGGAGTTCAGCATAGGAAGAGGAAGCCTGGACCTTTTTTACACTGAAGCATGACCTCAGGTGAGCTCCCCTTTTCCCAACTAAATTAAGGAAAGAGAAGTGACATGGGACACAGCTTTCTCAGCTCAGGGGACTTAAACCCAGAATTTCCACTGCCAGCAAAGCACCATGATGTGTACACACTTAAGGGCTGCTCTGGCTGGAAGCCTCAAGTCACCTTTTTGGAAGTATAGTGCTAGTTTGCCAAATTGCTGCTAACCTGCTGATCTTCAAGGAGTTCCTGTGTGGGTGCACTCAGCCAGTGAGTCTGGGGTATGGTTTGGGAATTGCTTGCCTATAGGCATCTACCTCTATAGGCAAGCTGTCAGTAGTGACAATTCCTCTGCAGAGACCTGAATAGGTTGGATTGATGGGCCAAGGCCAATTGTGTGAGGTTCAACAAGGCCAAGTGATGGGTCCTGTATTTGGGTCACAACAACCCAAACTCTAGGCTTGGGGAAGGATGACTTGAAAGCAGCAGAGGAAAAGGACCTGGGGGTGCTGGTTGACAGCCAACTGAACAGGAGCCAGCGTGTGCCTAGGTGGCCAAGAAGGCCAACAGCATCCTAGCTCGTAAAAGTGTGGCCAGCAGGAGTAGGGAACTGATTGTCCCACTGTATGCAGCACTGGTGAGGCTGCACCTCAAGAACTGTGTTCAGTTTGGGGCCCCTCACTACAAGAAGGACATTGAGGTGCTGGAGCATGTCCAGAGAAGAGGAATGAAGCTGGTGAAGGGTCTAGAGAACAAGTCCTATGAGGAGAGGCTGAGGGAATTGGGGTTGTCTAGTCTGGAGAAAAGGAAGCTGAGGGGAGACCTTATCGTTCTCTAGAACTACCTGAAAGGTGATTGTATCGAGGTGGTGGTCAGTCTCTTCTTCCAAGTAACAAGTGATAGGATGAGAGGAAATGGCCTCAGTTTGTGCCAGGGGAAGTTTAGATGGGATATTAGGAAAGATTTCTTCACCAATAGGGTTGTCAGGCACTGGAACAGGCTGCCCAGGGAAGTCATCATCCCTGGAGGTATGGGTAGATGTGGTGCTGGGAACATGGGTTAGTGGGGACTTGGCAGAGTGCTAGGTTAACAGTTGGACTTGATCTTAAAGGTCTTTTCCAACCAAAAAATTCTACAGTTGTGTTATTCTATGATTTTGTGGCTCAGCTATTCACATGCAGGTGAAAGCAGTTGTTGCCTATCACTCTGAAGCTGCAGCATAGTTTGGGAACCATGTTTCTAAGCTGTTAATCAGGACTGCGTAATTAATTGGACAGACACATATGCAGGAAAAATCCCTGCAGCTTCCAACTTGAAATATTCTTTGCTGTTAATACCTGTTGCTACTAATACAGTTTGCTGTTAATTCCTTGGGACAGTCATTCAGCAGATAGTGCATCCACCAAGTGGACTTCATCAATCTAGACTGTATTTCCCTAGGATGCCCCAGATGATTATGAACAGGGACGAATCAAAAGCCTGACTGAAGTCATGCACTGCTTCTCCATTATCTCCTAAACTGACTGAGCTTCAAAGGTGGCAAATTAAATTGGTTTCATGTGATTTCATCTTGACAAATTCATGCTGGCTTTTTCTTATGAGTTTCTTATCTCCAAAGTGTTTATAAACTGTTTAATAATATTTTTTTATAAAGTCATTTACATTACTGAACCTTAGCTCAATTGTGTGTAATTCCGTTGGCTCTCCTGTATTTGCTTTTAAAAACAGGTTTTATGATTATCCTCCTCTAATCCTTTGAGACATCACCCATTCTCCATGTGTCTCAAAGATGAATTGCTAGTACTTTTGAGATTGCTTTGGCTGCCTTCTGAAGTTTCCTGTGGGGAATTTAATCAAGTTCTGCCAAAACAAATCTATCTTACCTACACTTTAGCTCGTTCTTTTGCAAGTCTGGGAAATGCTGAAGTTTCTATGTTAAAATTAAATAAATTTAATCTTTTTTGAGGATGACAGAGGCACAGAAGGCTTCAGTGACTGATGTGCTGGCTACTGTCTTTGAGCAGAGCCTTTTATCTGGAAGAAATTCAGACTCTATATACTGGGAAAAAAAAGCACCAACAGACATAGATATTACAAACCCCTCTACTAGCACACAATTTACATGCCCTGGCATGACACTCTTAAAAATCCAGTCACATTTTTAGCAGTTTAGGACAGAGAATGAGGATAAATATTGCATTGCTGGAGGAATTTAGACCAAAAGGGCATAATTACTCAGTTTAAATAAATTTAAAAAAAATAATAAATCTTGCCTGCTGGAGGAAGTGTCAGTGGCATTTGCAATGATCAGAAGAAGGGGTTAGAATATTAGAGGGGTTAATTCCACGTGTAGTTTGGGCTCAGAGTTTCCAGAGCTGGGCTTAGAAAAGCCTGAGCTCAGTGTTTCTGCTGCAGCATGCTCTGCCTGACCCATGCCTCCTTCAGAGATGGAATTAAACCATAAGTGAAGCTGAAGTATCTGGGGTAGAGGTAAGGCTTAACTGATGGTGTAAGTGTATTGAGCAAGTGTAGCTACTGCAGAAGCAGTTACCTGATCTGTCAGCCCATGTGAATCATCACCTGGACGTGATTTGCCTTGTTCATTAATCAGGTGCAGATTTAATACATCTAAACATTGCAAAAGGGCCTGGAAGTGACATTTCTAAGCTAATGATTCCCATGTCACTTCCCAGGCCACAATCCAGATGCCTGCTCAGTATCCCCTCTGGGAGCTGGGGTTTCTGTTTAGGTTGGAGTGGGCTGCTGCTGCTGCCTATGGTGCCAGCTCACCTGGCTCTTGCCCGGAGATTCCTACTCTGTGTTCCCATCACGTGGGGAAAGCACAGCCCTGGCAGCTAGTGACAATACAGTTATTTTGAAAAGATCTAACATATGCAAGAAAGTGGAGGAGTTAGGCCCGACTGAAGTCAATGGCTACATCACATACTTTTGTGACTGCACAAGCACCTTCTGGTGGATTAAAAAAAGGCATCAGGTACTGTTGTGTCCCACCGTTTGAGAGCCGTGTCCAGGTTGACCTGGCAAGATTGACAGAGCTTATTCTGTTTGGTTTACAAGGCAAGGGTGTGTTGAAGGCTCTGGAACTTGGAGGGTAAAGCCAGAAGAAACAGCTGCAAATTTAACTAGGAGCAGGAAGAGACACGTCTTGATACAGAGATGCTGCGAGTGGAAGAGATGGCTGTGTTCAGCAATGAAACTGCTGCACTCAAGAAAACCTGACTTAGTCAAAAAACAGGCCTGGACAGTGAATTTCTCATCCTTGTGGAACTGTTTGGGACAGAAAACAGGCAGTATTTAAAGCATTAATACCCAGGCTTGTCAAATATGCAGGAGGGGAGAAGCAGCTGCCTGTTACTTCCCTAAGTGTGTCATGAGGGTGTGAAGGAATAGAGCAGAGACTATATATAAATACACACTAAGATGAGTGAGTCTTTTAATGAGACATTGCTGGGAGGATTTAACCACCTACCTCTTTAGAGAATCCACTCCACAGGATCTTGTTTTCATTGATAAAGAGCCTCTCCCCTTTCTTGGCATAAACGTTGTAGTGCCCGACCTCCTCAAAAACAACGGAGCCATCCTCTGGAGAGAGATGCCAATTGATTATCGAGTAATTCCCTACCAGGTCCCCAAACTCATCAAAATCCACTTGTTCTCCCATGTTATTGGTGAAATTTAAGTGGCGCAGATGCTTGAGAACCTAGAGAGAGAGAGAGAGAGAGAGAGACCATGAATGCCTGCGTGCCACAACGTTACCACAGCACACATCTGCTGTGGGACAAAACTTGAAATAATCACTTTACTACAGCCTTAAAAATCACTTAATCACAGCAGTAACAGGTTTTCTCTCATAGACATCACATGCACACACAGCGACAGTACAAACCTCACAGACAGCACAAGGTATCATGGCCCTCAGCGTGGATGGCACCCATCTGCAACACTTTGCTTACCAGCTGCCATTCCATCAGCCATTTTGCATTTCTCTTTGGGCCCTCCCAGCCACCTCTGCAAGCCCACGGATCTCCTTTAGGGGAGAGAAGTGGCTGCAGCCACTGTAGTGTTTCAGCCACCCACACATCCCTCTCACCTGCGCTTGCAACCACTCTGCATAAATGCTCTTGGCTGCCATTGCTTGTCTCTGAATGACCAATCACTCAGAAATGAGAATGCTTGAGAAACAATTCAAACTTGGCCTTGGATTGAAAAGCCCCAAACATGATGCGCTTCAGCAAAAAACAACAAATCAAACTTGCTTGCCACATAGCAGGCCTAGAGAATTCATACCATTCTTTTTTTTGGCTCCTGTCTCCTAGTTGCCTAGTTTTAAGTAATCACATTCTGCCTGTCCTCACGTGTTGACTCATGGAATTTTCACCTCATGCCTTAAACTCTCATTTGCTGCAGACAAAAGCAGTTAATCCCAGGGACAGCTGCAGTTGCAAAATTCACCATCTAGATATCCTGACAGGTAGACCAAAGAAACTGCATCATGAAAGAAAGCTGATACTGGCAACTGTGATACAATTCATCCACACCATATTTTTCTTCAGAAGTTAGTTGCTGGCTTATGCACTTACTAGATTTCCAGCCCCTCTCATTTAATGGATGTTCTTGGTTACTCTGTAGAGCTCAGCTGCAGAAAGTTGAGGTGATTCTGAGGCCACATGGCTGTCAGCTGTCCCTAGACCACTGTGGCATAGTTACAGAATCACAGAATCATCCTGGTTGGAAACGACCTTGTAGATCATGAAGTCCAACCATAACCTAAATCCACCAACCATAACCTAATCTACCCATTCTGCAGTTATTGCTGTGGTTCTAGTGCTTGCGACAGATTGCACACCCAGTCCTCTCTCTCACCTGCCAAATCCCAGATGGCAAGGTGTAAGAAAAAACAAAATTAAATCAATATTTCTGGGTGGGAAGAGCTCATCTCACCCCATAGACATAGAATAGACAATGTTGTTTTGATGAATCCTTTTCATCTGGAAATGCAGGGACAGGGGAACAGAAGCACTTCATTAATTCCTGTCCATTTTGCTAAATAGTCTAGTTTTTCTGTTTCCTTTTGGGATCCTCCTATTTCCAGCTAAAATCTCCAGAGCTACAGTGATACCCTCCTCACCCTGCCTATATCAATGCCAGCCTGAGAGAGTCTGGAAAGTGTGTAGTAGTACCATGCAGGATGTGGCTGGAAATACTTTTTCAGCTTTGTGTGATGTTGATGGAAGTACATGGAAATATTGCCACAGTATTCAGTCTTTGAATAAGTGGGTAAGATGGCAGAGGCAGGATCTTCTTCTGTCTTTCACATCTCCACTGGCCCTCCTCTGTAGACCAGCTTCCAGGCGTGCAGCTGTAGGGATCTCACTGAAGAGCCATGGCCTGTCCCTAGAAGACCTCACCTTCTGATGGATAATGGGGCACCCTGCTGTGGAGGGATGGGCCATTGCCTGCTGTGGGAAAGGACTCTCTCCTTGTCCTCAAAGAGCACCCAGGAAGGTGCTGCTTGCCCAGCTCCACCAGGGAACAGAAAAAGAACAGGGCAAAGGCAGCTCTGAGGTCAAAACAGATGAGATAGGATCTGGTGTCTGTACTGCATCAGCTCCCTTTGGCCTGATCTGCAATTGGGTGGCAAACCTAGACATGTTAGCAGGAACCTTGTCCACCAGCAGTGTAGGTCCCAAGCAGGGAACTGCATTCCTATGCAGGCTCCAGCACCTACCACAGGCTGACACCTGAAACTTTGACATCCAGATCAGATTTGAGTCATTATGTTGAGCTGAATGCCATGTTTCTGCTCATTCCAACTCGTGCAGCACTGCGGCACTCTGTTGAACAACACCAGGGTAATCTGACTGGGTATCATTGCTGGGTTGGACTGCTACCTGTATAGACAGGAGATGCAGACCTTGCACTTCTTTTGGCTACAGTTGCAACACACATTGGGAGACAATCTTTCAAGAGCCATATTGAAGAGTCTTCAGTTCATGTCCTGCCTCTCCTGGCCAGCTGCAATGGCAGGAGGCTGGATGATTTTATGGTCAGCAAGATGAATGTTGGAGAAACTTCTGAATTCCCTGGACGCAACTTTTTTTGTTTAACTTTGTGCCTGTGATCGAAATTAGTCTAGTCCTTTGCCTTACCTCCTGATATTAGGCTTCTTAGAAAGTAATACACACCCCTGGCTACTGGTGGGGTTTTGCAGAATTAGTTTAGCATCATGTTTTCTTGTGGCAACACACAGAGTACATCTGAGGATTCAGGCTATAAACCATTTTGTGTATGAGCTGATATCTCTATCTGGAGGAGTAAATATGAATATAAAAACACTGATCTGTAGTTAATGTTGTCTTTCCCCAGGCACAGAATAACAGCTTCAGCTATGAAGCCTTAGCTGGGAAACAGCAGCTCTCAGGTGTATCAATTTGTGCAGGAATTACACATGCCCTGCTTAAAATCCCAAATGCAGGGGCAACAGGAACAACAGGAATAACAAAATCTGCTTTCTCTTTCCAGCAAATACCAAAGTTTGCCTTCAAGTCTAGATTTCTTAGGGATAGCTTTGTGAAATGGTAACTGAAGAACTGCTGGGACATGTTCCTGTTTTAGATGGCAAGAAAATCCCAGTATGGTATCTGTGTATCACACAATAAGTTTTGCACTCTGCAGGATGAAGATACAGTTTCAACAGTCAAGGACTATATAAGCAGTCTTTAGAAGAGAAAGTTGTAGACTCCAAATAGTTGCAGCACCCTTTTATAGGCTTTACAGTTAAAGGCTTTACAGTTAAAAATGTGTCACTGTGCTTTGTAAGTAAAGATAGAAACATAAATACTCAGGGCTCAATCCACAAAGACCAAAAAGACCCTGCTTCAGTGAGGGCAAGAGCACGTGTCAGGGATGTGTCCTGGAACCAAGAGCTTACTGAAGAAGTGTTGACCTCTTGGCATGAATATACCAGCAGCAGCTGGTGGAAGCCTGCAGGGACAGCATTGTGCAATCTGCCATCTTCAGGTGTTTCTTTCTGTAATTTTCCTTCTTTTTTTTCCCCTCTGACACAGGCTCCACATTGAATTACAATGCCTTTTAATTAGAACACCAGCCATGTAGCATCTCATGCTTCATCCAGGCTCGATATTCTGGGTAATGTAGTTCCCAATCTTATGGGAGGAACGCAAAAACATAACATGTCAGGTCAGCTCAGCAGCCCATATTCCCAGGACCTGTTTCTGATCATGGCCAGCAGCAAATGTCTACACAAGAGTAGAAGGGGATGTGACACCTCCCCAGAATACTCCCACACGTTTTGCAGCTCAGTGACTTCCTGGGCCAAAGGTTTTTGTACTTGATAACCCACAGTGCATTTTTTTCCCATGACGTTGTACATTTGTGTTCTGCACCTGTGCAGACTTTTCACATCCATAGCTTCCTACAGCAAGGAGATGTACATTGTATGAGAAAAGCTTGAGAACAGAGATGCTACAAATCACTTTTTATGCCCTTATGTGCTTATTTTGGAAAAGATTAAAAACTGTTCTTTTTAGTCACCTTCTCTAGGCCTATCAGGATTTTAAAAACCTTTGTCAGATCTCTCTTCAGCCACCTCTCTCCTGGGCTGATGAACCCTATCCAACTTTACTGCTTCTTATATAAAAGCTGTCCCATTGATGCTTCTCCAAACTTCCCCAGATTGCTTGATTCATTCTGAGACCACCACATGATACTGAAGTGAGATACACGAAGGGTTAATTAAGCAGCCCCAGGGCACTTTGTTTCATCTCTGTCCCTCTTCCAAGTGTGACTATTCCTAATAGTGCATTTTCTTCAACTGTTACTCAGACAGAACCACCCAAGGACCTGTTCAAGCTTGAAGACATAATTTGTGATTTGTCAGAACTGACCATTTATTTATATTCTCTGCTGACTGTTTTTCAACTGTTTATCCATGCAATGACTAAATTTGGTGACAGACAACCAAAAGCCTTTTAGAAGCCTGAGCATACTCTATGAGGATGATCTCCCTTATCCTCATATACCCTTATAACTTCCAAGAACTTCAGAAGGTTTGTGAGGTAGGGCTTCTGTAGGGCTTCTCTTTATAAAAGTCATGGTGACTTCTCAGTATATTCTTTTTTTTTTTTTAATTACAGTTTCTAATAATGGGCTCAGTCAGGCTTTGCTAGCTCCTTGGATCTCCTCCAGAACCATTTTACAAAACTGATGTCACATCTATCACATTTTTAGGCCTCAGAGACCAAGACTGTTTTAAGTGAGGGATTGGTCACCATAGCCAGTGCTTTACCTACTTCACTGATGAGTTCTGGCAGAGCTCTTGGGTTGAACATCATTCACTCACACCAAAGTATTAAGGTTCATTTTGCTCTTGTGTCCCATAGCTTATTCTACAGTCACTTCAATATCAGACAGATACTGCAAGTCCCCCATAAATAAACAAACTTAGGAACCTTCTCAAGTTTGCCCATAAAAAGCACTCTTTTCTTCTTCCATGGCCTTACCTTGTCTTTTGCAGTGATGATCTATGGCTTAACAGATACTCCTACTGCTGAAGTGCTTAAAAAAGAATTTATGAGTTTTTACCCCATTTATAGCCAGTTCCTCATTCTGGTTTTTGGCCTGCCTTATTTTATTTTGACATTTAACCAGCCAAAGTTTATGTTCCTTCCAGTTTTACTCACTGGACATAACTCAGCTATTTGAAGGATGCTGTCTTGCTTTTAATAAATACCACTTAATACCTTTCTTTTGCCTCACCAGCTTCCTTACCCTCACTCCACCTTTTCTTCATCTGCAGTAGACACCTACTTTGTGTCACTAGTAGAGCTAGTGGTAGGCAAAAAATATCACTTATATTTTAAATACTGTCAGGCCACAGATAAGTGTGTGTGAGCATGAATGTCCAAAACTGAACTTTTGCACTCTGGGGCACAAGGCTGCTACTTGCTGGCTGCAAGCAGTGTGGACTGGTTGGGCATTTTTATATCAGCTGGGCTAAAAAGAAGTGGGGAAAGTGAACAAGACACTCGTGGGTTAAAAGTTCTAGTCTTGTTAGTTTTTAAATAAATGTCAGTATCCAGATCTACTGTGGGTTGTCATTTACTCTGTCTCAACTGTGACAGTTCCTTAACTAGCCTCCACATACTAGCAAAGATTTAATATCCTTGGCTTCCTTCTGCAGTATCTTTCTAACATGTTTCCTCTCTACGTCAAGTGGTCTGGACAGGTAACTGAACCTGGGTACGTTACAAGTCTCTGTCCCCACAAAAGACAAACAGTACTCTGACCTAACACACAGCTGCAGGGAATCCTGTTTGAAGAGTTAACATCTATTTTCCCACATTGAGCTTTAATTTCTGTCTACCTAGCTATAGCCAGGCTGTTCTGGACCAGTAAGTACCAAATGGGTTTCTCTTTGCTTTGGTAGGGTGCCTATCCACTGCACGGCTCAATGTGAAGATGAAAAGCTAGTGACTGTACTGAAGATGGCAAGTCCTCCCTTTAATTCTGAATTGCTGAGCACCCATTCTCCTGTTTCAGATTCCTAACTAAGCACCTGGAGAATATACTTTCATAATGCTGTAACAGGTGGAGGGACTTGAGAGCTCAGTTATCACATCAGCCCAGTGGTCATGGCATACAGGATTTGGTTTCTGCCTGGTACAGTCAAGTACCAGGAGGAAATACACTCAAGCCAGTTTTGAAAGAGCCACTTGTAAAATACTTTAATGGAAACATTCCCTAAAGCATGATTTTTTTTTTTCTTTCCTTCTTTAGTTTTCATCGGTCCATGTATTGATCTGTGTTTGCATGTGAGCAAAGCTCTAGTTTTTACTGTCTATATCCATGCTTTATTCCTGCTGCACCCTCTACTGTGGATTATCTTTTTATTGTATTTTATCTAGGGCCAACTCTCAAGCTCTCCCAAAGGCAGTGTCAAACAGTTCTGCTAAAGGACCTAGCAGGCAGAAGGGCACTGGCTCTAGCCCCTTTAGTCAGTAATACCTGCATTCAGAAGCCTGAGTTGGGAAGGTGAATTGTACCTAGCTCTTCTGCCAAAAGCATTCCTCTTGCCAGCAGGAGCTGAACTTTTCTTTCCCTCCTATAATCTCTCCTCTGTGGCCCACTGCACACCAATGGGGCCAACATGTAGTCCTGATGGCCAGGATGCCAGGATATGCCAATATTGCTCATCTCACCTTTCTCCAAACACCATTCATAAGATAACAGATTTCTTTAGCCAGTGGAGGATGGGATTCATTACAGTGCACATGTGACATTTTAACTAAGCTGCCTGGTCTCTATTGGTTTTCTGCTCTGAATAAATGATAGTTAATACTGTTTATCACTATAAGGGAAACTCAAGTGGCGAAGTTGAAAGAGACCCTGGAACAGAGCTCAGATTCTCACTGTAAACACCTCACAACATAATGAGGTGTTTTTCTGTTATACATGTCCAGCCCCATGAACAAAGAGTGCCCGATCAGTAGCTGGGATACTGGGAACTTCATGGTAAGTTTATGAAGACTAGTCATCGCCTATTGTACAAGGACTGGGCTCTACTTCAGGCCTGAAACTGTGAGGTTGGTAACAGTGCAAATGGACAAAGGGAGATAAAATCTGGAAGAAGGGCTGGTCTCAGAGAGTTGTAGAGACAGAACATAGACAATCAGCCAGAGATTTACTGCAAAGGAGTTCTGGAAAGACAGGGTGGACATTCTAGCTCTGGTGAAATGCTAGGTCTGACGGTGACTTGAAAAACAGGGTGAAAGAAAACATTCAGTTCAAGACTCAAGAGTAGCTGCACAAAGGCTGAGAATAACTGAAGAACATTCACAGTTGTTATGCTTTGATAAGAACTGAATTACATCCTTGTAAAGCTAGCTATGTCGATGGACAGCACAACGGAAGGCTAAATGTGTATGACAAATACAACATGTCATATGTTAGAAGTAATAATTTAAGCTGTTCATAAGCTTTATTGGAAACTAAATTATCTAACCACCCAAGACAAAGACCCATTCATTATTGTAAGCAGCACAGTAAAAACACTCCATGCATTGTGCAGTTGAAAGAAAGAGCAAACAAAATATCAATTAAAAAAAAGTTAGAAAGAAAATTACACTGAAAATATGGTGCAAATCTGTACATTGATAGTACAGTTTCCTCTGGAAAATGCAGTTAGTTCTAGTCACTTGATCAGAAAAGAAGAATAAATTAAAGGAATATTAGAGAGGTTCAGAGGTAGTGATGATAGCTCTTTGACAGCCAGTCTGACTTCTATTTGAAGATAAATGAAATTCTGGGATTATTTAACTGTTTATGAAACATGTAGTGGTTTGTGGGAGAGAGATGATGTCCTCACAGAAGCAGAGATCCCTGCAAAGCTGACTGACGTAATCAGGTCTCTAGAGAACGACATCAAGCTGCCGTGAGGAGACATGATTGGCATATTTTATATGATAGTCGGTTTGGCTCAGCTTCCATCATGGATATGTGATCCCTAGGCAGCTGGGGACCTCTCTTCCTCTTCTGTTGCCCTCTACTCCAGAAGAGGCAGCAGTGGTGCTGACATGGGCACCCATGCAAACCCTTTGATTTTTCTTTGTGTGAGAGAGGCCCTCTGACAGAAACTTGCAGAAATTAGGAGAGGAAAGAACTCAGAAGGACTGTGTTGGAAAGACCTCACTTATGGCTCAGTGGCAGGTGCTTGGTGCTTCCTTTGTCTCCTGCTATGCTGTGAGCTCTCAGTCTGCTAGGAAACTGATAAAACCTGGAGTTTCCTACAACAAGGACTGGTTGGACTGCCTGTCATTTGGCTTGATGGGTTAGCTTACGTGGTTTTCTAGCCAGCAACCAAGGAACACTCCTTGCTGATTCAAGACTGCAGCATGTGTCAGAGTGATAGAAGTAACAAATTAAGAACTGCTATAAAACTAGGAGCAAGTCACTTAAGCCAAAAATGCCAAAGGCATAATTTTCAAAATGGGACTTGATATAAAACAGGGCTAATTTGATTTAGGGTCAGATTTGCTACAATACTATGTTTACAAGGATGCCCAGAAAGAACTCAAGAACACAAGGCTAGTGGATTTCACAACAGAGGCTGCACAAGTCAAGTCTCACTGAGACACTTTAGAAAACACCACTGGCTATTTCCTGGTGTTTGAAGATGCCTGAATGGCATTACAAACTGAAAAGACTTGTCTGCTGAGTCACAGAGGTTCCCAAAGGAATCAAGAAATGGTCTTACAGTATTTTGGCATTGCATGGCTGGTTTTCCAGACTGATTGAAGTTTGAGGAAGTCACAGGAAACAGTAAGGATGGGAACCAGGGTATTTTGTTTCCTGAAGATCCTCAAAAACTCATGCTGGTTGTGTGCACACCTGCTGTTCTAAGTGCAGTTGTCTCTAGAATGCAAGCTTGTCCTGCTCAATGCAAAACTCATAGCTAACAACACATTGCTTAACATGCTATGATAAAGGATATGATTTTGCTAAGTGTGCCATGACTGGAAAATTTAGCAAGAAAGTTTTCAACTGCTTGGCCTCCACCGGATTCACACAATACATGAGGAAATAAACAGAGTGGGAACATCCTCTGCAACTACAGGACCTTCTGAAACCAATTATTTACAATGGAAAATATAATGTGAAATCCAGGCAACTGAAATTTAGTACAAATACTGTTTTAAAAGTAAAACTTAAATATGTTACCTTCAACCCACAGTTCCATTTTTAATTGTAATTACTTTTTAACAGGAAAAAGAGGAAATACTTGATTTTGGGTCTGTCAAAATGCTTATTGGGACAGTGTGGTTTCAAGTAACTGCAATGAGTTTATCAAACTTCAGGGGAGAAGAGAGATGACAAAAGAGTTTTTTCCTCTAACATTTTCTCCTTTTTCTGTCTCGAATTAAGATATAGCTGTATGATCGTATCCAATATATTTGTATGGATCAAAGAATGACACTGTACTGTTAGCCCCCCCTAGAGTCCAAAAGTATCCTTCCTACAAGTAACTTCAGCAGTTAAGGCATCTGAAGTGGCTCAGTGCCATCAGAAACAGACTGATCTACTGACTGCAGATTTCTTCTAGAGAAAAATGGCTGGAGTGACAGCATCCATCCTCTCCTTACAAATACTGTTAATACAGTTAGACTATTAATACAGTTCCTAGTGATCAGAACAAAAGTTATGGCAGCAAAATAAAAAATTATGTGTGTGCCAAATCCCAAAGGTGGAATACAACGCTATACAAAATGGAGCAGACTTCTGACTAGTCTCTGCCTCAATGATGTACAAGCATAGGCCAGTGATGACTGTCTGTCCTCAAACAGAATGGAGAAAATCCATGGACAAGCTAGAGGAAAGGGCTGAATGACTGTACTGCAAGCTTGATAAATCCAATATCAGTTCAGAATTTTTGGTTGTGTTCATTTAAATAAAATCTCATTAATTAAGGAATAATGATATGTTGCTATCATCATCATATAAATAAAGCTCAAACAGCAGTATTTATTACGGCATGTTCTAAAAGTACTAATCCAACACAGACCATTCAAAAAGGCTGTGAAACACAAGTAATACATTCATGACAAGTAGAACATAAAAAAAAAAACCCACACCTGGAAAAAGAGGAAAAAACACCAGGCAACATATTAAGAAATTTCTTGAACATACTAAAATTGAAGGTGTCATTTATGCCAGACCCTCATGACAAAGATGCAACAAACAGCTAAAGAGGATGGGAAGGTAAAGAGGAGCAGGAAAGCTAAATAAACGATATGTTATTGCCCTTGATATCAGAAAAAAAAAACCCTGGACATCTTTATCCCAAGGGCAGTTGTTTTGGAGATTAATGTGACACTAATGGAGGCAGGTGGTCATTTAAAAGAGATTAGAGAACAGCCCGAACAATTTAAATGGGCTCTAAAGGTTGACAGAACCAGACAGTTCATCACAGCACTCCACAAGCAACTAAAAGAGTGCTAATACAGTAGGTTTATGGTATATGCATAAAAATGCCACTAGCTTTGAATGATGAAGTCAATATGATTTCTAGTATTATTCCATAGCAACCCCAATCCACCTTTATGGTATGCATACACATGTAATACACTCCCAACAGCCCGCCTGTAGTTGCCCTCCATTGTTGGTCCATGCAGGGCATGAATTAGAGCTAACCCCTCCTACAGAGGCTTGTATTTCTGCTCAGTGGGCAGCTCCAGAATCAGCCTCTGATGGGCTGCAACAATCCCATCCATACTCCTGAACACCAGTCCCAGGAAAATAGGAGGAAAACGCAAGTTCTGGGTCAAGAATGAATTCATTCAAAATTATAGGACAGAAACATAAATGCTGCCAGTCTTTGAGGAACACAGATCTTGGTAAATTCAAACTTGGCTGACAAACATATCCCTTCAAAAGTAAAATATCTAAGTGTTACATGTAATGTAAAGCGTCCATTCACAGATCAAAAATTGCCCAATGGGTTTGTAAAAACAGGCATCAGCAAGGACAGATCATTAGCTCATGGGGAATTCCTCCAGCTTCAGTGAACAACTCACTGTTACCCCATATGTTCATCAATACTCTAGCAGAACCCTGCTAGGAAAATTTGCAAAAAATGCATGGATTAACCTAGTGGTAAATAATAATCAAGACAAAGCATT
>NW_009952564.1:6309182-6310836 GCF_000747805.2 Chaetura pelagica
TCAAGACAAAGCATCCCTGCAGATAGTGCTCTCACATCTGTGTTTAATACAGTGAAATTCAGATGTATGCATCAAGGCAGCCACAGGCACAGAAAGGGTACCACATCCTGCAAAGTATTACTGGCAATTTACTGTGATCTTTCCATTGCATGGTGAGGCAAGGGCAGCTAATATAACTTGTGCACATACAAACGGGGAGGTAATAACTATGTAAATGTGGGATGTTTTTCACTGCCTGGCTGTTCTGAGGCTGTTCATGCAATACAGAAATAAGTCACAAAAAAAATCTTACTACTAAATTCCACTCTGTTTAAATTACCAGTATAAGTCTGGGGAATAATTTGATCAATTTGCATAAATACCATATTGAGAAAAATTATGAGTACTTCATCTGGACTTTCAAATCTAATAGAGCAAGGCCAAGTAAGGACCAATGAAACTAAAGGTCAGTTAAATCACAGCTAGAAATAAGACATGGTGTGTGGCAAGAGATCTGATCTGCCATGGAATGGACTAATAAAAAAAAAGGTTTGCTAGTCAGTATGTCTCTGGGGAAAATAAACCTTCCTAAACACAAGTTTGACTGGCAAACACAGCCCTTCAGAAGTGAAATACCTAGGTTTTACATCCAATGTGAAGCATCTCTTAGATGGATCAAGATGACTTTCTTAAACGTGGTGTATATATACATAGTTCACCATACAAAGGATTTCAAACTGCACAATCCTTTGGAAAGTGACTCCATTTGAATATTTTTGAGGTTCCTACTAAGGTTTTGTGGAGTGAGATGGTCTCTGGATAGAGAGAGGCAGCAGTACAGAACCAGTGAGAGCTAACTGTCAGTGCTATTAAGTGGCATTTTGTGCTGTACCCTTTATGCTGCTGTCTTTACCTGGAGCCATGATATGAAAGAACCATCACGGTCACTCAGTCTAAACCTGATGCCATAGTTGCTTTCTTTTCACTTGTAACAGAGATAATATGATTAAATCCATTGGGTACAATGGCCCAGGGTGCTGTGAGTACTAATGGTGAAGAATCAATCAGCAGAAGTCCTGACTGACTAAATGAAGTATTAATGGTTGGAAAGCTGCATGGTGGAGCAGGACCTGAGGGTGCTGGTTGACAGCCGATTTAACATGAGCCAGCAGTGTGTGCCCAGGTGGCCATGAAAGCCAACAGCATCCTGGCCTGCATCAGGAATAGTGTGGCCAGCCTGAGTAAGGAAGTGATTGTGCCCCTGTACTTGGCACTGGTGAGACTGCACCTCAAGTACTATGTCCAGTTTTGGGTCCCTCACTACAAGAAGGATGTAGGGCTGCTGGAGCATGTCCAGATGAGTGCTACCAAGCTGGTGAAGGGTTTGGAGAATAAGCCCTATGAGGAGAGGCTGAAGGAACTGAGATTGTTTAGTTTGAAGAAGAGAAGGCTGAGGGGGACCTCATTGCTCTCTACAACCACCTGAAAGGAGGTTGTAGGGAGGAGGGAGTTGGCCTGTTCTCTCAAGTGAATAATGACAGGATAAGAGGAAATAGCCTGAAGTTGCATCAAGGGAGGTTTAGACTAGATATTAGGAAGAATTTATTTACCAAAAGAGTGGTTGTACAGTGGAACAGGCTGGGCAGGGGGGGGGGGGGGGCACCATCCCCGGGAA
>NW_009952564.1:6311079-6340440 GCF_000747805.2 Chaetura pelagica
AGGCTGCCCAGGGAGGTGGTGGAGTCACCATCCCTGGAAATGTTTAAAAGGAATATAGATGTAGTGCTTAGGGACATGATTTAAGCACTGAACCGGTAGACTAGGTTATGGTTGCTGGATTTAGATTATGGTTGGACCTGAGGATCTTCAAGGTCCTTTCCAATGAGGTCTGGATAGATGTATGTCATCTAAGGCATCATTCACTTCTTTAAAGCCTTGCAGGATGAATTTCCAGACAGACATGCCTAAATGTAAAGTTGGAGGAGGCACCAATCTGTTTTTACCTCTTTGTAATTGTGTATTACTGGCACAGATGAAGGAAGTGTTGGCTGAGAGGTGCACAGGTCTAATCAAAGACTTCAGGTGTTGTTAAGTGAAGCAAATTGTATTTGCTTTCATTTTGTGGAACAGAATACAGCAGCTTTTCACTAAGTCTGAGGTCAATCAGATTTCTAGGCATAGAATAATTTACACGAGCAGGTCTTTAACCTGCTAATCATTAGGACAACACATTTTTCAGCCTGTGCATCATGCTTTGCCTTGGTGCCTAGAAAAGCGATCTCATTTTTCACTCATGAACCTGCCAAAGTTCACAGCCTCCAGCATAACCACAAGCTGCAAATTGTCTAGGTGTCCACCAAAGGATCCTCTCCCTGTGACTGCACACCTTCACCTTCTCAAATCCATGGGAGCCTACCTTGCCCATTTAATCCCAACATTTTTACTCTGAGACAGAAAGAGAAGCCCATCAGCTCCTTGTTGGCAATCATCAAGAAGCCAAATGAATGGGACGAGACACAGAGTGAACTGTCTGAGGTAAAGATAGGTTTCTCCTCTTCTCATACAGAAAGAATATGTAGTAATAAGTATTTGTTCTGAAGGACAGATTAGGATCCCTTACTGATTTTCCTCTTATTTTTTTGCTGGACCACCCAGTGTCCTAGACAGGCTCCTGCTAATGCCCCAAAGGGTTACACATACTTGCTCAGCAGGGAACTGAAAAAAGAACAGAACTACTTTTTGCTGGAAGTGGCCATGGAAACAGCCATGTGAGCAGAGACCAAGAAAATTAAGGAACTTGAGGGAACTGGGAAGTCTTATAAAGGAAGATAAGAAAAAAAATGGCTCCAAAAGCAGACTGTTCAAGCTGTTACAGAGAAACAGGCCAAAGCTGAAGGGAATTTTGACAGAGGCAGCATGAGTACAGGAGACCTGAGCCCATATCCCTCCTCTTGCCATACTTTCCCACTGCTATTCTACAGCTGATGGGAGAGCCTGTATTTGGGGGAGGTGAGTCCATGAACCAGAGCCACATACAGATGAGCCCTTATTCAATACAGTCTCCTAAAAAAATCATAGCCCACCAGTGAAAGAGAATGAGTATCTGATAATCAGAAGTGACAGAGTTCTTTTAGAGGATTCTTTCTGTTATACTATTTGCAGTCATGCTCTTTAATCCTTAATGCTGTGTAAAATTTCATCTTTTCCAAATGTTAAAAAATTGAGAAAATTTTCTCCACTCTCAGGTGGAAAAAACAAGTAGGCAGCTTCTAAATCAAGTAGCTATAAATAAGGAAATTTTTAGTACTTGATATTTTATCTTGGGAGGCACAGAAAAATCCCGTGGTTCCCATGATGAGACATATTTAAAGCTTTCTTAAACAGTAGATGGTAAATTCTTAATAGGGGAATTACAACCAATTAAACCAACTTACAGAAGTTCTGTGATAGTCTTCCTGCTGTCCAGTTCAAATGAACTGATCACCAAGGTAAAAATGTTATTTTTATGTACAGACCCACATAAGCACCCTCCACAATTTAGATAAACCAGTTCCTCCAAAAAGGTTTGTATTCTGAGTACTTAAAATTAACAAATGACAGACACCTGGCAAATAATGTGCTAATGGCATAACATCATTGAAAGGCAACAAAATTAAACAGTACATAATTAAATTGTAGAACACACCATTTATCTTCCCCAGCCACTGACCTTGCTGTCAAGGGCTGGTCTGGACAACAGCTCAAGCTAATGGACCTACAAGTTCACCAGGTTCGCCTTATCTGTCCCACACACCAGCTGGTCAGTAATTTCAGCCACGACTACTGACTGCTGCTTCCTGTCTCAGGTGTAGAGCCTTCTTAACATAGTACTCACTCTCTCAGGTCACTTCCTATCAAGAAACCCTTGAGCTGATTGTGAGAAGATGGAGGAGGTGCTGAGCACAGGCAGAAGTACCACAGCAAATGAGACTGGTTTCAGTAAAAAGGTTTTATTCTGTCTGGTTGTCAGAAAACTGCTCTCTGGAGATGCTGGAGGATGCACGTTTGTGAGGTGAACTCATTGCCCCTGGGACTGAGGAAAGCTTCTTGAGGGTAACGACCCACAATGCTTGATATGAAGTACGTGTGCACACAAATTTGGTGCTTATCTACTATTCATGTGTTTGATTTGGAAATGAAGTGAAAAAATGCACAAATATCAAATAAACCTGACAGAGAACACCTCATAATGGTGGTAATTTAAAATATAACCTGTGCCTTTGTAGCACCAGATACTCCTACCCAATCCTGTTATCCCCGACATACTCTTTCCTCATGCTGATTCCCTCTTCTAAGGCAAGTGTGCATACTCAAAAGCCTGGATCAGCAGGATGCTTTACATTTTGGTACAGCCATCCTTCTTCACCAGACAAGCAACACAGAAATGAGACGATATTCTTCCTGACTGTGGAATCCTCAACAAACAGCACATTATTTTACTTAGCTATGGTGTGAGTATCCCACTTTACTTTAAAACTTTACAAGGTGTAAGGGAAATAATTAAAAATATATTTATTCTGGATTATTTTTATTGACACAGTGAAAGCTAAATCTGTCTGTGACTTGCCCACTTTTGCCAGTGTGCTCCTGAAAAGCAGAATAGCTCTGAAAGGTAAAAACCTCAGAGAGAGCCAGCAATTGCAGGATTCTCCTAAAACAGATTCAAACCCTGCACTCTTCAACTCCAAGTAGAGCGGTTTTGGTACACCCAAATCAGGTACCTAGAGCAATGCAGGTTTCCCACAAATGCCAAGACAAAGACTTTTACTTTGATCTGACTGGTGGTTTTGAGTTGACGGAGACTACATAGGAATCAAACTGAAGTTCCTACCTGCGAATCCTGATGTCTGCAAAGTTTGTGGCATGGATAGCTTTAATTTTGGTTAAACTATCCTAAATAGAGGAAATTACACAGGCAAATGGGGATGTGATCCTTCTTATATTCATCCACATTGTTTTGATTTCAAGCATGTTTGGGCCCAGGTTTTCTGTGATGACCAGAACAGAGCAAACAGAATTTTCTACATATTGGGCATATCTTCATTTGATAGCCTTACAAGCTAATTCTGCTATTTAAGAATGCAGTAGATATATAAAAAGATATACTAAATATCACAATGGATAGCACAACCAAACATACAGGAAGGTATAGAATATTCATAAAAGATCAGAAGACCATCCATATGCCAGTGGGCAGAATTCCTTGAATGAATGAAAGTGAATGTGACTAAGTTGTTAGTATCATTGGACAGTGTGCTGGGCCATGTTGTCTAGACTGTGCTTTTGCCAAGAAACGTTGGATCGATGATCCTTGAGGTCCCTTCCAACCTGGTATTCTATGATTCTGTGATTTTATCATGCACAAATATCATTGCCAAATCAAAGCAGCTATCTATTATTTTCCCAACACGCACAAATTATTATCCTCATTACTCAATCTGCTTCAGTTTGATCCTATATACGCTTAAAACTGTGGAAAAAAAATATAGCCTGTATGGAAAATTGCTGTGGTATTGCAAAAGACATAAAGCTTGCCAAAGAAAATGAACTCTAAAAACTGTTTTCCTTGTTCATGTGCTCTCTCCAGGCCCTCTTGTTTATGTAAGGGCTCAATATATGATCAAGTTACCTTGCGTCAGCCAGGCTATGGTAATTGTCTGTGTGTGCACTTTTGGCCCGTAGCAAATGCAAGAAAATTTAACTTAGTTTCAGCCCCTTTCACTGCAGGCGTACCTAACACAACTTACCTTCCATTCCCTGTGGGGTAGGAGTGTGGATATAACTTGCACACAGCAATATGCTGTGTCCCAGAAGCCTTATGCTGTGTCTGAGACCCAGGATTGTGAAAGGCACCCTAAGAGCTTCAGGGCAGCATGTCTTTTTTTCTGCAAGTATATTGCACAGGCACACAAATGAAGGACTTACCTGCCATGCCTCAACCTTCTTAATGTCTGCACAGGATCCATTAGTAAAGAGTCCTTTCCCAGGGGTACAGGTATATATATCCTGCAAGGCATGGGCAATAGAATATACTGCCAAATACACATTATAGGATATCCGCAAGTGCGTGTAGTCCATGTACGGTGTTTCCACACTGGTGATGTTCTCATCCCCTGTGCATGGAGGTCGGAAGGCAGCTGTTCCATTTCCAGCTCCCAGTCCCTCTTCATGGCCCTTGTAGAAGGAGGTTGAAGTTGGAGAATTTTTTGACCCATCAGGGAGATAGCAGTTAAACGTCTCTTCCCAAAACTCCTTGGCAAAGCCATTGTTGTTGGACTTCTTGGGATGCACCTTCTGCAGGAACTCACGAAAGCCTGGGATCTGTCCTGCCTTCAGTGCAAACCCAATGGTGCTGCCAATGACACGGAAGAACTCTGGCATGGCTATCAGGGAAGAGCTGGCCCAGGCCTCACTTGCCAGCCAGATCTTGCCGGTGATGTTTCGCCTCACGATCTCTTTGATGAGGGGCTCCAGATCCGGGCCACTAGAGAAAACAACAATCACCCTTGCTGTGGAATTCTGGATGACCTCTACCACCTGCTGGATCTCCTCTTCATCTGAGTACTGGGAGATGAGCTCACTAAAATCAATGCATATGTCTCTCTCCTCTGCCTCCTCCCGAAACTTCTCAATTCCTGGCCGGCCATAGTCATCATCAGCTGCAATTGTTCCCACCCAGTTCCAGCGGAAGTACTCGATGATGTCTGCCATCGCTGTGGCCTGGTGCTCATCATTGGGGATTGTGCGGAGGAAGGACTTGAACTGGTTCTTGTTGCTCAAGAGACGACTGGATGAGGCATAGCTGACCTGTGAGAGCACAGCGAACAAGCAAAACACACCATACAGTGAAATGCCTGGGAAGAAATTGCCTACATTTATCTAGCATCACTGCCAACCTGTGTAACCTTGGATGGGATGAAGAGAGAGCTGAGCACCACACTGGCAACCATGTACTCTTAGCCTGTGGCTGTATATGACTCACTTTGACAGTCTGTATGTTCTTGTAGCTGTGACTGTCTTACAGAGGCACACACACAGGAGCAGCTGCTTGGACCCAACTGGAGCAAGCTTGTGTGCACCTGAAATATCAAGGATCTCAGGGAGAGAGACACTGTCACTAGCTTGGAGGAATGGCAAAGAGGTGAGCCTCAGGTGGCCCGCATTCACCATGCTGCAATTTCTGTCAAATCCAGAAACAAGAAGAATGTACCTTTTAGATAAAAGGGCAATGCACATAATTCAGACAAAATTCAGGCTTCCTCTGTCCTGAACCAGACGTGAGACCCACGTCAGATGTGAGTGGGTTGGTACTGCCACTCAGGACCTACTCTGAAGAACACTGTCTTTCTCCTTGCCTCTCACCTCTGTCCCCATCTTTAAACAGGCTCTATCAGGCACCATTTGTGTATTATATACAATCCTTGCCATCTGAAGTAAGAAGAATGTGATGTATTCTCAGTCGCCTTGACCCTGTGGAGTGTTAAGGTCATGCTGGTCAATCCTACTTTAGCAGTATTTCCTGATTGCAGGCCAGAAGGAGCAAAGAAGCCACAAGGAATTCCATGGTCCACGAGCCACTGTGTTTTACAGTCTAAATGAGATTTTATTCCCTTTTCTAAAACTATTAATTTTATTTTTTTTTTCCTAATCAGGATATACACTCATAAGATATAATCTGGATTTTCTACTAGTAGGAATTAAACCATAAAACCCAGAAGAGAATAGTTTAAAGATCTGGAGGACTTTTAAAACTCATGCATTTTGAGACTGGTATTTGAACTCTTTATGAATGAAATCTCACATTGAAAAAGTCTTTTATAAAGAGCTCACTTTGTACAAAGTGGAAATTTATAGAAAACCTTAACTCCTCCTTAAACTCTGGCATTCAATGTTTCTGCAAGAAGAAAGAGGTCTCCTGGTGCAGTTTCAAGGGCCACAGGAGCAAATCTACCTTTCACAGAGCTATACTCTCCCCTGGACAGGCTCCTGCCCATGCTACTCTCATTTCCTAAAACCTAGAGCCAGTGGGTACAGGCAAGGTACCCCACTCACACACGTGCTGTAGGGGTACACTGAGGTGAGATACTGAGCAACAGAACTGGAGTAATAACATTTTTTGTTTCTATGTCAACAGAATGAGTAATGAGCCTTACATTAATTGTAAAATATCCCTCCAACCTGTTCTAAAATGCCAGGTCTATTAAGCATGGATCTGCTAATGGCCTTGCTATAAATGGCAGTGATAATGTGTATTCTAATGCTACCCAACAATTCCTAGTTTTAAAAGCCTGCTTTCTGTTTTCAAAGCTCAACCACCTGGCTGAGATTTCGTCCCAGAACAGACCCTCATGACATCTACCTGTTGCAGCAACCTCTAGATAAGACTACTGCCTCCTACTGCAAATGCCATTCCTGGTTCACAGGGTAAGTCTGAGAACTGCAATCATATCTCATGTTCAGTTCAACCAACTTAATCTTCTCAGCTGCCTTTATTTACCTGGCAATGCAATGTGTAAACTAACAGTATGCCTTAAAATCCCACCATGGTGTTTATTACACGCTACCTTCTGATGCTACTCTGGACAACACCTAGATAACATATAGTGGTCTAACCATTCTTGCCCTGCTTAGAGACCAAATGTCCATTTTTTCAGACTCCCGTGAGACAGACTGATGACTTTAAACAGACAAGATATACTGCTGTACACCAAGCAGACAAGAATCCTTCCTTCCTTCTTCATTTGTAGTGTGGATGGGAATAGGAGCCACAGTTGAAACAAAGATACCACCCCTCAGAACAGACTCAGAGTGCAGTGTGACACAATCTTGTTGTAAGGACTCCTGTGAGCTCTGGTATCTGTATTCATTTTAGAAGAGGAATTGGAAATGTTAGGCTATACAAGCCAACACATAAATGGATAAGGCCAAGCACTATTTCCAAAGTCATCTTTAGTGTGAAAATCTAAAACCAAGAGCAACAACATTAAGGTGTAAAATGCCAGGGTCATACTTTGCTTAGGGTCTTGGCAGAGCAGCAAGTTTGTTAAACAAAAGGATGGGACCATGGTTACTGGCACTGGCCCTAGAAGAGTCAGCAGACAACTAGAAGGATGCTGGGACACAGGAGCTAGCACAACTACACCACTACACACATCCCCAAGGAAAAGATGGGGCATATCCACAAGCTCTCACAAATGCTGTTTTAGAGGCTCTAGGGGAAAAGAAAGGCAGGTCAGCCCAGGAAAAACCTTCA
The DNA here is from genome assembly GCF_000747805.2 of Chaetura pelagica. NCBI lineage: Eukaryota > Metazoa > Chordata > Aves > Apodiformes > Apodidae > Chaetura > Chaetura pelagica. The sequence goes on from NW_009952564.1 coordinate 6,318,653, forward strand.
CAGCACCTGATCAGCAAAAGCAACAACTTTGCAGAATCTTCTTGAATGATCAGAGATGCTGAGAGACCAAAGAGTAGCTTGCAATGACTGAACTCTGCCTTAAGTGGGATCTGTGAGATCTGGGCATATACAGACAGTGACCATGGTGAAGTAACATCCCAACTAACCTGTCAAGGCTGACAACTGCCAATGACTGATCTAAGTTACCCTTGTTCACAGGCTAAGCTACTCTAGAGGACTGTAGTCCTTTTAGAATAAGTGGCTGTTGGCTGAATGTTATTACTGGCTGCTTGGTAACTTTTGTGTTTGGAGTAACGAGTCCTATTTATTCTTTAAGAAAGACCCCATATATTTTGTTGTTTCTCTCCTTGAGGTTGTACTAGAAATGGCAAAGATTAAACACGCCTTGGAGGCTGAACTCCGCTTGAGACCTTCTGGTGTGCAGTTTGGACATATTGGCAAAGAGTGGGATGGAGAAGCTGGCACAGTCACTGCACATATCTGTACTGGACCAAACAAATTTCTGGCAAATATCAGCCTGAAGACTTGTATCTGAATAAAAAACCTATTTGGCTTGATTTGACATAATAACTTTGGAAGAAAATACACTGCTTTATTTAATGTAAAATGTTGTCCCACTTTAAAAATTCAATGCTTCTCATCACTGTGTTGCCCCTCCACCCTCCAAGGTCATTTCTATACCTTCATTTGAAACAGAGGTGGAGCACATAAGGCAGCAGCAGTGCAGTTCCCTGTCCTGGTTCTATAATGTATTTAAGGATCCCCTCCAACCAGCAATACCCCCAGCTGTACCTAAACAAGAGAAGTGAAAGCATACCTGAGGTATGTAAAAGAGTCCCAGCAGATTGGCCACGGCAGTAGAGATGCCAGAGCCGGTTGCCCCCACGACTGCAATGGTGGAAGGGATATGTTCTGAGCAGTTGCAGAATTCATCCAGGTTCAAGGAGTCTATCTTGTTCTGAGCCACAAAACTCAGTGTGGCCTCAAGGGCTTTAGAGACTGTATTGCAAGTGTCAAATATCCTGTATCCTAGAGTCATGTTGGGAAGGAGAGTTGGACTACTGTTTATTTCTTCTATGGCAAAGATCATAGCCTGGAGCCAGCGGAAGCCTCGGAAATTATACCTGGGGGAACAAAAATAACATAAAACAGAGTAAGAAGGGGGAGAAAAGAGGAGACCATGACTGAGATACAGATAGAGAGAAGAATTCCAGATCCAAAATGCAAAAAAAACTTATGTGATTTCTTGCATCCTACTAAACTGGAATTATTTTTCTTTTGTATTCAGTGATTACAGAAGAGGTATGTGTATGCTACAAGGTTTTATTCTGATTTTCAGCTCTTCAGTTTGGAAGCTCACTTCAGAGGTCATGAGGATGAGGTGAACTTTTCTAAGTCCTCTGAAGTCTGGGAGAGTTGAAAGAGAGAATGCCTGAGGTGCTAGCTCTGGCCTATCCCTTCTGCTCAGTACCCTAAACCTGGGCAAACGCCCCAACACAAAGATACATCTACCAGGTTTCTTTCCAGGCGCCTCTGACATGTTTCTGAATGCAGATGGCAGTGTCTGCAAAGCCTGTGCTGATCGCAATGCTGTCAGGGACTTGGGCTTAGGCACACTCAGACTGACAGCTCCTGCTGACTTTAGGCAGGCAGAATAAGCACTGGCATGGCACAGTTTTACTTGAACCTCCTGTGCTCCAGTTTGTGCCCATTGCCCCTTTTCCTGTCATTGGACACTGTGAAAAAGAGAGTGGCCCCATCCTCCTGACACGCGCCCGGTAGATATTGAAAAGCATTTATAAGATCCCCCCCCTCAGTCTCCTCTTCTCCAGGCTGAACAGACCCAGCTCTCTCAGCCTTTCCTAGTAGGGCAGATGCTCCATTCCTCTAATCATCTTTGCAGCCTGCACTGGACTCTTCCCAGTAGTTCCTTATCCTGAGGAGCCCAGAATTGGATGCAGTATTCCAGATGTGGCCTCACCAGGATGGAAGAGAGGGGGAGGATAACCTCCTTTGACCTAGTCCCTGGATGCAAAGGTGCCTGGTAGCTCTGCTCAGGGAAATTTAGCCTCACATCACACACTTCACACTGTGGGTGAGGGCACAGTCGACCATACTAGAGAACAGAGACATAGTATAAACATAAATCCTATATTTCTAAATTAGATACTTCAGTGTTCTCATTAAAGGAATAACTTCTCTCTTTATTATAGTGCTCTCATAGATTTGCTTTAGACATGAATTCAGAAGATGCAATCAGAGCTGGTCTGTGAAATTCAAATTCTGTTTTTTGAAGCCTTCTCTGTTCTCTAGAATGAAGCAGCTGAGTTTTAAGTCTCTCAAGTGTGCATAGAGCTAAGCTGGAGCTGGGGAGTGGTAGCAAGAGTGCTCTGCAGGACCTGGGAGTCCCTGTTTACAGCATTGCTCGGGTTGACAATGAAAGGAGCTGGTGCCTGCACTGAGTGGCTACTTACTCAAAAAAAAAGAGAGAGGCTTCTTTGTGGAAAGCAACAGAAAGGAAGTAATTTTGATTATGTGTTATTCTCAGTTTAACCAACTGTAAAACTGCAAAAGGTTGTGTGCCTGTGAAGCTGCCACATTTTAGTGTAATTCAGCTGGAATGGCAGAATCTTTCATAAACTGAAACCTGCCCTTCCTTGCAATGGTCAGGATAGCACTTAGTTTGCAGTTTTGTTTTGAGTTGTGTCTGGAAACAGAAAAGTGTCAAAGCTGTTATGCTTGATATCCACTGGGAAAGCTGATGGGCCCCAGAACTGGAGAAGTCTGGGGAAAAGGCCTGCCCAAAAGCAGATTTTATATGAAATGGTAGATTTTAGGTTTCACGCGTGCCATTTTGAAATGCTTTGAGAGATCTTCTCATTACCAAGGTGAAGATTTGTAAACTTAAACTTCATGAAATCATGAACTTCCAATCTCTGAGATTTGTAACCTGAGCATTTTTTAGTTGCTCAGTTAAATGAGTTGCTTCCAAAGTTGATGTTAGCTATGTCTGACTTCTTTAAACCTAAATGAACATAGCCACATTACTTCAATTTTAGGAGTTTTATCATATTTATCTGAGATCCGAAGTTCTAAAGGTATCACATCAAAGTTTTAAGTTTTTTAGTCTTAAAAACTTCACTTATTCAACTTCATTTCACCTGCTCCAGACACCTTTGGCCAACTTCCAAATGAGGTTCTGCTCTGAGGTTGTACCTCAAAGACCAGATGGTATTGTTTCCGCACAAATCTCTTCAAGTCAAAAAGCTTCAGGCAAATAACAATCCGTAGCTATAATTTATGACCAGAAGGACAGATAGCTATTTTAAGATCACCCTTAAGAAAATGGACAACCTTTAAAACACGTGACTGTGTGTTATAGTTAGAAGTAATTTGGTAATTTAGACATTTTTTGCTCCAGTTTCAAACCATTAAGGAGTGAGATGCAATGTGAGAACTCTGAAAGAAAAGACTAGTCTCAGAGAGAAACAGGCAGTGAGTGTTGTGTCCAGAAAAAAGGTGGGCTGGGCACACCACGCTGCCTCACGTGGTCACTAACACTCGCTGGGATGAAGGAGAGCAAGGAAGGGTTTTGTGACACTTTTTTTAAAAAGCTAAATGCATTTACAGATATTTTTAATTAAAATGAAAATGGGATTTGAAGCAAGGAACTATATTCAGGGTCCTCATGTAAAAGACAAAAATCTGAAAGCATGTTCTATATTTAAAGGGCAGACTGATGAGAAACTGGGAAGTTCAAAGATACCACTATAGCACTGTGAAAAGCTTCACACATTTGAGCATGTATAAAGTAAATTCAAGCCTGCTTATGCTAAATTACAAAGGTGGACTATGACAGGGAATGATTTTGCCTGCTTGACAGCAATTTGGTTTTATTTTTTTTTAGGTGCAGCACAGTGGTATCTTCAAAAGCAGCGAGAAATGGACTGTATTCCCCTTGACTCGAGGAAACATGTTTGTAATTTCATTCAGTAGATGCAGACTAAGGCCTATGTTGCACAATTGCCTATATTTTCCTTTCTGACATGCTCCTGATTAATGTTTATTTTGGAGCATAGAGCCTGTACTTCAGATACTTGAGTTTGGAGTGGTTTTATTTTGGAGGGGAAAGAATGGCAAGGAGTGTTTTCCGGGAGCTACACTACAAAATTTCTTTGAAATGCTTATGATAATTTACCTCAAACTAGACCAGGAAGCAGTTCTCTTCAGTTGCACCTCTCCTGGTAGCAGCATCAGCAGATCAAAAGAAGAGGATGAGATGGGATGGAGAGGAATAAACTTTGCTCTCTTCTCTGATACCTGATAGAGCCTCAGACAAGGTCTCATTTTGTTAGCTAGTCCTGTGTTGTATCAATACTGTAACATGGCTATGGTGAGATGAAGGCAGTGCCACTAAACTGGTCTAAATGAAGCAAAATTTTGTAATTTCTTCAATGCCAGTGAATGGAAATTGTGTGGTTAAATTATCTCCCATTGTAGTGTAAGACCCCAGCAAGGGGCTGCAGATAGGTTCTTCTTGGCTTGGTATGTACATGAGGGATGGGTAAGAGCACCCTTTGAACCTGCCAGCAGGCTAAATGAATGCAGCTGATCTCCTGTGCTGTTCTGCTGCTATGACTAATATGACTAGTCACTGTAGTGCTCTGTCAACCATGCAGAAATTTAACTGGTAATTTCCATGAAGAAACTGCAAAGAGTTTGCTAACAGAAGCAAACTTTTCATGAGATTTCCAGAAGCTTTAAATAGCCACTGATACTTTCTTGGTGGAAAATAAGCAGCTTTCAAAACTTATTTTCTGCCATATTACTTTACAGGTACATTGGCATAGGCTTGTATTTTAACATTCTTGAGATGTGGTGCTATAAAAAGTGGTCATTAAGATCTAAATGATAGTTTAATGTAAAAAATTCAGTGCCCAAAGGTGTAGATAGGAATTTTTACATACACTCCGCTCTTTACATGTTTCTCCTCTGATGCCTGTTCTCCCACCTGTCAGAGTATGCAACCCACTGATATTTCTGTTCTTAGGCAGGAGCTCAAACAGTGAAAGACAAATGAGAAACAATTCCTCCACAAATCCACATTTTAATAGTCACATCTGCAAGAGACACATTTTTCTTGGTGGCCGCCCAGTTTGCTAGACAGTAAACTCTCAAGATCTCTCTGACTCCTGCAGGTTTCTTTCTAGTTGGTATAAATGTGTCTGTCAAGGGGTGCTCCTGATGGCTTAAATGTCTCAGTCCATGTTACAATGCAAGGATACATAAATTCAGGGACATAAGATCACTGCATAGTTTTAGTTCCCAATAGCTCCATCCCGTTTGTTCCGTTTTGTTTAGTTTGAACAGCTCATACTGTGTGGATTCAGCAGGGAGATTAGTCGTGATCCATGCTGGTCTGTAAGGGATTAATTCACAGCCTCATATGCATTCATGATCTTAATTTACTACAACTTGCAAGGCACTAAACTAAAACCAATAGAATATGAAGGGAAAGAAGGAAAAATTAATGTAAAAACTGTAAATACAGTTTTCATTTACCCTCCTATATCTGACATTCTTTATTCAAGAATGATGGCAAAGCCTGCACATGCCTCTTGGCTCATGCCAGTACTTCTCTTTCTCTAGTGGTTGTATGCACATACTAATTTCTCTGTCCTCTCTAGATTTCCAGTACATTAATTACATGTTATTGCTGCTACTACCACTGCTATTACTAAGCTATGCAAAGGGGAGACCTTCAGTCATTTGTTGGATTCCTGTAGTTAGCAGGTATAACAAGTTGCTTAACACCTTCAGAAGTTAGGGGTAGAGGTCAGGGGAATCATGTAGACCAAAGGAAAAATAAAATAAAATTCAGAAGGTTGGTGGAAGAGAAAGGGGAAAATAAAATAATTTGGTCTCAGGGAAGAAGTCCTAAAAATGTTCTATATTCAATTCTGCAGTGGGATTAGCAAATACCCCCACAAGGGGCAGAACTAAAATTCTCTGTTCTCTCAGACAGATGTCCAGACTCAGTGAGCTGAAGTGCCCCAGAGCCATGCTCTGTGAAGTTCTGCACTATGGCATGGGATGATGTCTCGTCACAGCTTCAGAGCCTGAAAGCTAAGTGTCACAGTGTGAGCCCTTGGCTAGATTGCTGATCAGAATAGCAGGGAATATAAATTAAAACTTGTGACTCCATGTTGGCAATGCTGTATCTCAGGTCAGTAAAGATATGTCCTCACTGCAAAAGTTCATTATAGCAAGAGGAATCCATGGGTACCACCCATCCATGTAATAATGCTAGCAATAATACTAACGAGACCACTACCATTATCACCACTGCTAATCTACTTGAAATCAAGAAAGGTCAGAGAAATCAGGGTATAAATAGGCCTGTGTGGGCGCTGACAGGGAATGGGGGTCAGGGACTGCTTGTGCTGTGCTCAGCCTCTGCCTCCACTGCACACATCAGATATGCATCAGTAAATGTTATAAGGAATGTTGCTGCAACAGTACATGAGACATACAAAGACAGCAGGTGTATTTCTATCAACTGTGGGATACTTGATTGCTTAAACAATAACCCAGGTCAGTATTTCTGAAACATGGGAAACAAAATGGCTCTCACTTTCCATACTCCTATCTGGCATTTGGTGGGGCAAAATCATGACTAAGTTTTCACTTTTGGACTGTGCAACTCACTGCTTAACGCATGAAGATGAATTTTCAGAAGAATTACCACAAAAAAAGAACAAAAGGACAGATCATTACTGTTCCTTTTTTCTTTCGCTGCTGAGTCATGCATATAGATTTCCAAATAATCATGTGTAAGGTATGTACTGGAAGTTGAGATCAGTATGTGTGCTGACCAGGGGAGAAAGGTGCTGTGCCAAAAGAGTGAAGAGCATGAAAACTGAGAAAGAGGACAGAATACCGTCCTACTCATTTTAGAAGCCCTGTTTGGGAGCATAGGTGTGGCACTGAACACAGCAAAATGTGTGGGAAGAGGAGAGAGAGTGTATCCTCAGCAAGTTCGCTGATGATACCAAAGTAGGAGGGGTGGCTGACACTCCAGAGGGCTGTGCTGCCATCCAGCCTGACCTGGACAGGCTTGGAGAACTGGGCAGAGAGAAGAACCTCATGAAGTTCAACAAAGGCAAGTGTAGGGTACTGCACCTGGGGAGGAAGAAACCCAAGCACCACCATAGGTTAGGGGTGGACCTGCGGGAAAGCAGTTCCAAGGAGAAGGATCTGGGAGTCCTGGTAGACAGTAAATTATCCAGTAATGTGCCTGGGTTGCCAAGAAGCCAAATGGAATCCTGGAGTACATAAGGAAGAGTGTGACCAGTAGGCTGAGAGGGGTCATTCTACCCCACTACTCTGCCCTGGTGAGGCCAAATCTGGAATATTGCATCCAGTTCTGGGCTCCCCGAACTACTAGAGAGAGTTCAGTGGAGGGCAACAAAGATGACTGGGGGATTGTAGCATCTCCCTTATGAGGAAAGGCTGAGAGAGCTGGGACTCTTTAGCCTGGAGAAGAGAAATCTGAGGGGAGACCTTATTAATGTATACAAGTATCTAAAGGGTGGGTGCAACGAGGAGGGAGCCAGATTCCTTTCTGTACTTCCCAGTGACATAACAAGGGGCAACAGGCACAAGCTGGAACATAGGAAATTCCATTTAAATATGAGGAAAAACTTATTTATGGTGAGGATGACAGAGAACTGGAAGAGGCTGTCCAGGAAGGTTGTGGAGTCCCCTTCTCTGGAGTTATTCAAGACCCCCCTGGATGCAGTCCTGAGTAATGTGCTCTAGGGCATCCTGCTTTAGCAGGGGAGTTGGACTAGATGATTTCTGGAGGTCCCTTCCAACTCTGACAACTCCGTGATTCTGTGGATGATCCTCAAAAGAAAGAAAAACAACATGATCTTAAATTGTTTGATACTGAACTCCAGAAGAGACAGGGGCAAACCACCCACAGGGCTTCAGTGGGATGCTTAGGGCTGTTCTTCTCCAAGCAAGAAGCTTTTCTTGTGGTGAGGTGACTTGTTGCTGTTGCAGCCTAACGGAGGAGTGTGAGGAAGGAGAGAGGATGTCTGCATCCTCCTAGAGTGGCCTGGGTATAATTTTCTTATATAATACCAAATACACGTGAGAGATTAAAAGCTGTACACAGACATCTAAAAAGGGTATAAAATGGATTTGCCTCATCTTTGAAAAGATACTGCAGCTCCAGAGAAGGCTCAGAGCAAAGCAACAAGGGCGTCAAAGATATGGAACAGATTTAGCACCTTTGGTTAGGCCAGGTACAGCCATGCTCATGGTCCTTTAGTGGATTTCCCACCCTATAAAAGTCTTTGACACTACAAGATTGGGGAGATTTCACTTTGGAATGAAACTGGAGCCTATCTTTTTTTTTTCTTTTCCTCCTTCCCAGAAAATAGGAGCTCACTCATTCCAGACTAGCCACCTGCCTAGAACTGAGGAAACTCAAATGTGGTATGAAAGACTCTAGCTTATGACTTGAAGAATGTGTTTGGCTCTTAAGAGTCAGCACAGACACCCCTGCCCTAAGCTATCACGGAGCCCAAAACCAAAAAGGACCCATATGGTTGTGTTGTGAGATCTCTATACAAGTCCAGTCAGAGGAATTTTCTGACTTAAATTCTGCTTCAAACAGAAAAATCATTACAGGAGAAACATGTGCTTTCAACTGAACATGTACCAGTAACAAGGAAAACACTATAGCACATTAACTGTCCCAGGGATTAATTATCTTCATCAAGAAAATCTGATGACCAGTCTCCAAAAGTCTTCCTAACGCAATCTCCTTTGAATTAAACCTTTCCTGGAAATGGACATTTTGTAGTAGGCATGTGCAATGAAGGAGCTTCCAGTCATCTCTGGTCCAATTACCCCCTTGTTCCTATAGTAGTTGCTCCTGCCTATGCAGCTGGACCTCTGCCTTACATTAAGGGTCCTCTCTCTGCATTATACTATGAACTCACAATGTATCCAGCTTCTGGAAGGAGTGCGGCAAAGTGGCGCAAATGCCTCTTCAGTCCACTCCTCTCTTTTGCACCCATGACTTCTCTATACAGGGGTAAGATTTTACCCAGGCAAATTTCAGTTGGAGGATGCCTTTTAGCCAAGCAAATGTGACCCAGAAGGATGTCCCATTTTGCCCTTTAAAAGACTGATCTAGCTTTTCAGGATTTGCCTTTTAGCAGTGCTACCTCATTGACAAACCTTTTGGCAGCCACACACTTGTAATACTTGTGGGGGAACATTCTCCTGTGCTCTGTTCTAAAAATGTGACCATGTCAAGGGAGTTACCAAGGCTGTCCCAGTGCCAACAGAAATGAAAGCTATGTTCAGTTTCCAAATATCTGCACTGTCCTGCCTGCCACCTGGAGCAAGTGAAGAACACCACAGAGCTGAAAACATCCATCACTTTTCAGCCTTCCATTTTTAAAATGTTGCATCTGGGAAAGAAACAAATGCTGAAAATCTGGCAGAACTTGCTGCTCCGTAAAGTGGACATTTCACAAACACTTAGTTCGTTGCTTTCTTGTGCATGCACAGAAGAAGCCAAAAGAAACCCTGCTAAATTACACTTCTTTCTGCATGCTCACTATGACACCATCTGGGGATGGTCTCATAACCTAGATGGATGTGTCCTGCTCAGTGTCTCTGTGGTAAACCACACCTGGAATCTGTAAGCATAGCAGGAATGCTGTCAGCCATTCTTCATTAGCATCTGCAATAAAACTGTACTAGATCCCCAGCCTAGGATGAGAAGTCCAAATAATTCCAGATACACTTTCTAACATGTGACTACAGAAGAGGTCCTGTAACGCTTAAGTGTTGTCCCATGCATGGTCAAGACAAAATTCCACATCAATTTCTTATATTTTCTTGATACGGTATTTCAGTTCCAGTTAGTTTCTGTTGTACTTTATATGTATTATGTGCTGGGTTGTAAGGTAAAAAAATTCTCATGTTTAATAATAAAAATGGCTATACTTTAATAATAAGATACTTTGCTTGCATATGCATTTTTCCCTTGAGGGTTAACTGCCAAAGACTTAAGACAAAACCTATATGTGTTGTTTACACAGGAGAAAAGGACTTTGGGTAAGGAAAGCCTGAGTAAAGAGATCAAGCCTGGGACTTTGTAAAGGTCCTAAAGAGACATCCATGTGTTCAGTGGGATTTTTCAAAAGCAGTGACCTTTCTCACTTTCACCTATTCACTTGTGTAGGCAACTAAATAGTTCATAATGTCTTAAAAGATTAGAGGCAGAACTGGGAAAAAATTTTATTTCTAGGCTATTTTTTACTATGCATGACTGTAATAAAATTAACTTAAGGACACCATGGGTTATTTTCTATCCTTCCACTAGGAAAGCTGATTTTCAGATACTCTGCAAACGTCTACTGTGAATGGCCAGGTAGATTCATGTTTTGGCAGCTATGGGTAATACCAAGATTGCCCTCTTTCACTGTTAAAATATTATTTATGTTACTGTTTAACTCACTCACTTCCTGTTTTTACTCACCTGTTTTATTCTATTTACACCATACTTTCCCATTGCCTCCATCAGATTGTCATCAGATTACAGACTGTATTTATACCATGAATAGTTTACCACCTGTAGCCAAGAAAGAGCAAGACTCCTCCACCAAAACTTTTTCTTTTTTTTATTTTCATGGCTTACCTTATGCATTCCACTGATTCTGGTCTTGACTTTAGATCCTGGTCTTTAGCAGCCACTCCAAAATGAATGGGGAACAATCCTCCAAGAATAATGTCTCCCTTCTTCTGTGCCCGTTGGTTTGGCCCATAGGCAGCTGTGTTCCAGGTAAACAGCAAAAGAATCAAGCAGCAGTTATATAAAGTCATTGTTCCTCTTTTCACCAGGGGATTATAGGATGCAAAATTGGAAAAGGTGATGTAACGAAGCAGATGTGATAATGTCTAAGCTTCTCCTTTCCTTAATACAGCACAGAGACATGTCTGCAGGGAGATAAGCAACAAGGAGGGAGCCACAGTGCAGGTGTTTCTCCCTCTGTCTTCTCCATTGCAAAACAACAATTCATCAGTCTTTTGCTCTTCATAACTAAGGCCTTATGGCGAGCCCATCTCTGAGAACTGCAAAAGAAAGACATGAAAGGTGATCCCTGATACACACCAAGACCCCACACTGCCATGGCAGTTCTTCATTGTCCCATTAATTTCTCAGTATGCCCCCAGGGGCTCCCCCACTCAACAACATGCAAAGGACATGTTCCAACTTCAATAGCATCAGTCAGACACCCTGGTGATGCCAGCCACACCTCCTCAAACAAGTGTCATGGATTCTCTTGAATGCCTAATTCTCTACCACATATGTGAGCTGAGTGTCTTCCAACTGTCTTCCTGCCATCTTCCTACCATTCTGCATGATTCTGGTTACAGGAGACCCACTTAAATTTGTGATCAGATCTCCGTGAACAGAGCACACTGTGAGAGATTTGGATGGGTAAGTGCAGAATAAGGAAGCAACAAATGCAGCAAAAATCAAACCTTCATCTAAATAAAAGAACTATTATAATCTTTTGCTGTCAGTCCATCCTTTCCTTTCAGCTGATCATTCTTAACTCTCTAGTTTGAATTTATGCTTGCTAGAAATTAAACAAGGTCGCAAGAAGGACTTGTTTTCACATTTAGAGTGAGGACGACTTTCAGGGAAGCATTTTAAATCAAGATACTTCTCCATAATGAATCATGAAGGCTTGAAAGGTTCAGTGACCATGTCATTGCAAGCTTAGCCGTCAAGCTTTGAAGCCTGTGTCCTGGGGATGAGGAATATTGCGGCTTCTCTGTGCTCAATACATTGTCCCTGCAGCATGTCTACAGGCCTGCCAACCCAAGAACAAAATTATGGCATATGAAAATAGCTGTGGTTATGGGGTAAGAGGTAGCACAAAACAAAACAAAAAAAACCAAAACAAACAAAAAAAGGCTCTTCAGTCTATTTGGAATATGTCTAAAAGCTAGCAGTAAAAATCTGAAGTTAGTAAAATCCAGAAAAAAAGCTAGGCATATCCTGAGGCTAGGCTAATCCTGAGGACAGTTAATTTTTGAAGTAAGTCATCAAGGGTTTTCACGTGCTAAGAACCTTTTCATAAGGATGACTTAATATGCACTAAATGCACCAAGACGGATGTGACATCTACCTAAGTCAAAAGAGGAGCTACTGCAGGGAAACACTGTGATCATGGGAGTTCTCCTAGTAGTCAGCCTTAATGATTATGCTTGCTGTACGACCACCAAGCATTTGGAAATATTTCACACATTTTTGTTAAAATGAAGGTTCAGATGCAGCAGTCAGTGGGAGAAGAGAGTCAAAGCTTCCATCATTCTCATGCCTCTACTGCCAACACACTTAGACAGCTGGGCATACGCTGCACTTCTCTGTGGTGGATCCACTCTGAACTATTTTTGCTCCTCGCTTGAAGAAACATTATTTTGTTAGGAAGGGCAATCAGATCTTCAGCTAGAGATCAAAATATGTCTAGGCAAACAATTTTGTACCAGGAAATGTAGAGTCACACTGAAAGATTTTGTAGGAGCATGCCTGTTTTCATATGAAAAACCAGGTATTTCATGTTTCAGTGTCCAAGTGACTCAATCCAAAGTCAGAAACCTGGACATGAAGAATCCAGCTGCTGCTGACAATGGCAGTCAGAAAACACTTGGGGACACTCTTAAGGCAAACAGCTGGAGTTATGTCACACTGATATAACCAGGATATAATTTTGTCTATTGCTTGTGAGCACATCTTAACATCTGACTGGTACATTTCACTGACAAGCCCTCTGACAGCAAGATGACAGAACTTTAACCAGGGCCAGGACAAGCAGGTGACAGAGCAGTGCAACAAGAAAAAACCATCCCTGAGCTTTTGGGTTCACATTGGGTGGTGGCTGTTGCTTCTTCAGTGCCCAGCAGGGAAAAGGAAGGAAACACTTTGCTTTGTTTCAGGTAGGGAAAGGTCATCTTCCTTCCACCGTTAAACAGATTCATAAAAGCTACAAAAAAGCATATCAGACATGTTCTCTGTCTCTTCCTGGCTGAGGCTAAGTCTGCCATGTCCTGTGGGATGAACTACTGAAAGGCAAATAATCATTGTAGTCAGCTCCAGGCTCTTTGGCATTGTTTAATTTAAGAAAGGATATTAAGAAAAGGAAAGAGAAGAAAAGATCTGAAATTATAAACAGTATATGGCATCTTATGCGACAGGCAAGAGGTCACGGCTGACACTTGTGGCCAAAGGGAAAGAAGAGTAACCTGGAGCTTTGGCCAGTGTCCACTTTCTGAGGGGAAGGCCCCTGTCCACATCTGCCAGAGAGCAAGGGCATCTAGGGATGCTGGGATCACTGGCACAGCTGTCGTGCCAGGGTGGGAGCATTCTTGTTCAGATACTGCCAGATTTGAGGATAGTAAGAACAAAATGCTGCTAATCACATCTGGTAAGACATGTTGTGCCCAAAACAAGAGCAGGGTGGGTGTCACTCCTGGGTTGAGGAGTGACCCCAATCACCAACGTTGCCTTCCAGGAGAACAGGAAAGTGTCCTAGGAAAGGGAAACAAGAGGAAGAGGGGTGTGAATTTTCATTTCTTGGGTACTAAAACAAAAAATAAATAAAAAAATAAAGGTAAAAAAGCTGATACAGTGAGGTGAGGTCCACATAGGTGGAGCCTTGCAGATGCACTTCTGAGAGGCAAGAGGTTTGAGGCAGGGAACAGTAATTTCTGAAGAGTAGCTGCAAAGAGATGGGATGGTCTGACTACTGCTATTTAACCTAGGGCATCCTCACCCCTGCCTCCCTCTCCGATGGCCGAGAGACCTGGGGGGCTGCTCCTTCAGGGGCAGAGGTGGAGGTGGGCAGCATTGGGGTCCCCTGAGCATGGGCAGGCAGCTGTGCATAGGACTTAGCCAAGGTGGGATGGGATCAGTGATTTCCCACCTCTTGTGGGAACAGGGTGAACTCAAGACCACAGCCTGATTTATTGCTCTGTTTCTCTTTTCCTTTAATAAGACTTTCTATTACCTTCAAGGTTCTTTTCTTATGAAAAAAAGAAACCATTTTCATCATGAACAGATAGACAATGTAATTTAGTTTGCTGAGATGCTATGGAGGGGTTTGAGCTGATGCTACTGAATATTTAGGAACCATTCTTTGACACCAGACAGTACGTGGCTGGAGTATTAAATGTAGAAAAAGTAAATTCACATTCTTATTTCTCTGTTCTCCTGGTGGGCAAAGTTCAAAGATCTAAACTGGTAAAATGGGGTTAATTTTAAAATTACATTTTCAGCACTCAGTACTCCAAGATGTCATTCAAGAGCATGGCAAGGGATTAGACAATGAAAACAAAGTTGTTCATTCATGGTATAGGGCAATACATGTTATCCCCCTGAATAATTTGGAACTAGCTATTCACAAGAACAGGACACAGAACTGAACTAACACCAGAAGTGCTGTCTGTGAACAAGATAGGCTGTGCATTTATAAAACACACTCCTGAAGAAACAGGCTGAGGGATAGAAGTCCAAAGATGCACTGGCACAAAGTGATATATTAAAAAAAAAAAAAAAGCAAAACTAAATGCCCAGCTCCTCGTAAATCTCAGTGCCAAAATTTGCAACTCTCCATACTTAACTACAAACCACATCTGGGAAACCAAGTATCTCAAACTCATTTAATAGGTGACACAGGGCTCCCAGCTTCTTTCAAGTGCTCTCCATGCCTGAGGTTGAAAATACTTGAAGATACTGATTTCCTGATGAACAGTTACTAGCTTGTTACCAGTACCCCAAGCTACCATCCTCTAGTATCATATTTTGTTGTGGCAAATCTTCCTTCAGTTCTCTTTAATTAGATTAAAATTATGAGCCTCTTCCTTATTACAGGAAAGCATTACGCAGCCAAAGATTGAATTACCTGTTAAGGCATGCCCAAAGACATAAAACTTATGAAAATATAGGTGGAAATTGTACAACTAATAGAACAAATTACTGTGGTCCTGCAGTTTTCAGCTAATAAATTAGGAAGATTAAATTAAAAAGCAACTGAATTAAGAAGAAAGCTTGGAATCCATCGCTATTTTTTTGCAAGTATTTTTACATTTCAAACATTATTCTTTGATTATAAGCTCTTCAATGCAGAACACCTATTCCCTGCACATACATTCAGCAAATGCAAATCCGTAAGATTTATTTTGCAAAAAAAAATTTTAAAGTAAGCATTGTAATTTCCTTTCTTTCTTTCTTTCTTTCTTTCTTTCTTTCTTTCTTTCTTTCTTTCTTTCTTTCTTTCTTTCTTTCTTTCTTTCTTTCTTTCTTTCTTTCTTTCTTTCTTTTTTTTTTTATTTTTTTTTAATGCAGCCTATTTTTTATCTCTCTCCTCCTCTTCTGAAATGTTTTTAAATGGGTTTTTTCCACTCTATTTGGTAACTACCAGACATTTTGATTTTGAACTGTTTTGGAAGTGGAAGTAAAGTAGCAGTGATCTCACCTAAACTTCAGTGGAGGAATTTAAGGTGGTTCCAGGAACAGGGGGAGACATCAGGACACCATTGTCATGGCAGAAACAGTACCTAAGCAGGGACACAAGGTACCCAGGGTACATTAATGGGGATTTGAAAGGCTTTGCTAGTTCAACAGAAGTTTTATTTGTCAGACTAAATCATGCAGAAATGCCACAAATATTCAATAAATCTTTGTTCTTTGGGTGAAAAGAAGCTGAATGGTACACTCATGGCATGTATTACTTACAAAGCACTTCTTAAATGGTAACTAATCACAACATTAGACAGCAGCTGCTCAAGTTCATATAATAGCTGGGTTGAAAAGAATCTCAAGGGGTCATGCAGCCTGTCCCTTAGCCCAGGAAGGGCTCAGCAATAGTAATGCTGTTCCCAGCGTATTTTCTCTAAAACATGTTGAGGAAGACCTGTCAGACACCCATGGCAGCCTACTCCAATGCTCCTCTGCCCTTAACGAGGCAAATGTTTTCTCATCTCTTGGATATTTTTTGTTGCAACTTCAGCGTGTCTTCTTCTCCCATCTCTCACATGCAGTCCAGCACCTACTTCCTCATAATCACTTTATTTGGGATTTAAATTGAGCCAAACAAACAATTTTATTTCCCACCCTCCCCCTAAAGATTCTCAGATTACTCGTGGTTTTTTTCCTTTGGCCTCCCTCCAGTGTGTCTCCTCATTTAGTGAAGACCAGTGCCCAGAAATGGACATAGTGTCCTTGTGGGGCCCTTACCAGTACTGAGCAGAGCAGTAGGATTACGTTGTGTGTCTTGCAGGCTACAGCACTGTTTAAACATCTCAGCATAGCACTTGTCTTTTTTGGAACAGCATGACATTGTTAACTTATGGTCAAGCATCAGCTGAACCCAAGGTTAAGTTGAGCAAATTTATGCAAAAAGTCATGAAACCTCACAAGAAATTATCATCTTCCAAAAGCTTTTCCCTCCCATCCAGCTCAAAGGTAGAACCTGCTAAGCTTCATGTTATCAACCTGGATGCCAACAATAAACTGGCATGCTCAGGCTCAGCTGAGTCTCCTGGGCTTTAAGGACCTTTTTATGGCAGAAAGCTGCTGAAGATTCCTGATTCTGGCCATGGCAACAAGGCTGTCCCAGACCCCAGAAAATGCTGGACTCCCACACAGCCTATTCAGCATGATTGTCCCACCTCTGAGAGGCCTGGATGTCCCACTGCCAGCACAGCCTTCAGGTGAGGTTGCCCCAGAGCAGCAATATTGCATGGTGTGGAGGAGCCAAGCTGCTCATCCACCACTTGGGGCCTGTTGGGCTTGAAGCGCAAGCTTGTGAGAGCTCCAACTGCATTTCAGCAAAGTACAGTCCCAGCAGGAGACTTCCACAGAGCTTCTTGCTTTTGATAAATCACTGTTTTCTCAAAAAGTGCTGAAAGAGACAATTCTTACACATCATGCTGCCCAAAATAGGGAGATGTATGTCAGGTCAAATACCATGATGGGGAAATGGAATCTTTGCCTTGGAAAAGCTTGAAGAGTTCAGAGACAAAAGGAGTGCAGAGCAAAATTCAGATCTATAATAACGACTCTGCTTTAAAAAATTTACCCATACACTTCGTTTTGAACTAAATACAAAATGGGAATTCTAGAGCTTTTACTGAGAATGAGCCTACAAAATCATCAAGACCATCAGCACAGAATCTCCAGGACAGTATTTCAGTGCCCTGCTACTAGCATAAGGGGTGTTACCTGTTATAGATGGAATTGTGCTGGCAGAAATCAGGATGCCAATATTCCATTACACTACAGAAAATATATGTTAAAAAGAGATACATTACAGTCGCACATGGCATTAGAAAAGCTAAGAGGAGGCCAAGAATACTGCCAACAAATCAGCCATAGTACTGAAGAAGCTGCTGAAGCTCATAAATAACAAGACTTGGCCAGTTTAAATAAAGAAAGCCATATTCTTAGCACTGGGAGGAATAGCCCACAGAAGGAAAAGTAGGGCTAAGAATGTGTTTAAGTTGGCCATGAAAAACCTAAGCACTTGTCCTAGAGTAACATTCTCAATTCTCCAAGATAAACTAAACATAAAAATAAGTATAGTAAACCAGGCAATTGTATCACATCTGATTCTGCTACAGCTGATATGCCCAACATTGTTGAGTTTGTCAGTGAGTTACCATTTAATTTTTGTACCTATAACATTATTTTCACATAGCATTCCTATCATTAGTTTTTCTTTACTCCTGAGATCATACACTGGTGTCCAAATAATAAAGAGCTTACTCATGAGTGTGTTGATCCATGCTTAGCACTACAAAATACCCAAGTGGCAGAAATACGCCTGGGGTGTCACTGCTGATGTTCTGCTCAACACAGCAACTTGAGAACAAGGAAGGCTAAACTGCTAGAAGCTGATGTCTGAGCCTGTGGGGAACTGCAGATAAGGAAAAAGGAGCCAAAACTACCCAGAATGCCTTGTTTCAAGGAATCTCAAATAAATTTGGTGGTAGCAATAGCAGTCAAGAGTGAGCATCAGCTCCTGTCTCTTGCACAACCAGGTAAAAATCCTAACCTGCTCACAGGCAGCATTTACTATGTGTGGATTTAAGGTGGGATTATGAAGCCTGTGATCTCCTTCCCACTTCTGCAATGTTGGATAAAGCGCATATAATGTGTGAAGCAACGTAGCTGGGATTGCACGGCTCCATAGCAACCACCTTTCAGTCAGGACTATAACTGACTTTGGAATTCATGTAACACTTTTCAAGCAGCTCACATCAGTATCATGTTCAAAATCCCTGCTCAGTGTGATTTGGGTCCTGGGAACTGACATCCCTCTGTGGAAATAATTCTGCATTTGCTGATGGTGGGAAGCAAAACACAGAAAATGAAGTGGTAATAGAAAATACCTTAGAGACTCATTGAGTGCACTCAGAGAACACCATTAGCAGGCACAGGGATGTGTCAGCAGACACAGAGCTGGAAGTAGTTTCTGAGTAGTGAGCTTGTAGTGGAAATCTCTGTGGAAGGTGACCTATGTCTTTGGAGCCATTTCTACACAGGCATGGCTGTAAGCTAGACTGAGAAGCAGCTCTAGAGGCCTTATAGATGTGACTGGTTTTATTCCTCTGAAGGGTAACAGTTTTCTGCAATAACAGCTACAGCTTATTTGTACAAGACATATCATAAAGCTCTGAAACAAATACCAAGAGGGTAATAAGACAATTTGCAACTTCTTATCTTTCCAGTCCTGTGCCTTTTTCAGTACAAGTGCAGCAAAAGTGCATCTGTCTATATATAAAAGGGAGTACTGAGATGCATGAGGTTATCAAAGCATCCTACCAAGCAAAGCATTCTGCTGCTCCCACAGCACTCACTGGGAAATAAGAAATAACATATGACAAAGTAATTGAATTGCTTAATGAACGGATAAGAAATGCTAAGGAGCTACAGCACTGCATGGGAGCTTTGGCAGGACACAAGGCTTGGAGGGATTTCCAAGTCCTAGGGAGTTCCAGAGGCACAGCAGTCCATCTGCAGCCTTTTTTGGAAGTCACTATAAAACAACCAGTTACTGACTACTCTAATTTATGCTGAGACCTGCATCGGACCTGTGAGCATTCTCAGATTTAAAGAATATAGTTACCAGGGAATCCATCTGGTCTGTATCTTAAAGCTATCCCGTTTTGAGTTCCAGACTCCCAGATTCTCTTGCTGTCATGATATGCTAACTTGGCTGTTCCCTACCTCTCCTATTAAAAGTCTATAATTTTATAAGTTGTTTAAAGTCTGTGAAAAGATGCTTTAGATATAATACCAGCCTAAGGCTCCTCAGTAGTTTCAATTATTTTTGTCTTCATGTACACAGAACATTAGAACCCTCAAGAGTTGCAACAAAACAGGAAGTGATTTTTAAGAAACTGGCTTTCCTAACTTTCCTTAAAGAAAGCCCCACCAACTATGCTAACACCTGTGCATTCCTGTGACAGCTTTTTTACCACCCTTCCCCCCACACACACAGATTTTTGGGAAGTGACTTGAGTCTCCTGGACAGGTAGAGAAAGAAAGCCTCTGGGGTGCTCTGTAGAATGAAGCCACTACATCCTTGTGGATGGTGCATATGGCACCAGGATGTTGTTTGTAAAATTAGCTTAGACTGTTGCCTGCAGGTGAAACAGCCAGGCATTAAACCTGTGTGCCTTTCAAGGTACCTTACAGTCCTGCATATTGTAGATAGATTCCTGCATCTCAAGCAAGCCTTACCTCCTACATCTAATGCAGAAGCTTTGCCTGCGAGTGTCAACTAACTGAATTGCCCTTAATTCCTAATTTACAGGATTAATAGCTTTTCTGGGGCTGGCCTCAGAAGATACAGAAGTGTTAATGGGTGCTGTGTTCACAGCCCAGGGAATTGAAGTCCACCACTGCTCTGTAAACAACCCTGCATAGGTAACTGGGAAATTTCTCCATTGTTCCCAGCTCCTAGCCTGTCCTCTTCCCCTCTCACAAGAAACATCTCTGGAGTTGACAAGAGGGCTCAATTCCCCTAGCACAGTCTTCGTTCCTTGCTAGGCATGCGCATAAGACAATATGCTTGTGTTATGCTCTTTGCATCAGGGTATTGTTTTAAGATGCACTTCTCTACAAGCTTCAGCTCAATTCTTGAATTCCAAAAATGCCAACTAAAGAATATAATTTATGAAACTGTACTGCTGTGGTCTGTCTTGGAAAGACTAAGAAGGAAATATCCTTCCAATTTGTCTTTAATTTTTTTGTCTCTTTCTTCTGTTTAGAAAATACTAGGTTAGAAAGACTGGTCACCAGGATCAGGCCATTTTAAACTATTTTCATACCGTGCTACATTGTGAGGCAAGAAAGAATGGGGGAGCAGTGGAGGAGATGCCAAAGTAGCCAGTCATTTGTAAACAGTTAAAATTACACCATTTAGTGCAGTGTTATTCAAAAGATGTCACACTTTCTGATTGACCAGATTAAGATCTGCTGCTAGGAAGCTGAAAGGTCAGGGAACAAGAAATAACAGAATAAGAACATCAGAATATGGAAAAGCATAATTATATTTCCTTATTTTTCTGAGTTAATTAATGAACTTCTGATCATTCTTTTACAAAACAACAGGAGCAAATAAGCTCAGATCATGCCAATAAACATGAGAACAAGAATATGGGTTGTTTCAGCAAAATTCTTCTTCCCCAAACCTTCCGTGATGCATTGGTATTAGGTGCACAAGACACTAGAAAAGTCAATCTGCCTGTGAAGTGCTGCTTTTAAATAAACAGAGACAACAGATTTCTGATAACAACTTGGTATGGTTCTGTTGAAATCAACATTCTCCCAGAGCTGGCATGGGGAAGGATCCTTGACATGACACATGCTTCCTGTCTAGCATGGCAGTCTTATTCCAATAATTTTCTTTGTCTGGGACTTGGGTTCCCAACATGTAATAGTGGCCAGAAATAATTTCAGAAATGTATTGCAATTATGCTTCGTCCATGTCAACAGATGTCACACTGAGTATCAGCTGAATCAAGGCTGATTCAGGCCTTTCTCTAGCAATAAAATAAAAATACAAATTTGAGACTTGAACTTTTTTTCCAATTCAACTTTATCAAAATACTTAATTTTAATTTTTTTAAATCTCTGCATCTGAAGCAAAACACTATTTAATCAATTTTTTTTCCCCGCAGAATCCTCAGTGAACCAAACAATAAGGACAACTGTAATTCTGAGTCAATTTCAACATAAATCCAATTCAGAAAAAACACTTAAGTATACGCTCAACTTTGGTGAGACTTGACTTTTATGAAATTTAGTAGATTTTCAAAGCTTAGAATGTATTTTAGTGGTTTGCTGAATCAGAGACTAAAGGAGCCTCTGGCTGGCTGTTCCAGTCTCATTTATACTATTATCAAAACCAAACACTTTCTTTGTGTTGGGTGTTTTATTTTTTACATTAAGTCTAGCATGATTTATTAATAAAACCCCATGGATTTGTTGTGGGTTTTTTTCTATCTTACATTTCTAGTCCTCTACTGTCCCAGGAAGTATTTTTTTCCTACTTTTCCATTGCATTATTTCCTATTCTTTATGATTTTCTGACTTCAATAACCATTGTTCCTACTTTAGTTTTCTTCTCTCTCCTCCTTTCATTCTAATATCAAAACACTCT
>NW_009952564.1:6340488-6367536 GCF_000747805.2 Chaetura pelagica
CTTTCCCATTTTTATATTTCTTTTGCCTGTATATTATGTGTAACCTGCTCCTGTTAAAATGCCAGAAAAGGACAACAGGTTCAATTTAAAGGGAGTCTTGGTAAGTTCATCAGAAATGTTTGACTCTAGCAAGGACAGAAATTCTGCTAAACCCATAGAATCACTAGAAATAGACCAATGGATGGCACAGAGGAAAATCAAGAGTAGAAATGCAGGTGTGGGGAGAGGTAACTGGCACAGCAGGCACGTCCCACTCTAGTTCTACAGGGAGAGAAAGCAGCTTTTGCTGACTCTTCCTTTCAGAGCTGGCTTGTGCTAGCATGTCTCATGGGGCACAGAGAACAGGGTGGAATACAATACTGCACAACACACACTGACCCCTGAACAGCAACAGAGACCCTTATCTGCCTGTGCAATGCACTGGAAGATCAATGTGATATGCAAGGACTTGCTTATCAGTTATTATTTATATTATTCACCTAAGAAATTCTGGATGGACCTATCAGGCTGTGCTTCCCTGCTAAAGATGTCAGTAAAATTATAACAACACCAGGTAGCAGTAAAGATTAGAGGTTGTCCTGTTGGAAAGCAGCTTTGTGGCGAAAGACCTTAGAGTCCTAGTGGACAGTAAGTTATCCACAGGACAGCAATGTGCCCTTGTGGCCAAAAAGGGCCAAATGGAATCCTCAGGTGCATTAAGAAGAGTGTGTTCCGCAGGTCGAGGGAGGTTCTCCTCCCTCTCTACTCTGCCATTGTGAGGCCACACCTGGAATACCATATCAAGTTTTGGGCTTCCCAGTTCAAGACAGACAGGGATCTACTGGAGAGAGTCCAATGGAGAGACATGAGGATGATGAAGGGACTTGAATATCTCTCCTATGAAGAAAGGCTGAGAAAACTGGGGCTGTTCAGTCTTGAGAAGAGAAGGCTGAGAGTGGATCTAATTAATGTCTATAAATATCTGAGGGGAGGGTGTCAGGAGGAAGGAGCCAGTCTCTTTTCAGTGGTGCCCAGTAATAGGAAAGAAGCAATGGGTAGAAACTAGAACATAGGAAGTTCCACTTCAACATGAGGAGAAACTTCTTTACTGTGAGTGTGACAGAGCAATGGAACAGGCTGTCCACAGGTGTCTCCTTCTCTGGAGACTTCCAAAACCTGCCTGGATGTGTTCCTGTGTGGCCTGCCCTACATGGTTCTGCTCTGGCAGGGGGTTTGGACTAGGTGATCTCTAGAGGTCCCTTCCAAACCCTAAGATTCTGTGATTCTGTGATACCACAAACCCATGACATGCAGCCAGTATGGGCAAGTAGCATTATCAAAGCAGCAATGTCCAGGCATCCTATGTATATTGCTTCAGGGGTGCACCATATAATTTACAAGTTAATAGGAAGAAACTTGTCATGATTATTTGTAAAAGATGGGGAGGATAAGCATTTTTTTCAATAATCCCACTTACATTCTTTACAGGATTCATTTTGAACCCTAAAGATGCATGTTTTCTGTCCTGTAATATATGAGGATGATGGAAATTGCCATCCAGATTCAAATTAGCTGTCCACCTGGTATAACAGCCTGCTTCTAGCAGTACCCAGTGATAGCCAGTGACATCTGTGTCAGAAAAGTTGTGCTGGACAATTAAAGTATTACTGTCTTAAAAGGAACATTTCTAGTTCAATAGTTAGCAGTTGGTTAACGTCCTAAGCAATTAGCTTTGTGAAAAACAGCCCTAATTTTGTAAAAGTCAGCTCTAGAATAAGATAATAATCACCTTGACTTTTTTCAAGCTCAATTCTCTCCACAACTGAGACATGCGCATCTCTGTGAAGAAAATATATATCCCTGAGTGATATTCCCCCACTGGAAATTCCCTGTCATTCTTCCCAGATGATGCAATCACTGAAGATACCCCAATCTCACTTGTGATTTTTTTATTGCACCACTTCTGGAGGTCATCAGGAGCTCCTAAGAGTCATGAAAATAGATCTTGAGTCTTCACCTTAACTTTTTCCTGCAAATTCTGGCACTTCAACGTCTGTGAAGACGAGATTAACCAAATCAGGTAGATCTGGCACTGAAGCAGATCAGGAGCATGGTTCTTCCTGGGGAGACTGCCCAGGTAAAAAAATGTAAGAATAACTCCTCAAAGTGTTGCAGCTAGATCCAGAAGAAGATGTCAAATAATGCTCATATGTGGGCTTTTCTTTGACTGCACATATCTCAACAGCTCTATTATCACCCTTTTAAACCAGACAAAGGCTACAAATTGTATCTTTCTCACTTGCAGATTTATTTTGTTGGACAATTCAGTATTGCATCTGATTCTACTATTGTATTCTGCAAGAAGTTTCATATGATTTAACTGGTAATTAAGGTATTCTTCAGGATGAGTGAAGGCAGCAGAAGAGAGGTGTAGGTAGGGACAAGGACAGCTATTCAGCTTTTAAAATAATCTGTATTCAGAGTAAGAGACTTAATCTATTCTTTTTATTGTACAAAGCTAAAAGTCATAAAAGGGCATGTGTTAATTTCTTTTTTCAGCACACAAAAACTTCTGTGCTTAAACCAGTAGATGACAGAATCATAGAATCATCAGTTCAGTTTGGAAGGGGCTTTAAGGATCGTCTAGATCCAACACCCCCTGCATGGGCAGGGACACCTCCCACTAGTTCAGGTTGCTCAAAGCACTATCCAGGGCTCAAACACTTCCAGGGTGGGGGCATCCACAACTTGTTTAGGCAACCTGTTCCAGTGTTTCATCACACTCACACTAGTTCTTCCTAATGTCTAACCTAAATCTCCCCTCTTCCAGCTTAAAACTTACTCCTCATTCACTCACTATAAGCCCTTGCAAAAACTCCCTCCCCAGCTTTCCTGTAGCCCCTTCAGGTACTTGAAGACTGCTATAAGGTCTCCTCGGAGCCTTCTCTTCTCCAGGGTGAACAAGCCAAATTTTCTCAGCCTGTCTTCCTAGGAGAGGTGCTACAGGCCTTTGAACATCTTTGTGGCCCCTCCCTGGACTCACTCTAAGAGCTCTGTGTCCTTCCTGTGTTGGGGGCTCCAGAACTGGACACAGTACTCTAGGTGGGGTCTCATGAGAGCCAAGTAAAGGGGGAGAATCACCTGTCTTGACCTGCTGGCCACACTTCTTTTGATGCAGCCCAGGACACTGTTGACTTTCTGGGCTGCAAGCACACACTGCCAGCTCATGTTGAGCTTCTCATCGACCAACAACCCCAGGTCTTTCTCCTCAGGGCTGTTCTCAATTCATTCTCCACCCAGCCTGTATTTATGCTTGGGTTTGCCCTGACCCAGGTGCAGGACACAGAGTCACGCAGACACAGCATGGTCAGAGTTGGAAGGGATCTCTGAAGATCATCTAGTATGAAGGACCTTGCACTTGGCCTTGTTGTACTTCATGAGGTTGGCCTGGGCCCACCTCCCAAGCCTGTCAAAGTCCCTCTGAGTGCCCAGCTTTCCATCTAGTGTGCTGACCACACCACACAGCTTCATGGTGTCAGCAAACTTGCTGAGGATGCACTCAATCCCATTGTCCATGTCGCTGACAAAGATGTTAAAAACCGCCAGTGCCAGTACCAACCCCTGAGAAACACCACTCATCACTGCTTCCCACTTGGACATCAAGCTGTTGATCACTACTCTTCCAGTGTGACCATCCAGCCAATTCCTTATCAATCAACTGCTCCATCCATAGAATCCATACCTTTCTAATTTAGAGACCAGGATGTTGTGTGGGACAGTGTCAAACACTTTGCACAACTCCAGGTAGATTTTATCAGTTTCTTGTCCACAGATGCTGTGAACCCATCATAAAATGCGCCAGATTTGTCAGGCACAATTTGCCCTTAGTGAAGCCATGGTGGTTGTCACCAAGCACCTCCACATTTTCCATGTGCCTTAGCAGAATCTTCAGTAGGATCTGCTCCATGATCTTGCCTGGCATAGAAGTGAGACTGACTGGCCTGTAGTTCCCTGGGTCCTCCTTCTTTCCCTTTTTGAAAATGGGGGTTACATTTCCCCTTTTCCAGTCAGTGGGAACTTCACCAGATTGCCACGACTTCTCAAATATGATGGAAAGTGGCTGTGAAGTGCCATGAACTCAAACACTTTCACATTCTTTAGATAGTCTTGAACCTACTCTTTTCCTACCGTAGTCAGATCTTTCTTCTCCCAGTCTCTGCCTTTGCCCTCTATGGCCTAGGTTGTGTGACCAGAGCCCTTGCTGGTGAAGACTGAGGCAAAATGTCATTGAAGTACCTCAGCCTTCTCCATATCCCGGATGAAAATATCTCTATATTATCATCCCTTCTGGCAGGGCTCCTCCTTGAAATAAAACAGTAGATGCCAGGCTTGTCTTTGATAAGCCTAGTTGTTAGGCTTTGTACTCTTTTGTCTGTCTAAATGGAGTATTTCCCTCCCCCTTTGTTTTAGACACTTACAACACAATTTTTTCCAGTTCATAATTTAAGAACCATTAGTGAGAGCTACCAGAGCTTCAGAATAGGAGAGACAACCCTTTCCTCTGCATCCTTTCTGTATCCAGCACAGAGTTCCCTGCAGCTTGTGAATAGAAGCAAATAAGGAGTTCGTGTCATGGGAAGAGTTGAAGAGCACCCTTCTTTATTGCACAAGCTGGCATGGTATGAATGACGTAAAGGCCCACAGCTGGAAAGAGAGCCTGGCTGCTGGAGTATCCGTTATTCCCCAAAGGAGCAGGATCACCCAGGAGTACTACAGACCTGGAGGCAGGCTGCAGCAGGCAGGGAGCTCTTGACCAGCAAGTAAATAATGAATATCAAAACCACTAGAACATACATGAAGGCTTTCATGGTCTACATGACCCTTTTTGCCATGCCATCCAGAAATCAGAAGAGACCATGGCCATCCACTTCCTTTGTGCCTCCCCAAGAAACACAGTTGTGTTATCTGACCACAACATGGCAACCCCTTGTTAACACAGTGCTCTTTAAAATAATATTTATGAATTGACTTTCCCTCCCCTCCTTTCTGAAGGTGATCTTTCTGGAACAGAAAAACATCCAGGGTCACACTCCGGTGAGCCCCAGCCACCTCGCCTTCCTGCCAACTCTGCAGCTATACACGCTTCATCTCCGGGACGACAGTGTGACTTTTGGAGGCTCCATGCCTCATTTAGCCCTGGTAATGGCCTAATTGGGTTGGAAAAATGCAGGAGCAGGAGCGTGATAAAAAACAGCTCTGCTGTGCTTATTTAAGCAAGTGGAAAAAAAAAAATAATAGAAAAGAAGAAAAAAAATAACCCGGCCCATTTTCTACCTCAACTAGATATTTACATATCTTTGTTTATAACAGGGCATTAGGCTGACTGGTTGTGCTACTGTCAGGATTAACATTGCAAAGAAACAAATCTCAAAAAGGGGCCACACTTGGATGTGTGTTTCACTTTCAGCAATGTCTTCCATGGGAGTTGCCCTCCCCAGTCCACAGGTCTTCACTCCATCTGCACATGGTTCTTGGTAGGGGATAGAGTTAATGGGTGGTTTTGTTAGCTGTGTGGGAGGGGAAACCAGGAAAGGCAAGTGACAAGAGTCACTATTGCAGGCACAGGAACGGAAGGAGCCCATCTCCAGCTCCTGCCATTAACCAAATATCCATTTACCATTTCTTAGCCATACTTCCCCTCTCCTAGGAGGAATTTTGCTCCCTACCAAAACAAAGTGAAACCATCATGCTCTCATGACCTACTCCTGTAATTTTCCCTGGCAGCCTTAAAGCCCTCAAAGAAGGAAATGCTTCCTTTGCCTTTGGGAAATCTCAGAAAAATAACTGCAGGGAGGCTAGACAGATCATTTTAAGTTGCAAAAAGTGAGGGAGCCTCTTCACTTAGGGATCTGTTCTCTAGCAACAACATAACTGCAAGATCAGAGGATGAACTGGATTCCCCTTTACCAAAAGATAAATCCAAAGCATGCTTTAGAGTGGAAAGGACAGCCTTCCCTTCTGATGGTTCTTTTTTCATGGACTCTCTTCAACCCCAGCGAGACCTCAGGTATTTAACTGACTTAATTTTCTCCCAAGGAGCCAAATAATTCCTCAGAGTTGAAGTTACAGAAATCAGTGTGAAAGCTATACTTGCCACTGTGTAAAGGACAACCCATATCCATTTTACCTCTCTACTGTGGGGACTGATACAAAACATAGTAGCCAGAGCTTTGCCCAGTCTAGTATCACAACTTCCAATAATAGATATTTGGCTGATACAGCTTCTAGGGAACCCTGCTGTAAATCAGAACACATCTACCTGAAAGTAGATTGTAGCAAGGTGTGGGTTGGTGTCTTCTCCCAGTTAACAAACAATAGAACTAGAGGAAATGGCCTCAAGTTATGCCAGGGAAAGTTTAGATTGGATATTAGGAAAAAAAATCTTCCCTGAAATGGTTTTCAGGCACTGGAACAGGCTGACCAAGGAAGTGGTGGAGTCATAATCCCTGGAGGTATTTAAAATATGTGCAGATGTGGTGCTTAGGGACATGGTTTAGTGATGTACTTGCAGTGTTGAGTTGACAGTTGGACTTGATGATCTTGAAGATCATTTTCAACCAAAAGAATTTTATGATTCTGTTCTATGACTCAGTGGTGACATTTAAAAAATTGTATTGATTTTTTGTGCTTTTATTTACAGTACAGCTCTATAAACATTTCCACTAGCAAAACAGCAGTGGCAGCAAACAGCATGAAGCAAGAACAGGCAGCCAGTGGGAGGGAAAAAAACCTTGGGATTTTCAGGCAACCCCTTATGCTTCCTTTGGGAACTTCACTGGAATTGTTCCTAATGAGTTTTTACTCACATTTCCTGCTCACATCTTATTACAATTTCCGATGAGCATGTGCTGTACCTGTCAAGTGGCCAGTAACAAAATGCTGGTTAAGTTTCTTAGGACTCTAGTGGTAACAAAAATGTTTCCCTTTGGAAACACAAACAGCTCAGCTACAGACTTGTTTCTGAAGGACAGTAAGTTTTAAGTGCTTACCTTAACCTGGCAATTGCCTAGATGTTGGTGATGTGGTTACAGCTACAATATGCAAGCAGAATGCGTCAACCAGTAAGAGAGGACTGTTTACACAATGGAGACTTGGAGCTTTGAGCCAGACAAACTTCAAAAGTTTGCAACAATTAACAGTCCAATTGACTGGTAATGTAAAATCAAATCCAAAATGTAAACCCAAGTGTTAAGCTTATCCAATCACAGGTCAAAAATGCACTTCTAAGCACAGAAATATTTATACTAAGCCATAAACTGTCTGAGACAAAAGATTATAATAAAACATACTAAAAATTCCCTATTCACAGCCTAGAAGAAATGGGCAAGTATAAGTCAGTAACAGTTTCTAAGACACAGCAGGCAGGGAACTTTATAGGGAAGTTAATAAAATCAAGGAAGTACTAATAGTTAACAGAGATAAAGAGGCAAAAAAAGGTATTTTTAAAAATTTAGAAAAAGCTTGAGACTGGCCATGAGCCCATTGCTAGATGCGGGTGATAAAACTGTAAATGGCAATCTAAAAAAGGCGGAAATATGCAATAAACATTTTGTCCTTTGCACATTGTTTTGTCCTTGGAATGAAGCTGGAGAATGTATCATCCCATATTACGTCAGCACAACAAAATTCACTGTAGGTAATAAAAGGAGATGTGAGATGAGATCTGCTAAAATTAAATGTTTTCAAATCAACAGGCCTGGAGTCTTACATAAACTCAAGGAGGAGTTCTCCGAATCACTAGTGTTGATACTGAACAACTCATGGAAAACTGAAAATTCCAAAGGGTCAGAGAACTGCAAGTGTATCTAGTTATTAAACAATTACTAAAGAAGGAAGGCCCAGGAAATTATAGGCACCATACCCTGGTATCCATTTGGAAACAGTAGTGAAATTAGTTAAATCAGCACTCTTTCTAAAAATAAATAATCCTGTCAACCCCCTCCTAGTTCCTTTTATGAGTAGCTGACTTGATAAAGGCAACTGTATAGAGCACAACATTGCAACATGGACTTCTCTGAAGCATATGACAATTGCAATTAATAGAGATTCAATAGCAGTTTATGGAGAGATCACAAAAGTTTTGATAAAGGGATGACATGATTTCTGAAGACATCACTCAGAGATAAACCTTATTCTGAACTTCTTTAGCATTTTTAATTAGTCCTATAGATACTGAAATGAAACTGTTAAAAACTGAGAAGAGCAAAAAAGCTAGCAGTGAAGAAGATAGTTTGTAAATATAAACAATCATTAATGTTGGAATATGCAAAACTACAACTCTACCCTGGGGACCAGTAGTTTCCTGTGTTGTGCTCAACACACTAATCTTTCTCATAGCTGTGCATTGAGATGGACTTTCTAACCAAATCTCATGTTTCAAGGTTTCTGTTGACAGCTTACAGGAGGGAAAGGACAGGTTGTTTTTCTGGTGCCCAGTTTACCCAAATACTCTAGGATGTTTGAAGGAAGACAAAGCTTCACTGATTGGCAGCAGCTCAATTGGGACCCTGGAAAATTGCACCAGTGTCCTTCTAGGACACAAAGGATTTTTTTTTTAATTATTTTTTTTTTTTTTTTCTGAAGTGTGTGTGTTGGTCTATCTTGCTCCCATGCTGAGGGTCAAATTTAAAGTCAGATATGGAATTAGGAAGGAATTTTCCATCCCACAAAGACTGGCGAGAATCCCAAGTGCAGCTAACTCACTGTTTCTTTTCTTACCTCCCTAGACTTGCACAGGGAGATGCAAATAACAAACTTAAACCCAGAGATTTGATAGATTTACAAGATCTGAATAATTTAAAAAAAAAAAAAAGCATTTCTTCAGGAAGTGCAATCACTGCATGACTCAAAGACTCTTGTTTCTTCTGAGTAAATGGGGGCAACACACTCATAGTATTTCAGTAAAGGAAGGGTATATGTGATGTTGTAGGTCTCATTATAGTTTTACTGCAAGACCTTCAGGGTACAACACAAACTTCATGCTTCTTTTATTAAAGCCAACATGTATACAGAGTGTGCTATGGACATGTCACTCACAAAATGAGAACAATGTGACACTGAATTCTGCTGTAGATTTTGGCAGAACAATTCCTCAGTTTCGGTTGTGGAGGAATTAGCTCACTTCTCAGCAGAGCCGTCATGTTACGGCTCTTTAGGCAGCCCTCTTAGAGTAGCTAAAAAAATTACCGGAAAAAAAGCTTAAAAAGTTGCCACTGGTTATAACTGCTGTAACTACTTTTGGTGTTGACATATCAACTTACTGACAAGGGAAGTGTTTCCTATAGTGTCAGCACAGTAAGAAGTTGAAGTCTAGGTCACATGTACACTTGTCTCAAGCATAAACAAAAAACCCTGATAAGTTCCTGATTCAGAGCCCTTTTCCTGTGGGTGCTACTGTAGTGAAGCAGAACAAGTCTGGCTTGATGCTTAGATAGCAGGCTAAACCTGCAGTGTTAGCAGTGGTGTGATACTTTGTTTGGACTTACAAACTGAAAAGAGCAAAGACAAAGCTTCAAAAGGAGAATAAATATAGAGGAGCAAAAGGTCATTTCATTGATAATTTCCTTTTATGAGAGCTACCCACACTTGCAACAGCAAGTGTAAACGCTGCACCTGAAAATTCGTTCTCAAACCCTCCTGAGGCTTCTCACAAAAGCAATGTCCTATTTCCTTCTCCTTTGCATAACCTTGCTAAATCCAAGTCTGCCGGGTTTGTAGCCAGATAAAAGAGCATACATGTTACAAAGTGAAAGGAAATACTCTTAAAATTAATCTATCAGTGGAAAACATGGTCATAATATAACCTTTCCCACTTCTGAAAAGACATACCTAAGGTGCATCACAGAAATGCACTTGAGAAAATTTGGATTTCTGTAAACTAGAAAACTCTTTGAAAGTACCAGACAGTGAAAAAGTACCATCATAACAAGACAACAAACATTTAGAAAGTGACCTGGAGCAGCAAATTTTAATCAAATTGTTCAAGCTAGTTTTTTTGCTTGTTTGTTTTACTCGATTATGTCTGATAACATTATTCAAGACAATTGCTTAAGACTCAGCACAATCACCTTTTCAAATTATAAAATGTCACGGCAGACGGCTCTGAAATCTTCAGAAAACAGCATATGATTGCTATTTGCAAAGCTGAAGGAAGCCATTTCAAACAAAACAAAGCAACCCCCTATTCCTCTTTCTCCAAGAAGCAAGGAGAGCACAAAACTAACACTTTGTAACCTCTTTTTGAGCTCAACCCATTAGCAACAAAAACATGGCTAAGAAAACAGTAGTAGGAGCTACTCCAGTAAACAACTACATCAGTAAGATTTTGAGAGGTCACTGTACATGCCTTATTTCTTGCCAGCTTAATTTCTGCTCAGTCATTTACTTCTTATGCAATGTTGAATGCAACAAAAGAAATCTCTGCTTCCCTAGACAGTAAATAGATAACAATTAGCTTTGACCTCTTATGTGGAGAATGGAGGATATTCACACTGAATCATTGTTCCTTAGCAAAATAAAAGAACAGAATACTATTATATAAAATTATGATAATGATACAGCATACTACCCTCATATATTCTCTCCAAGGATTCAAGACTTCCTAACAAACATTAAATTAAGCCTTTTCACCACGCTCTTGGAAGATAAATAGTTCTTCACTACAATCTTCAAGTGGAAAAATGTAATGAACATCTAATGCTTATACACATAATTAAAAAAAAAAAAAAAAAAAGGTTTCATGACTTTATTTGTAAATGTTTATTTAATTTCCCAAAAGTGAAATTGGGAGAAGTATACTATTTCATGCCAGCCTCTCTCCACCCCTTCAGCTCTTTGAAGCCTTAAAACATTGAGCCTGTAAATTCAATTGCTGTGTCTGGAGGCTCAGCACTAATAGCTCTGTCTGGAACATCAGTATCAAGGGACAGTAAGTGTCTTCAGAGTTTAGAGGAAGTCAGCAAAGGGCTTTCCTGAGAGACAGAAAATCTTTCTACCATTTATTTTAGACAGAGATCAGTAAGAAGGGAATATTACAAATATTACAAAAATATGTTGTTTTGATTATCAGCATCCCAGTAAGAGCACCCAAATTTATGTACAGACACAGAAAAAAAATAAAATTGATCCACACCTCTGTGTAACTTGCTTAGCTTCTCTCTCCATCAGAAATGATTGCTGATCATTTCAGAACAAGATACACTGAGCTGGGATAATTAACCTCCCACCTCATATCCCACCTTCATCTCCAATAGTTATAAGTTGTTTAAGCCATAAGGCAAAAGGACTTTGTATTTCTACCAATGTCATTGTTAGCAATTAATATTCTTACCGTTACAACTATTCATCATTACTTTCTTAAAAAATCATTTTCACAAGCCTGCTATATTCTTAGCCAATACATTTTCTCTGGTGCTTAAATTTTCCACTGACTGGCATACACATATCCAGGGTGTTTTTAAAAACCCACACTGATTTTCTCTCTATCCTGACTGAAAGACAGAGTTGGGCAAATGTTCCCAATTATACTACTGTGCACATGTTAAGACCATAACATAAATGCAGCAACCCAAGTTCAACTGTTCCTTTTCCTTTTTTGAAGGTGAGCCCTTTTTAACTTAATTGCCCTTACCATGTGTGTTTGCCATCATATCTTCTATCAAGGACTATGAATCTGACTGCTCTTATTTATATATTTGAAGGATTAATACTTCTGAATTTATAAACATATGTTTATATTTAGGTGTTTCATGTGTTTATGTATTTAGAATCACACAAACTCAGCAGTGAGTCTTTGCCTGTCAGTCTGCTGTTCTTGGATTTGGCCTTGCTAGTAAAACTGTCCTCTGGGATCTAAGCTTATTAAATAAAGTTTGCATCACGTCAGCCCAGTACAAATGTGCAAAGTAGACTTTACCTGCAGTTTTTAAAAAAACACAAGATTTAGGGGGGAAAAAAGATGATGTCTCATTTGCAAGGGCATGGGTTCCCAACTAGTATGGTTACACAGGTCCACTACCTTAATAAGTTCAGGCCTTAAGACAGGTATCTGTTTAAGTATCATTTACTGTTAGAGCAGCTGACACATGTTGAAATGGATCAATCATTGTAGTTAGTTCAGCTTTCACTAAGACAGGATGTCTTATATAGACCAATAAATATACAGAGACATCTATAAAATTAGACCTATTTTGGATATACCTGCAGCAAAAGACAGTACTGAATAAAGACAGCTACAATGATAGGTAACAATAGGAAATGAAGAAATTAACAACTGAAACAGAATGGAAGAGTCGGTGAGTGAGAACATATTGGACTACAGTGGAATCAAAGAAATAGTAATTTTCCATTTCAAGCCACACTCCAAACTCAGGTCCTCAATCTTGGGAACTGAAGCCCAGTAAGGGCTAGGTGATTAGGGACACTGGAAAAGCCCAACAGGCTACTAACCAAAGATGTAGGTATCAAGTCTAAAAATCTGACTCCTGAGAACCTAGGTTGTACTGAAAAGCAGCAGGAGTTTGACTCACACCTACCCAAGAGGCATTTGTTTACCATGTAGGTGTCATTCTGAGTTTTGAAGCTACAAATCAGCCATCCCTATAACAAAGCTATGTCAAGAAAAGTTCCTCCATGTAGTGAATGCTGCCAAAACTCAGGCTATTTTTCCCATTCCACATCAGAGTAATTACAAAACCTTTCCCACTTTTAAGCCAGAAATGTCAGAAACATTGCTCAGGACCAACTCCATCCTGGGCTGTATCAAAAGAAGTGTGGCTAGCAGATCAAGAGAGGTGATTCTGTCCCTCTACTCTGCCCTGGCGAGACTTCACCTAGAATCCTGTGTCCAGCTCTGGTGCCCCCACCACAAGAAAGATGTGGACCTGTTGGAGCATGTCCAGAGAAGGGCCATGAAAATGATCCGAGGGCTGGAGCACCTCTCCTGTGAAGACAGGCTGAGGAATTGGGGTTGTTCAGTCTGAAAAAGAGAAGAATCCAGAGGGACCTCGTAGTGGCCTTCCAGTACCTAAAGGGGGCCTACAGGAAAGCTGGGGAGGGTCTTTTCACAGGGCCTTGCAGTGAGAGGATGAGGGGTAATGGTTTTAAGCTGAAAGAAGAGAGATTTAGGTTACATATGAGAAATAAATTCTTCAGTGTAAGGGTGGTGAGACACTGGAACAGGCTGCCCAGAGATGATGTGGGGGCTCCATTCCTGGAGGTGCTCAAGGGCAGGTTGGATGGGGCTCTGAGCAGCCTGTTCTAGTGGAAGGTGTCCCTGCCCATGCAGGGGAATTGGAACTCGAAGATCTTTAAGGTCCTTTCCAACTCCAAAAATTCTGTGATTCTGTTGACCACCAGTGCCAGTGGTGAGGTGGGCACTTGTCTGCAACATACAACTTCTGGAGTCTGACCATGCGTACTTGGCCCCATCTGGGCTAAAAAAGATAAAGTAGGCCATCCTACATATCAAGTGGTACATACCTATATGATAGGTTAGAGTAATTCAATAATTAAGTGGATCTTCCTCTTCTTGACCTAAAATTGTATTGTGTATTTGAAAACAGACTTTTCCCAATACCACCTCTATATGCTTATATGATTTGATGTAAATATTTTCACTTTATCTGCCAAACCCTACCCTTCTTTCTCCTTCCTTCACGCAAAACATCCCCAGCTTTCCTCTTCCACAGAACCACAAGAACCAGCTGTTTTGTGTGTGAACACACTCACACAAGCTGGCCTACTGCTCAGACCCCCAGCTTAGGTCTCAGAAACAGGGCTTTTACCTTAGGCTGAAGAACACATCTCTCACCTGCAGAGCTCAAACATCCTCTGCCACTGGTCAGACCACACAGCAAAAGGACTGAATCAAATTTACCAACATGGGAAAGGCATGACAACTGGAAACTCAGAGGTAGTGTGAGAAAAACGCACAATACCAGAAGTTAGGAGGTGGATCAAAAGAGGACACAGCTAGAATTTCAGGGGAGAGGAGGAGTGACCCAGCCCCTTCTCTTATCATCTTACTCCATGTTAATCTACATGGCTCTCCATTTACCTGATTTCTTCAAATCTTTTTTTTAGGTCTTAAATTTACTCTGTAGGAAATCTGTAATTCAGAATTAAGAATCTGACAGGCAGTTAGCCAGACAAAATTGTTGCTTTGCTCACCAAAGAGCATAAACTCACCAATGACTTGACAAGCCTGACCTGAACTTACTTTTGAAAACAGGGTTCAAATTCTGCTATGAGATTAAGTTTTGCAGACAAGATCAAACTAATGTGTTAATTTGATTATTATATGTGCAAATATTTTAAACTGGTTTTGTTATGTTTTTTTTCTAAATATTAGGTAACTACAACATTCATAATACCTGAAATGCTCAAAGGGCATGCAGGGACAAAGTGTGAACCTTTGTTCAAACTCTATTTTGTGAGTGCAGAAGAGTTGTTCAGACAAGTAACATTTGAGAAAGTTTCTTTCTCTTGATATCATGTGACCTTAAAAGGATCCAATAGATGTGTATGTGCTTTATAATTTCTAAACTAATAATTTCAGACTATGGAATAGCAAACAATACATGAAGAACTGCAAAGGAAATTCATTCCTGAAACAAATTTCTGAATAAATATTAAAATCTGTGTAAAGATAATTAAAATTTCAGAATCAGATATAAATTTTACCTATATATATTCAATTAATAATTATCTGATGACCTATGCATGATTAAATCATCGTCTAATCAGAGAGTAGTGGCTTTTCCTCCAGTCACAGCTGAACCCGAATTATTATTTTGATACTTTGTTTAAATGAGCTGAAATAACTTCAGTCATGGGAGCACGTGAACTAGAATTGAGCTGAAGAATTAACTAGCTCAGCTCCACAATGTAAGCTCAAACATGTACTGCTCTATTAATCCATTTTTCCATTTTTTGTCTCCGTATAGAATGCATGAGAATGACCTTCTGAATTTTCAACTGGCTGAGATTTGCATTATAACACAATCTTTACTTACACAGTTATGCAGTATTCCTAGAATAATACCGTGTCAGGCAGCTGTTACTGTAATTTTATATGTATCAATGTAGAGTCCTGGAACATGCAAAGTATTTCTGAAGAAATTATCCAAAAAGACAGTATACATAGGATAGTTCATTTAACAATCAGCAGAAGAACCACAAGATCTTTCTGTTTCTTCAGGCATTTACAAAAAACAGAGGTATAGTGAGAAAGAGTTGGGATAAGGGTTGCAATTTGATACAGGTATGGATTTTGTTCAGGGTGAGGACATGTGTATATTTTTATGTGTAATTATTACTCTAAACCATTTAAGTTGCACTGTAAACAGGCACTATGTTAAATAGGTATCAGGACTGCACTTGGCTTCACAAACCAAATAAGCAATGGAAGGGGGGTTTATTTTTTGACTCTTAAAAGATTTACGCAATCCACGCAAATAAAGATTTTATTACTTTGTTAATAAAAAATTAAGACAGCAAAAAGCAATTAATCTAGGCATCTGTTACAACCCATAGCTTAAACATTTAACTGGAAAGGGACTATGTGCTGCAGCAAGCAATTACACATAAGTAAATCACAGAACCACAGAATCATCACAGTTGGAAGAAAAGACCTCTAAGATCACCAAGTCCAACTGTTCACCCAGAGTGGGGTGTGAGAAAAATAAAGCCACAACCACACACCCCACCAAATCACCAACAACGCACAACCCAACAAAACCCCACCATGCCCACTAGAACATGCCCTGAAGTGCCACATCTACATGTTTCTTGAATAACTCCACAGATGGTGACTCCACTATCTCCCTGGGCAGCCTGTGGTTCCAACAGGGTTTTCAATAACTGAAGATGGCTGGGAGAAGGTGAATTTTTAATCCCCAAAGGTATTTTCCCCAGGTAAAGGAAACACTAAGGGAGCTGACAGGTACTGAGGAAATAAGTCTCTGAATTTTAGAAACATCTCAATTTGAAAACTCTACTCCATGGCCTTATTGGATGAAACAATGTCACAAAATCAACATGAGATCACTTAGATTTCAACTGGACAAAGTATATAGGCAATGCAGACAGATCCTATACGTCACTGTGTTCATCTTCAACTTTCACTATGCCACAGTACCAAGAGAAGATAGGAGCTATAACTTATCTAACCCTGATTCCAGGTGTATTAGTGAAACTGTGCTCCCTTAATTAAGACTGATATATCTCATAAACCCATTCCCCAATAGGATGTGAACTCTTGCTCACCTACAATACTTCATTTAGGAGGAAATGTGCATTGTTAGGTACACACAACTGCTGCACAACTACAATACATGCTTAACTAAGAATTATGACCTCTTTTTCCTTCCCAGTTACTGTTTCTGTAATGTTCACTCAATAATTTTTGTGTTTGCTTTGCTTCTGAATAAGGTTGCATAACATTACTCTAAGTATCATAGAGCTACATTAGCTGGCAATTATAGACCAAAGTCAGAGAAAAATCTTCAAAAGAAAAAAAAGAAAATTAAGAGGAAAAAAAAAGCTAGTGAGAAACAAAATAACTTAGGCTTTTAAATGTTTTATATGCTCACCAAAAATTCAACCTTTTCATCTTTGGGCCTGGAAATCAGATCATTTTCCAACTGGAATGCAATTTGCTGTCTAAACCCATATTTAGATCAATAACATTCAGTATAATAGGAATGTAAGTACCCAACAATGGAAATCTGAACCTGAAAATTATAGTTATGTATTTCTTCTACTTTGATAATCCTTGATACAAAATGGGAAACCATTATGCTGTAATTAGGCATTTTTTTAAAGCTCTTTTAGATCTTTGGATGAAAGACAGTATCCGGATGCCAAGCTGTTGTCAACTGTTTTTATTGTCTGGAATGTGTATGTTCAAATCCTGGCTCAATCAAACCAACTTTCTAATTTCTGAGACAGCTATTTCAATGTGATGTGATTTACTACAAGCAGATCTTTCAAACAAGGCCATATAATGTAGGGCTGTTTCAAAAAGTGACTATAAAATCAAATTCTTAATACTCCACGTGTTGCGTGCATATATATTCTTTAATATTTACAAGATGCTATTGTTTTTAATGCTTATGCCTCCAAACGTACCTGTGAGTTTGCAAGTTGCTAACAGCAACAATAAAAGTAATCGGAAAAAACTGTGCCCTCAGTCTCACCTACACTCTTCTGTATTGCACTGTTGGTTAGCACACCTGTCAACAATTCTCAGCTACAAGACAGTAATTCTCTAGGCAATGCACACAAAGAGAGAGGACACAAATTGTTGTGTCAGGTCTGCTGTTTTTGCAATGTTAAGAGAAACTAGAGTGCTCTGGCTTTAGTCTTTAGAAACTGCAGCTATCACCTTGATAAATATGGCAGCAGATGTATTGAATAAGAAAATGGGACTACTACAAATGACCTCCCAGAGTAAGGATTCACTTTAAAAATTACAGACAGTAACAATATCGTGGCATTGCTTATAGGAAAGATAGTTTGGAAGAACAGAAAATTTTCAGGAAAAATCAGCTATTTCAGAATAAATTATTGAAATTATTGAAATTATTTTCATATAGTAGCAATACACAATCTGTTCCTCAATAATCATCTTTGTCGTTAGTCTCTTCTTGCAGGATGTCCTTCAGAGCACAGTATATCAATATCCAGACTATGGATGTGCGTATTTTGTCTTTGGATCTTTGGCATCACCAACGTAAATGTTCTTAAAAATATCATGAAATGCAGCTACCACCACTAGTAGTACCCTCTAGAATCATGGAAATTAAGTGCCATGCCTCAGCATCACTGACAGGCAGTAAAAAAGCAGCATGTTGATGCACAAAGCAAGGAATAGTTTATTAAAGGGCAAAGAAGCCACACGTTATATAGGAAAAGTACCTCATCTTCAAGTAACAAATGGCAAGAAGTACTCAGCCTTGAGGTCCCTTGTTTCACCTTGTTGACCCTGTTCACTCCTACAGCCACACAAGGGACCAAGTTCTTCCCACATTTCACTTAGACAGGTCTTCAAGAGAGGAGACGATGCTGTGCCAGCCTCAACTCCTACCCCACCACTACCTCTTTTCAAGTCTCCACACCCTCTCACTACTGCTGGTTTCAGTGCTGCCACTGTAGCACCCCTCATCGCGCTGCGCTGCCAGCTACTTTGTCCAGTGCTGATGATAAAACATCAGACATGTTCTGCTTCAGTTAGGCAATTACAGTTTGACAAGTACTGGAAAATGGCTAGATCTAGGCCCTACCTGAACCTTCAGCTCTATCACTGCACACAAGAAGTCCAACAACATGGAAAACCACTGCACTTCTCGACATATTGTCCACCTGTGACGCTGACCAGTACATATGGATATTTCTGGATGTAGCAGATTCCTTTGCATTAAGAGTGCCTTGTGTCTAATTTTTGTTGCTCTTCACAGAATCACAGAATCAATCTGGCTGGAAAAGACCTTTAAGATCTTGGAGACCAACTAGTAACCTAACTCTACTCAAGTCCATGTTCCTAAGCACCACATCTACACATCTTTTAAATACCTCCAGGGATGGTGACTCAACCACCTCCCTGGGCAGCCTGTTCCAGTGCTTAATAAGCCTTCCAGTGAAGACATTTCTTCTAATATCCAGTCTGAACCTTCCCTGGTGCAACTTGAGGCCATTTCCTCTCATCCTATCACTTGTTACTAGGGAGAAGAAACCAACCTCCACCTCTACAACCTCCTTCCATGTAGTTGTAGACAGCAATAAGGCCTCCGCTCAGCCTCCTTTTCTCCAGGCTAAACAACCCCAGTTTCCTCAGCCACTCCTCTTAAGACTTGTTCTTCAGACCCTTCACCAGCTTCCCTTCTCTGGAACTTCTCCAACACCTTGATGACCTTCTTGTAGTGGGGGGCCCAAAACAATACAATATTTGAGGTGCAGCCTCACCAATGCCAAGTAAAAGGAGCATAATCCCATGAGGCAGATCAACACTCTCTCCCAGCTTAGTGTCATCTGCAAACTTACTGAGGGTGCACTTGATCCCCTTGTCCAAATCACTGATGAAGATATTAAAGAGAACTGGCCTCAACACTGAGCCCTGGGGAACACTGCTTGTCACCAGCCACCAGCTGGATTTCCCTCCATTTATCACAACTCCAGCCAGTTTCCTTCA
Organism: Chaetura pelagica; assembly: GCF_000747805.2. Classification (NCBI taxonomy): domain Eukaryota; kingdom Metazoa; phylum Chordata; class Aves; order Apodiformes; family Apodidae; genus Chaetura; species Chaetura pelagica. The sequence continues at coordinate 6,359,717 of NW_009952564.1, forward strand.
TAAAATACTTCACTGAAAACTGAAAACTGCCTCAACTGAAAACTGAAATAAATTCTATGAAAGCAATAAAAATAACTACAACAAAACAACTCACCAAAACTTAATCTGCTTAATTCTGGTTATTTCAAATATATGGAGATAGATCCTGCCTGTGTGACATTCCAGCGACAAGAGTTACTGATGTCTCGACTGTCAGAGCACAAACTGAGCAAGAATGTATCTATGCCTTTGATGATCATGGACCACGTGGTTTCATTTGAACCCCAGTTTTCAATTAAAACAAACCACTTTCAGCTCTTACAGTAGTGAATTAAATGCCAATGCTTAAGTAGAGTGAAACAAATACAGTAACTGTTGCAGACACTCCAGAAGAGGAAGAGGTTGCAGTTATTATACTGAGGAACTAAAGCTCAGGTCCTCAAAGTTTCTTGAGATATTCATGACTCACTTTAGGGACAGAGATTTTTCCACTCTCAAAAGTGTTACCCAGCTGCTGGCTGATGCTTAAGCCTGGAGGGTGAAGATCTCATTTCTGTAAGCCAACACATAGACACTGCCTCCTGCATTACTTCATAGAAAGACACTGCTCAGAGCTCTCAACTGAAAGCTCCCAGGCAGAATATTCAAAGTACATGCTCTGATCTAACTGAGGAGGAAGGGTAAAGGCTCCTCCTTAAGACTAAAGCAGAGCTTTCTGATTGACAGCTGCTTTCAAAGGCTTAGGTATGCAATTGCCCATGAAAATGGACATGACACACCAGAGACCATTAACTGTGCAAACACCACTTGCTGAGAAATGGAAGCAGCAGTAATTGTACCTTAGCTAGCTGCTATAATTACTCAACCTAAAACTATACAGGGAGATGAAGCATTATTTACTATCAGTATGTTTTTTTAAAGACAGAAGTCTAAATCATATTAAGAATTAATGCTTATAAATTCATATATACATTCACACACCATTGTTGATATTAATGTTTGCATCCTCATTGCAATGTTTTAGACAAGGGTATCACATAGAGTAACAGATTTAAAGAACATTGTGTGCAATAGGTGGAACCTATTTCTTTTGTTTAGAATTCCAACTTTTATGCCCAGTTTGTAATTCACTAACTGCATTCAGCCCCTTCAATCTCTAATACATAAACGAGGAGAATTACAGTTGCCTCCCTAAGGTAAGATAAGGACTATAGGCAGGTTCCCTGCAATAATAAATACAGGCAGCGGAAGATTTAGGATTACAGCTCAGTTTATAAATCTGTGCATTTTCTCTAGATGGAAGGCTGCTGAAAGGAGGAAACTCATCAGCAGGTTTGACATTTTATCATTTATGCAAGAATATGACAATCTTGCAAAATATATGGCTATGCAGAGGACATCAAGTATCTGTGGGACTTAAATGTGGCATAGATCAGTTGTCCTTTGAGCTGACTGTTGTCTTTCCAATACAAAGTCTCCTAGAAGGAATTACCTCCACAATTCAAAATACTTTTTAAAACACTTGTGTAGAAAAAAAAAAAAAATCGCATCTGAACAGCTATTAGACTGCCTGGTGTAGAGTATACTGCTTGGTGTGGACTGAGTACAGATTAGTTAAATTCCTTCTCAAAGGCTAAATGAAAAACATGGTCTAAAATGTAAAAACAGAAAGAGATATGGAAACTGGTTTGCTTCTGCAGGGCTTGGACAGCTGGCTTGCTCAGGGTTAGTCAAAGTTCCAATTATATGTTCTCTAGGTTCTAACAAGTACCAATTATATGTTCAAAATATTTAAAAACACATACAGCTAAGCAGGTGATCTTGAAAGCAGCTATCACAGCAGCCTAAGTGTGGTACATGTGGACCTAATCAGTCAGGGCTTCCCACAACAGGTGCCAAATAACTGAGCAGAAATGTGCACTGTGTGTGCCAAAGACAGTGAAGAGGTGAAAAGAGGGGGGAATAAGAAGGCAACAAACATCAACTGCTTAGGTACTGCTCTAGACATTTAAGGCTGCCTACACTGTACCCTGCTAGAATATCAGAGATAAATGTACCAGTGTGCCAGACCTGACACAGGAACTATGGAAGATCCTTGCCCTTCTAGGGTACAGCTGCTGTGACTTAGGCAGCGTAGTGCGGTGCACCTGAAATGTCACTCACGGGGTATTTTTAAAAATACCTGGGAAGACAAAAGGGTACCCAAAAAAACCCAACCATCTGCAAGCTCTAGATCAGCTCAGGCTTGTCAAAAAAAAAAATTAAGTAGAAGACTGGGCAAATAACCCATCTGCTACCTCAGTCCCTAATCTGTACTTAACTGATGAACCCCATCATCACCAGATCTTAACTTCCCTTTCTGCCTTGCCTCTGTGGAGAGTTTTGTGCAATGGACCATGTGTACACAGCCATAAGTGGATGCTCCTGAGGAGCTCCTGAGTTTTCTGAACATTTTGTCATGAACAGCCAGTGTAAGAGACACAGATCTTTTGCACATTCACTGAAACAGTCAGTCTGCTCCTGTCCCCATTCCCTCCTGATACTTACAATTGGTACTAGAGGAACCAGGAGTAATGGAGCTGGAGGAAGTCTCCCCATAATACTACATTTCTCCAACAGCTCTTCAACAGTGCTTGTTTAGCATAGGCCATTCTCAAACAGAGAAACTTCACAAGCAAATGCTTACTTAATTGATGGTTCTAGGCCATTGGTGAGCCAGAGGGCAGAAGAACAGGAATCTTCTTTTTCAAGAAGATCAAGGTTTCAAAGTAAAAAAGAATGCACAGAGAACAGAAAGCAGAAAATACAGGTTAGATGGTACCTCCTGGACAACAGGACTACATCTGTTAAGCTCTGTCTTGAAGAGGAGATGTCAGGAAAAGGAAACACGAAAGGTCTTTCAGCTCCTTAACCTGAACAGTTGCCTCTGTTGAAGAGGCAACTTAAACACTTTATGGAAGGGACCAGCTCTTTTTCTACCTGGAGAGCATACTGTAGACCACTGGTTTATGAGATAAAGGAATTTATGAAACCCCTTTAAAGGGGCTTGTAGTGAGAGCACAAGGGGTAATGGATTAAAACTGGGAAAGGATAGATTTTGGTTAGACATTAGGAGGAAATTCTTCAGTGTGAGGGTGGTGAGACAGTGGAGCAGGTTGTCCAGGTAAGCTGTGGATGTTCACTCCCTGGAAGTGGTCAAGGCCAGGTTGGATGGGGCTCTGAGCAACCTGATCAGGGAGGTGTCCCTGCCCAAGCAGAGAGGTTGGATCTAGATGATCTTTAAGGTCCCTTCCAACCCAAACCATTCTGTGATCTACGATTCCATGTACTCCTGGGTGGAGACAAGTAAGGGTAACAGCAACAAGTAAGCAGTCCCTACTGTGTGCAAAACCCAGCATATAGCTCTGAGCAATGTCTCAGCACTGGAAGGACTTGATGTCTGCAGGCAGAAGGCAGGTAGAGCTTCTTACAGCAGAGATGATTTATAGTGACATCTTAATCTTAGACTTTGCTTTGGGTTGTTCCTAAATGTTCTGTTCATAAGATGTATGTAAAGGAACCCAAAGCCACTGCTTTCCCAATGTCTGAACTCAAGATATCAAGTGTAAAAGTATAGCAGAGGCACAACAGGCAACAGAAGCATCAGATGTTGGACACTTCCAAGTTAAAGTGAGCTTTCTATAGATGAACAGACCTATATGTTGATTATTCATTATAAACACCTGAAAAAAAAACCCCTGAAATCAACTGCTCTAAGTTTTATCAATTCTTGTATCTTTATTTTCCTGTAAGAAGTTGGTACATCTCTTATCTATTTTTTAAAGCTCACATATTGTTATTTTCAAGTAGTAAGTGTAAGTAGCAAAATTTGCTAAACTGATCACATAACTTAAGAAAGTGTTTTAGAGAATGTATTGTTACTCAATAGAGGTCACTTACTGTGTTCCTAACTTACTAAGCTGAAATAACTGGGTTTAGATGCTGAATAGTCATCAAAGTCTCAAAAATTGTGTATTTGTGTGAACTATTACATAAATGAAATGTATTAAGGAATTCCTGTAGACAGTATCTTACCCCTGAGTTAATTTTTTAAAATAGATGCCAACAGTTCAGCTGCAATGAACATAGTATTCAGGTAACTTACTGTTTTGGTTGTGAGATGACAGACTGGTTTTTATAATTTATCAAGGACCATCAGTGCACCTTTCTGGTTGACTCACGGCTCTGTGCACATTTTTTGAAAGGTCTGAATTCCATTTAATGACTATGGCTGCATCATAAATGCAGAACTACACAGTCCTCTCTCTCCACTGATCTCCAACAGATGCCAAAAAGGAGCTTGTACAGAGATCAAAGGAAGAATTTGGGCTCTGTGTAGTAAAATAAAACTTTCAGTTGTTGTTTTTTATATCACATTTATATCACTGCTTACTGGAAAATGTTCCCTTTGCTATGATTATTGCCACAGTGGCTCCTGTCTCTTTTCTTTCCCCTTCCTTCTTTTTTACCCTATGTATTCTTTTACTTCTCTTTGTATGTGTTTAACAAATTCCCACTCCCTGTGCAATGTAGAAGTGGCCACTGTCAGTATGCAAGCGCCACCATTTACCATGAGCACTTGCACTCTTGCACACCAGTCCTGGGGAGCAGTGGTTCAAATCTACATGCAGACTTAGGTCAGAGCACAACAACCCTCACTTTCTGCACGAGAGAATATTACATACCTGTATCTGCAATGTCACAGCCCTATTTAACCCTGCCTTCCTCCCTCCCATTTCTCAAGAGGCAACAATCAGAACCCAGACCTTTACTAACTGCCATACCCATTTCAGATGCTCACCCAGGTGTTCAGTATCTTGTCCAGAAAAGTATTCAGCACCAAGTAGTCTCTGTCCTAATGCCAGACACTGCAGACAGAGACAGGTTAATATGCCAGCCCCAAATGCCCCAAACTAACTATTAGTCAATATAAATTATCAAGTTTGGTAGCATGAAGTTTACCCTCCAGCTCCAAAATTTATTTAGACCAGTAAAACAAGTTTCAGGCACAGGAGATCTAGTTATAAGGTCCACCTGAAGACTGCAAAAGAGAAGCTGTCATCTGACCCTATGCACCACAACAGTCAGTCAAACCCTCCTGAAAATGGCAGGGAAAAGGATCAGAAACTCCTCTGATTTGCCAGTTTCCACATGGTAACCAAAACTTTCAACAATACAGAGCTTTTTGCATTCAAATTCCAGTGTGCTTTAGAAACTCCTGTTTCTAAACAAGACATTTCTATCAAGACTCTGTGAGGAATGGTTCTGCTCCTCATTTTTGAAATAGGAAAACTGAAAGGAAATGTTTTACTTGAGATCAGTGCACAAGCCCAGGGTAGATTCTGGAATTGTCTTTACAATTAAGCCACTTGCTCATGCTGCATTCACTACTGTTTCACGTACATATCAAGAGAACACAAACTCTCATATTTTGTGAGCTGAGCAGTTCAGCTATCTTAACTTTCTCAGCTGAAGAAAAAATAAGGTCATACAAAATAAGCCCCAATACATCACAAGGGAAGATTTCAGTACCAAACTCCATCAGTGCCCCCCTCACTCGACTTGAGTGTCAGTAATGTTCTTACAATCACTGGCAGAAATTAGTACAGGTAAAGCATTCCTCACTCTTGCAGTTAATAAGTTACTGAGAAAGCCTATCAACTTAAGCAGAAGCAGTTGTTTGCAACCAACAGTAGATGAAACATTTTGCAACCAACATGCAGATGGAATGGGACCTCACTGAAAAGCTCCTACTGTCTTACTTGGCATTTTTGCTTATATTTTGCGAGATAATTCTAACAAACTTATAAAATTCAAATATAGACGTCTGAGAATGGCGCAAGGGGTGTCATCAGACTGACAGATCTGGGACCTGAATTATTTCTTTAGCACAGCAAGTAACTCTACAACCTTCTCTGTCAATACCACCCTATAGCTACTCTTCAAGAATTTTGTGAAGTTTGCCTGCATGCCACCCACTCCATCACTAGCCTTCTTCAGAGGTTATGCATAGAACAGGTGGATGTCAAATACTGTGGTGAGATTTGACACACACTTGAGCACAGAATTGGGATCACCCTAAATAATTTTATAGGTGATCCCAAACATTAGCCATATCATGTCCTAGAATAAAATAAATTACTTTGAGATATTTTGTATGCCCTCTTATCACCACCCTGCCACAATCAATCTGCATTAAAACTATTTTTAAACAAGTTCAAATACATTAATTAAAGTAAGCTAGTTATTGAAACAGTGTTTCATCTGAACAGCCGTCAGATCCCTTCACCACTGTTCAGTAAACCTCAGCATAAATATTCCTAATAATAATCCTACTAATTTTTTCCACTCTCACAACTGGAAGAAATTGTATTAATCCAGTCTTCCCAACGCTGGGATCAATGACTTGACCCCAGTAAATGCACAGGAAACAGAACCGGATCCTCTCTCTGGAGGTGAAACCTGCATTTCTTGGAAGAACTTAGTCCTGCAGCGCTGTGAGGTGAGAAGGGTAGGACAGCAAGTTAAGAGTCCACAGTTGCCCAGCCCCAGCCTAAATCAAGAACAAGACTTAAGGGCTCTAATTTCCACAATTAGCATAAACACTTCGACAATATACTGCGCTGCCTGAGAAATAGACGTAGCAATGCCTCACTAGTACTCCTGTGACCTTGCCCCTCCCAGCACATCCTCTTTGCATTTGCACCAGGTGGTGAAACTCCAGTAGCACGCAAAAAAAGACTTGACTGTGACAGAGGCACTGCTCGAAAGGAGCAATCAGGGAAAAACCTGTAAATCCACTTTCCCCACCACCACTGTATGACCAAACTGAACCACGGCACTGGGCATGGCTGGGAGATGTAGGGGCACAGGCCCTTTACCTCCCCTGCTCCTCCGAGTCCAGCCCCGGGTGTCTATCAAGGTTAACTGCAGTTTGCACCAGGACTGCACTGTAAGACATGCAGAGATGGTTTGGGGGGCAAAGCCTGACAGCGAGCAGGATGGCTGTGCATAATGGACCACCCGTTTCAAGTAGGAAAAACTTCAGTAAAAAGGGAAACACTTCCAACAACTAAACATATCAAAGAAAATCTAAGGATCGTCTCCTGTACCCACAGAAGTCAAAATTAAGATTTTTAAGGACAGATTCGTTAGTTTTAACTGTCTCTCTTCAGACATACAGTGACATTTTATTTTGAGTAGTGTTAAGAGGTCCTAAACCTTCTAATTGTGTTACAAATCGGTTTGCATAATACTGCTATTAGCCATTTTCTACCAGGACCACTTGAGGTGATTCTTTTCCCAGCGCGTGTGGTTTCAGTAAAGCAACCTGTTGCTCTTGAAAGTTTTGTTATGAATTACTGCTCTTCCCCTCAATATTATTTCTAGATAACTTCAGCCAGATAAAACACAACCCAGCTCTACGGAAAATTCTCCTTTTGCCTGATCCTACATGCATGAGAAGCCACCCTGCCCAAGATTTGGGGAGGGGAAGCGGAGGGGTCCAGCCGTGGAATTACGTCTGCATCCGGCACGGCCGGCAGGGCTCAGCCTGAAATGCCCCTGGCTCGCAGTCCCGTTCGACTTGCTCCCCCACCCCGCCTCGCCGGGGGCTCTGCTCCTCTGGATGTCTGCACCCCGAAAGCCGGACCCCGGCGTCGCGCTGCGGGATCCCTCCCGTCGCGGGATCCCTCCCATCCCGCCTCGCCGCCCGCGCGAAACGCCGCAGGCTGCGTCCCGTCCCCTGGCCGTGCGCCCCCAGCCCCCAGCGCGGGCGGGCTGCACCCGGCGGGAGCCCTGCC